>NC_071405.1:31769049-32079196 GCF_017976375.1 Cuculus canorus | reverse complement strand
CTCTTTCAGTCTCCTTTTCCTAGCACAGATTTTAATGCATCTTGTTTCCAAAATGGGAAATGTAATAAAAAGAAACTGCAAGAAAGGTGTTCTCTTTAACACCTCTCTTGGTGTTCCATCTGGACTGCTTGAGACACTTCCATGTCCTGCATTTCAGGAAAACAGAGAAGAAAGGCAAACCAAGTGCTAATCTGAAAGCTGTAGTCTAAAGTGTTTCCCTTTTAGATATGGGATGCCCCAATGCACTGTAGTCCCTGGTTTTATGGATATTTGAATTTGGTTTTTTTCTGGTTTTAGTGAGTTTGACTCCCTCTTCTATTTGTGAATATAACAAGGGTTTTCTGTTTGCTAAGAAACCTGGATAAAAATCTGAAGATCCCTATAAACTCCTAGATTTATAAGGTTCAAGAATGACTTTGCTTACGTTCTTGTCTGCATAGCATTGGAAGAGCTATAGCTTTTGGGAAAGCTTATGAAATGTGGAAATAAGTATAAACCACTCCAGTAGAGCTTGTTGTATTGTTTAATCTCTCTATAGATTAATAGATACTCTGAAACATAGAAAATTATATTTGTCCTCTCTGAAGTTAGGAGGACTTCTTTATTTCATTCAAGATTTTGGACAGCAGATCCCACATGTTCGGTGAAGCACTGGCTGCAAGTGGGACCTGCAGTTGTTCTGCCATTATCTTCACTACATTTTGTTATAGCCGATCAAATTGAATACTTTAAAAAGCAGAGAAGTTCCTTAGAGGCATGAAAAAGTTCCATCATTTTCCATATGGTGTTTGTGTAGACACTCCACGTTGTACACCTATAACTTCTAATTGTTGTTAAACAAGAGCAAAACTCCAGTTGATGAAGAAATGCACATTATCTTGCATTCTGTTTCAACGGGTTTTATTTGTAGGACTTTGAGTGCCTTTTTCTCATGAGGTGGAATCCTGCTCGGGGCAAGGAAAGTGCGCTCCCCAGGATGGCACAGTGAGAGCTGCACACCTCCTTGTGGGGTCAGATGAGGTGTGTGGGATCTCTTCTGGGTCTTAGCCTCTGCTACCACATTGCAGTTGTAGCAGTGTTTTAAGTCACTCCTTGTATGCCAACTTTGTATTTGCTGATCCATGTATGTAACTGAAAAGTATAGTTTCAGCAAATTTTATGATCTAATATCAACAGAAGTTTAAGTGATACTTAGAGAGTGAGGTGAAAGTGTGCTTTGTTTCAGAGAGATTCTGCTGCTGTTTCATGAATTTTGGAGTTTAAATATGGATAAAATATTCAGAGATGCAGAGGCTGATTGTCCATCTGGAAGTCAGCTGCTTTAGGCACAGAACAGCAAGACCTCACCATAAGGCTGTGCCTTTCACTGATAATTATTAGCAGTCAAACTACCTAGAGTGTACACCTTTTCTTATTTATATTCCAGTGCTGTAACCTTCCTTATTCTCTTGTGCCTTTGTTCTATTAATCTACAAAACAGGGCTCGACTTGTGATTAGTCCTTAGAGGTTGTTTCTATTAATCAGGCTGCAAAACAGGTCTACTTAGATGTTCTGTTGCAAGTGCTTAATGTGCTTTCCTCATCAGTCCACGGCACAGAGCCGCTAGGGTTGTATGAAATGGCAATGAAATCAGTGATGTGTCTGCTGCACTTTCTTTGTGTTTACATCTTGATTGTGTTGCTGTAGGATGGGGAAAATAGAAAAAAAAGAATAATTGCAGTCCTGTACAGAATTGATTAAGTTTGTGGCTGCACACTAATAGAGGAGTAACCGGCAGGTGCAGGACAAAACCTGGCACAGCAGAACCATTTTCTGAATGAGAAGAGCCTGCCCCATCTTTATATGCAAGGATTAAAATTCAAGCTTTGATCACAGATAGGGGGTTAAATTTTAAACTCTTGTATAGAGTTTTGAAGATATAGCTATGTCCATAAAAGAGTTGTTTTTTAAGATGGTGTGTATTTTCCTACGGTAGGTGGGAAGCCAGACAGATTTCAGCTGGTGTGTGTATATATACAGCAAAAATAATCTAAGAATTGGTGGTAAATGTAAACAGGAACCCCCAAACTGAACTGTTCTGTAAGAGTTCCATTATTAGAAGTTATTGTAAAATTTGAACAATAAAGAGGGTATGTAGTGAAAAACTCATCTAGTTTCATTATAGAAGATATTACTAACTATAAAAGCATAATGATTTATGCTTCTAATTAAATACAGTATTTTCTCCCCGTAGGAGGAAAGTATCTATTTAAAAAACGTGTCAGTAGAAACAAACCAGCCCCTCTGGTTATTTTTGCTGTACTGTTCCTTTGATTTTACTTTGTAAAGTTTTTGTTATGTTGATTATGTGTTTTCTTTGCCAGCTCAATAAAGTCTGTCACTGAGCTGAAGAGCTTGGGCTGCTGTCTGGAAAAATCCATGGCCCTAAGGCAGCAGGGTTTGTCTCAGCCACTACTTTGCCTCTCGTTTTGTCTATGCATGTTTTTTTCTGTGTTCCCATGGCACATGCCTTGGTTTCTCCTGGTGCACAACCTTAAAACTGACCCTGTCTTGACTTTCAGTGAAGTCCACCCTGAAATTTTTGCTGGCTATGCCAAGAACTGTCCCTTACCTCTTCTTGCCATCATTTAACTGCTAATTTGAAAGGCTTTGTGCTGCCTCACCCCCAGCTAACAAATCACTTCATTAGGCTGTGGTTTGCCCAGTTTGACCTTCCATGGCCTAAAGAGCAGAGTTAAATACCAGCGTGGCTGACACAGTGCAGATGTAATGCCTTTGGTTGTGCCTTATTGCTGACAAGATCCTGACAGGAATAACCAAGCGAGCGGCTTATGCGCACCTAAGTAACTTGTTTCACAGCAATCAAGGAGAAAGCATTCCCAAATGTATCATGCTTGCAAATTCATTGTGCCTGCTCTTTATTGTGTTTGTCGAGGAGGAGCTGGGATGTGGGATTACCACTGTCTTCTCCCTGTGGCAAACTGGAGGTGTTGCAGAGTGCTGGCTGTTTGAAGGTGCTCTGTTGTAAAGCCATTTTTCAAGGGGTTGCAGACTAGTGGTAACAGTCACCTAAACAAATTGGTAACAGTTTGTACTGTCCAAAGTGATTTTCTTTCCAGTTGTAGCTGTCTTTGGCAAATGCTGTTTCAAAGCCGCCATGGTGAATTTTTACATACATTGCTCCTATTAGGAATTCGGAAGAAATCAGCCCCCTAATATGGTTTTCTCTAGACCCTTTTTGGTCATTTCATTTTCACCAGCTATGTGTACTGGGTTTTTTTTTTCCTTCTTTCTTATTTTTTTATTCTCTCCTTATCTTTTCCCGTTATCAGAGAAATCACTCTTCCTGCATTGATTCATTTCGACCAGAGTCTGAAAGGCACAGAGAATCAAATTAACTAATATTTTACTTTTGCATGTGATTAATGCTAATGCTTACAAAGAAGAAAATACTTTACTGTGATTTAATTTTCCTTTTCCAGTTGTTTCCGAGTGATTTAATTTTGTAGAGGGTTGTCTCTCTGCTTATTGTCTCTTATAGAATCATTGAAGTTAGAGAAGGAAAAGACCCATAAAGTCATTTTGCCATTGCAGAATTGTCTCCCTATGCTATGTTTTTGAATGTTTTGCCCATTTTTAATGAATGAATGAAGAAAAGGAGTTTTAGATAATTCCTTTTGAGATTGTTCTTAGTGTAGTATGTATTGCTAATGGGAACCGATATTCAACTTATATTCTTCATATGTTCATTTCATTTTAAAAAAAATCAAAATTGTACCATTCTTGATGAGATGAGCCTAAAGGTTTCTTGTACCTTTCAAGATATTTATATTCTTGTACCTTTCAGATGCAGTGTCAATTAATTACATTATATATTCAGTCTTTGTAATCTTTTTCACTTTTCTCTCTATCCCTCTTTCTTAATTCTGGTGAAGTTTTTTAATGTTCTTGAGTGTTGAGTTTTGGTTGGTTGGGTTTTTAAAATAAAATAGTCAGATGAGGCTCAAACCCAAACCCCAGTATTCTGCATAGATGTCACCAATGTACCCTATGGTTGAGTAGAGATGCTTGGCTAGTTGATATAGTATGGTAACTGTCTGTTTTATTGCCTCTGCAGAAAGTCCAGGCTTTTCTCACAATGTCTTTTTGATGTCTTGCGATACATCCATGTGTGTAGCCCAGATCATTTTATTCTTTTTCCTATTCATGTTGCAAGCTCATACATAATTTGCTGTCAGCTGCTGCGTTGAGGTCTTTTGTTTTAGCGTAATGGCTTGCAGGTTTCTTCCTCATGCTGATTATTTACATTTTTTAATTCTTCACAGATGTATTTGGCTGCATTTTTTCAGAAGGAATCCCGTTTTCTTCTCTCAGTGTTTCTAACCTCCTTTTGCATAATTTCTTTCCCTACTGTCATAACACCTCTCACTATATTGAAATCTGTGAATTTAATTAATGTACTGTTTACCCATTCTTCCAGATCATTAATAAAGATGTTAAGTAAAAGTGATCCTAATACCAGTCCCTGTGGCAATCCACTAGCACCTCCCTTGTGCTGTAGGAATCTATTTGTTTATAGCCCTTTGGCCACTATTCATCTGCATGATAGCCCGTACAGGCAAGCCAATTTTAGGATGTTTTTTAAAGAGATTGTATCCCATTTTGCTAAAGTCTGGGGTGATAAAACCTACTATATTATTTTTATATTTTATATTTAATTTACTGACTTGACTGAATTTAATATATTTACAAAAATTAAATGTGATTAAATAGAGGTCTGGTTTTGGAGCTCTTTGAAATCTTAGCAGCCGAGGAACTATAATTCTCCTTTCTTGGAGCAATTACATCTCCTCCACCTTCCCAGCCCCCCTTCAATTACAGCATAATTTTGTTCTGTGCTGAGTTTAGGTTTACTAGAAAATCATTCTCAATATCATTCTGTAATTCATGGTGTACAGATCATCACCAAGTTTCCCAGTGCTTTTTCATGGTATGAATTTAAAAAAAAAAACAACCTCCTGACAATATTCTTTCTATTAATATTTCAAGATTTGAACTGTATCAGCAGTCATCATGGTCTGTTATTTTGTAATTTTATATATTTGTCTGTATGTGCCTATTTGAAATTTTTTTCACCTGTTTGCAAAAGCAACAATAAATTCTTGCCTAAATTTTAAGTGCATAGTTACACCCTTGTGAGATTTTTAAGATTTATGTGTGTGCTTAAGTTCAACGTGGGCGTAAGTGCTTTCTTGCTGTGTAGCTTGAGGGTATGTATCATTTGGTTAGTAATTATCTGAATTTATATTTCATTCAAATTCAAAGATACTTTAAGTTGCAACAGGAAAAAAATCTTTTGCTTCATTACTTTTTCCATTTATATTGTGTGCATCTGTATGAACTCGAATAACAAGTTGTGTCATTAGCAGTTGGATAAAAGCAATCTTGGAATATTTCTGTTTCCTTTATATGTATTTGGCTTGATTTTACAACCTTGGTTCAAAAATCAATTTTTACATTATAAAATGTGGTATGCAGAGTTTACTTGTCACAGCTTGGTTTGAATGGCATCCTGCTCAAACCGCAACTGAATCTGCGTAACTGAGAGAAGAAAAGGTATTAAAATATGGGTCACAGCCCTGATTTATGGCTGTGGTAATCCAGAACTATAGTAACATAAAACCAGAACGCTCGTTGTTAGCTTTTGGTTGGTTGGGGCTGGGAAAGACTGAGGTCTGAACAAAGAAATCACTCACGGGGTGCATGGTGCTCGTGCATTGTTCACCGCTCTTTTCCCGGGACTGCTTCTTTCTCCCTGCTGGAGGATGCAGTTTCTCCAGTGACATTAGGGAATGGGATGCTGGTTTAGATGATTTCGAACATGGCAATTTTGATGTCACCCTGCAAGTACTTAAATCCCACTGAAATTGAGGAACGGAGGCTGAGAAACAATGTAATCTCAGTTCCACAATCTGTAATATTGGGTCTAAGCTCTGCTGAACTACACATTAATACCGAATTCCTCTAAGTAACCTGGGTTTCTGGTTCATCCTCCAGAGCATAAAACGGGGAGTGTGTGCTGATTGTAGGAGGGACACAAGTACACCTTCAGTTGTGCTCTAAATTTTGAACTGGCCAAGTGTATACTGCGTAAATGCTTTGCTTCTTGTTGCTGTAGTGCTTTGGTTTGAGGTTTTGAACAAGGCTCGATCTAGTGCTACACTAAAATGGGATTTACTCTCTTGTTGAACAGACATTTCAGAGCAGAATAAGCACTTTAGTAAGATCTAGTAATGAATAGTGAGAGATGGAGTGACAAATTTGGTATGTATCTTTGTACTTTTGTGTACATAAGGATGTCCCATTTGAATTAAAGTGCTTTTTGTATAAAGCAGGAAATGGAAATTGGCTATGATATATGAGATCAGACACAAAAAACCGCCAAGACTAACCCTCTAGTTTGAGAACCAACAGTGGGAGGGGAGAGGCAAAGAGACACTTATACAACATGTTCTAACCTGTCACAGTAAGGCAGTTGAGGAAGGGTCAACTTGTTTGCTGCACTCAGTATAAGTGGACCTGTGTTTAAATTTATAGATATTTTCTTATCCTTGGCTGGAAATTGTTGCTGTGCAAGAGTGAACAGCAAGTGAACGGGAAGGCAATGTGCCAGCCCACAACACTTTGCCTGTGGAGCAGTTTTTAGCTAATAACTACCTCTTTCCAAAGATCAAGTTGGTGTTCAAAGGAACCCATTTTTAATTGGTAGAAGATGTGAAAGCAAAAGTGGAGATCCTCAACAGCCTTTCAGAAACTGATCTGCAGAATTGCTTTGAACATTGGCAGCATCATATACAGCTGTGTATCAACTCAGAAGGGAACTATTTTGAAGGTGATCGTAACTAAATTTCTTAAACTGTTAAATAAAAAGAGTTTATGGACACAGTCTCTTTTGTTTGTGTTGGACTTCATATTTTTAAAAGCGTTACTTAGCTGGCGTATATTCTTAATGTGTTTAACCCTTGAGGAGAAATGCATAATGAAGTTACTGTGCCTTCCCATCAAGAAGCATGTGCTTTGCACTTATGCATGTACATGATAGGCAATTTCACATAGGTGACTACTGTGAAATAATTTTAATTCAGATGTATTTCGAAATGATATGTGGGTAAGGACATACAATAAATGTATTGGTTTCTTCAGAAAGGAAACTATTGGTTCATGGGTACTTGCAGCAGAGGAGAGTGCTCTAGGAAGCTGTCCATAGTTTGTGAGAGCTTATTGCATATGCATGTCAGAAATGCCCTCAAAATTAGTAGTTCGTACAGTTACTATGTGAGTAGAAGAACATGTATCCTCAAGGAGATCTGGTCCTTCTTCTGGTTAGTGAATGATACTGTGCTGGTATGTATCACAGTTTAGTGATATGACTATTTTTAATTACAGTATTTGATCTATATTAATTGCTGCAGACTGTAGTGGAACGGATTTAAAGTTTGTTTGCAGACTGCCAGACAGCTGACACGCACGCTGACTGTGCTTCCATTTAAGGGAGCCACGTGGGTGCTGGAAGGACGGGAGCTTATGTGTGAGGGAACAGGGACTGGGAGTCCCAGCTCTGCCACTGTCTAACTATTCAAGGAGCAGCAAGTAACTGGTTTCTTTGCCTTAATGTCATCTGCAAAATAAGGCTTATAATAGTTATATGCTTTCTTCACTGCTTGCTATTTGGACAGTACTTTCAGCATGTGAAGCACTCTGAAAGTGCCAGTTATTACTGTTAACTTATTTTTAGTGAGATGGTACAGCAAGGTGCTGAGCAGATGTAGACTTACATTCATGAATGGTTTGAGAGGAGCCTGTGGTTTGCCTGCTTGAAGTTTGTATACTTGCTTAAGCGTGTGGCTGGATCATGGCACGGGAAATTTAAGTAGGTGTCTATTTTTTGCAGGATAGGAAAGGGCGTATTTGAGATACTGTTGAAGTGGAATAGATAGCTGTGTTACTTGAAGAGGGAGCTGATAACGTGTGATTTCAGGACACTTGAAGCCCTCTTCACCTAAAAAGAGGAAGGTTAATAAAAACTGCATTGAGTTTACTTCCTGAAATTTCTGTTTGGGATGGTAAATCTGAGCATCACTCATTAAAAATTAGTTTATTAATAAAGATTAAAATAATGCAGGCAGGCTTCGGTCTGTACCACAGTACAGTGGAGTCAGGGAAAACTGTCTGAAATTGTTTGTTTACCGTGCTTTCTTACTGCTATCTGAACTCAGCAATGGGCTGGCTAATGTGTCAGTAGTATAGAAACTGTTCCCCAGACTAAATCTGTACTCGAATGCCATTGAGAACTATTTCTTCCAAGGAAGTTATGAGTTGTCAATGATCTGGGCAGTCCCAGCACACCTCTCTCCACCCGGAACTCTGAGTCCAGCCCATTTGTTTTCCATGGAGCTATTAGGACGTTACTTATTTTTGCAATAGACCCACCTTAGCACTGAGTATCTGTAGGGAAGATACTTATACTTCAAAGGAATTTAGACCTTCTTTTGAACATGAGGGCGAGACAGACTTAAGCACCTGTGGAAAGAAATGCACCTTTATACTTCACAAAATCATACTAATATTCATTCCTACCTACTAATAACCACCTTCTGCTCTTTATTTAAAATCAGACTAAAAGAAGATTTCAATCTTCAATCAAAGGCACTTCTCAGGTATTTGAGAAGAGTTCTGCTGTCCAGGCAGTGAAAACCGACACTTCTTCTTACCTTCTATCAAAAGCAGTGTTGAAATGTAGAGCCTGTTATTGTATATTTATTCAGGCATCAATCACAATCAAGCCTCCTGCTAGTTCATCTGTAAGGGCATTGTAATCCTATTTTTATCAGTTCCTTCCTGTACAACAGGCAGTTAAAATAGCATGAGTAGGGGTCAGAAATATCTTAATGGGTTCAGTTCCCAGAGATATCAGTGACCAGAGGAAGAGTTTTGTCGGAATTTCTTCCTGAGCTGATAAGGTAGATAAACAGGGGCAAGGTGCAGAGTGAGGACATGCTGTGGGAAGTAGAGCGTTGGATGGCACTGTAAAGGAGCTGCATAAAGATTAGGTAGACAGTACTACTTGTGGAAAGACCTCAGGAACTGAAAATAAATATTACTGTTTGCCAAGTTACCCATTTGTAAAAGGCAGTTTAATTCTTTTCGTAGTGGTACGGTTTTAGTCCAAGTGATTTTTATAATTAACTTTTTTTTTTATAAAAACCTTTAAGTTTTTAATGCTTTTGCATTTCTTAAAAATCTGTGAGTGATTATTTAAAGAGGGCTGATTATTGCTGATTAGCAGTGTTTCATTTGTGTAACTTTGGACGGTGTTCTACTTTTATTTAAATAACAGAGGAGCTCACTATATGTCAGAGTAATTACATTTTTATTTTACATTTTTACAGGTTTTATTTTTTGTCTGTATATTTTAAATTTTTCTGGTTACAAAGTGATGATTTATGCTTTTTAAACTCTTCTTTTTGTCATTCATTCAGCTGGTTTTGGATGCGAATTAATTTATGATTCAACACAGTGAATGGTTTAAATTTTATTCTCTTGCCAGAATAAAACCACCTTAGAACTTATAAATACATAATGAAAAAATAAGTTAATTACAGCAAATTTTATCTTATAAGACCAAGTTTTACCTTTGTTTCAGTTTTTAAACTGAGCTATTGTTCCTGGTCAAGCTAGTCTTTCTAGATTGCACAGATAACGGACGTAGGCTTTCATACTTAGTCTTTAGTCATAAATTGCAGGTAGCATCTTTGCTTTTCTGATTCCAAGTCTTTTTTTTTTAATTAAACTTAATTAGGAACTACTTGTATGAGTGAAAATAAAAAATATATTCTCTTCTCCAAAAGCAAAGACAGGTATTGTAAGAAATCCATTTCAGCAAACTGATCCTCAGAGTTATTTAGGGACTTCTGTCAGTTCGATGGCTTGACTTTTAACTTTAGGAGCAATTAAACATTACTTACTTTTTAGGATATTAATGATTTTCATATATTATTGTGAGCATAGATTTCATGTGGGTAGTTACAGGCTGAGGGTAAATGTTAAAAATAATTAGCTGCCCAAAATAGTAATAACGTACTTAATACAAACTAGAATTCAGTATGTAAAAACCCAAAACAAAAATCCATGTTAATGAAATTGGAAATATGTTTGTCTCCACACCACGATTTGTTGTTGTGAATCTTAATAATTCTGCCACAAGTCTGATAAACTTTCTGAAGAGAGCAGAGAAGCCACACGTCAAGATACTCTTTTGAGTATTTTTCTCTCTTATTGTGCTAGGGTCTGCAGCTGCTTGGTGACACTTGAGTTTGTTTAGTTATGCAGTACATGAAATTAATGCTGATAGGCAGTGTGCTGAAGATTTTGAATGGCATTCCACCGTGTTTTAAGTTTAATTGTTAATTATTCTAATCATGTATTCCAGAAGTCTTTCCCATGGAAACTTATTTAAAATAAATTGAAAGCAAACAATCAGTAAAGTAAAAAATATTTTTGGAAAGTGACTGAATTTGCAAGTGATAAAAGAGTGAAGGCATCAGCGTTCCTCCATCATGAATAGTCTAAATTAGTAGCAAATAATAAGAAGTCATCCCACTCATTACAAACTAAAACTGCGTATGTGGTAAGCTAAACTTCAGTGTTTCTCTGCTTCTGGAGTGGTGTGATGCTTTCTGAAACACACTGAATGCAAACTGAGAGGAGCTTGGTAAACTTGCATTCAGCTGCAACTTCTGGAAAGCTGTAGTGCTCTTCACAAAGTCTGTGGAAGCTCATGGGGTTGGGTGGTGCTTTTGCTGATGCACTCAAGCTGTCAGGGCTGGTAGCAAGCAAGCCCTGCAGGAAGAATTTCTTCTCCATGAGAGTGGTGAGCCACTGGCACAGGTTGCCCAGGGAAGCTGTGGCTGCCGCATCCCTGGAGGTGTCGAAGGCCAGACAGATCCTGTCCCACAGGATGGGGTTTTGGGCAGCCTGGTCTAGGAGGAGGTGTCCCTGCCCATAGCAGGGGGTTTGGAACTGGATGATACTTGAGGTCCCTTCAAACCTAAACTATTCTATAATTCTATGAAATCTTCCCCGAGACCTCTCACAGATATTCTTGTCTCTCATTTTTGTTTCTGTAGTAGAAGTTCCTTATGTTTTTAAGCCTAGCTGTCCAAAGCACCATTTTTTTCATTCAGAAATGTCATGCTGAAATGTGCATTAAAAATATTAAATCAGTGTAATTTTTTAGCAGCTGACATGAGCAATTAAATCTTACTGTTTGAGGAAGGTACATTTAATGCAAGAAGTTACAATAATCTAGTTTTTTTCTTTTATTGCTGTTCTTAACTATGCTTTCAAGAAGTATTAATCATTTCTGGAGGTATGGGATGTAAGTTAATTTAAAAGTTGGGGTCTGTCTTTTTTTCCTCTTTAAATCACAAGGAGATAAATATTAGCGTGAGCAAAAAATGTTTTTCTAGTTGGAATAAATAGTGGGAGCGGAGAGGGTTTTGACTTTCATATCACAGCTTTCACGTAATACTTCAGGTTCTAATTATATTGCACTTCCCCCTCTCCCTACTCCAATGGTAATATCTCAGGTGAATTTGTTTTACTCCAGCAAAAGCCGGCATGAAAGGGCGGACTTGGTAAAGCTATAGAAATTGCTCATTCTTGATATTCTGTTACAGAAACTACTTTTTTTCATTAGCATGGTGATTCTTTAAGATGGCCAAGCAGCACAGGCTGCTCCCTGGGCTCTGAACAGAAAATCCATCTCATGCCGCTGCTCTGTGGCTCCCCGTCAGACACACTGCTCTTTTAACGATTCAAGACAAAAAAGTTGCTGTTAAAACTCGAAGCAAAGAATTTACAGACTGTCATTTCTATGCTTGATCTCTCAAATATGCCATGAGGCTGGTGGAAGTAAGCAGAAGTGTCCGTCCTGCAAATTTTTGTGTAAAAAAATGCATTTGCTATCAGAGGCTCCGTTGAATACTTGTCAGTAATTGGGTGTTTGGGAAACATAGTCTGTCTTCTCTTCCTGCTTCCTCAGTATGTTTTTACCATTCATGACCACTCTTTTACATTTTATTCTATGGAGAATTTATATAGATAACCAGTAACCTGCCTCTAATCCTTTGTAAAAATTTGTTGGCTCTACAGCAAAGTTATGATCCAGAGCTCACTTCATCTATCCATTGACTTCAGTGAGCATTGGGTCTGATCCTTCGATTCCACCTTCGTGGGTTTCCAACATTTTAGTATCATTATGATTAATGAAATGTGTTTTGCTATAACTCTGCAGTAAATGGTTTGCCAATAGTCACCTGGAATTAAGTCTTGGTGCAATTTGGGCAGACTTCTCATTTCAGGGGGAGATGAGTCCCTCTAAAAGACTGTCAAATCTGAGATGAGAAGACAGAGGACCATTGTTCCTTCCAAGACAGGCAGGGGCTCTGTTTTGATATATTTTGCAGTGAAGCAGAAGGTACTGTATAAACCTTGCTTTGTATGCCTGATATTCTTCAGCTCAAATAAGACATTGTACTCATACAGGCATTGGTAAACATATGTTTAAAGGTTAAATGTGAGATTATAAAACACAGAAAATGGCAAATCATATTTACCTATGTGCATACATAGCTCTTGTAAGAGAGCAGATCGACCTGGGTGGCTTTGGACAGGGAAATTGATTGTAGTGGCTGTGCAATATTGATAGAGCAAAGAGAAGTGTCTCTGGATTTTAACAGAACTGGACTGACAGGTTGCAGTAATTTTTCACTTTGCTAGTGCCATAGGAGATTTTTTTGGCTATGAAGATGTATCTGATTATGGTGCCGTGTTATAAAATGTGACACTTATTATAAATAAATATTCTGTAGTCATCATAATAAACTGTTAAATAAGTATCTCTGATGGTTACCCTATGTGAACTGGTTTTCATAATTTAATATCTTTAAATATGCTTAAAAAGTGTATCCGTTTCCATGAACAGTGTGAGCAAAAGGCCCTGATAATTAAGTCATTTTCTCTTTAGGAAGAATAAAATTACCATCTAAAATATTTATAGGAAATATTTCAGTGACCATATAATGTATCAAGTCCAGTTTGAAATTACCATTTCCTATCCCTTGATTTTAAGACAAGTTAAAATATCTTTGCATAACATGAGTAGAAGTTAAAAGTATTACTAAAAGTATTACCATGATGTTTTGTTGTCAAGGATAAAATTCTCGAGTGCACCAAACACAGAGGGGTGGGAGGTCAGAAAAGAGGACAAAAAAAGAGGCTTCAGGTTTCCAAAGAAGCAAGGAATAAAGAAAATGTTTTATTAGTACAGTTTGGGATAGGAATTTAGAAACATAGAGAGGAAAGCTAAGA
Organism: Cuculus canorus; assembly: GCF_017976375.1. Taxonomy (NCBI): domain Eukaryota; kingdom Metazoa; phylum Chordata; class Aves; order Cuculiformes; family Cuculidae; genus Cuculus; species Cuculus canorus. The sequence continues at coordinate 32,065,764 of NC_071405.1, read as the reverse complement.
TAACGAGAGTTTTGATACTGCACTAGCAAAATCGGCATAGTGTAACTAGGAATCTGTTCATAGTCAAAATCAATGCAGAAAGCACTCAGTCATAAAAGTATCTTCGGCATCTGCAGACAGGCTGCATCGGTACTTCGGAAAACTCACCAGATGTGTTTTTAGGCCCTAGATAACTTCCTGACTGTGGTCCTCTGAGTCTGATCCAAGGATTATTGAAGCCAATAGGATTTTTTTCCACTTATCACGGTAGGCTCTAAATTATGTGCTTGATACTGAAGATCTTGGACAACAGATGAGAAAAATTTGAATACTGTACTTGGAATTCTGCCTGATTAAGGACTATAGACTTACCTCTGGAAATACCATCTTGATGCGATCTAAATAGCTTAGAAAAATATTATCTCCAGGCATCAAAAAGAAGGAAGATCTCAAAAAGAATTTGAAGATGGCTTTTGCTTTATGCCTTCATAGAATCCTTCTTATAGCTATGCCTTTATAGCTATAATCTGAAAAGTTACGTGGGTGCTGTTTCCTCCAGCATAGATGTTTTCCAGTATTTCAGTGCATTATTTTAAGAACTTCCTTACACTGAGCAGGTATTGATCCATTATGCAGAACAAAACAAAAAGATAGGGGTGAAGCCACCTCCCTCTGCAATCAGTAGCATTAACTCCTCAGTTCCGTAAAGCCAGGATTTCATTCCAAAAGTTAGTTTAGAAGATAAAAGCCTTCCCAATAAAAGGTAGGGCCAATGTAGATTCATAGTAGAAGACTAAGTAAATAGGAAACCCTTACAATTCCAGCGGCTTTTCAGCTGTACTGTACTTGTTGGAGATGTAAACATAACTATTTGAAATAGTATGTGAAATTCTTCTAAATTTCTTAAAAAGTATCTAAACTTCCACTAAATAATTTTGATTCTAAGGAATAGTTTTCAGTTTTTGCTTATGTTTGTGATGCAGTCCAATACTGTCACACTTTAGAAAGGCAGATGGGAACGCTAAGGGAAAGCATCTAATTCACACACCACCTTTATAATAACCCTGTTTATAATGTGGGCTGAAGACAGAGTGCTTTTTAAGTTAAATTGTGTGGACTTGAAAGCATCTATGCTGAATATTTTATGTGAAGCTTGTCAAGGGCCCTTACTAAAATAGCTTAAAAGCAGTATCACAGTTGCCTTCTTATAAGCACTGCACACTTTCAAAGAAGAAATATGCTGAAGGGTTTTCAATATTGCCAGAAGTTGGTATATATATATTTTTTTAGGTGTCACATTTTATGTGCTGTATATATACATGCACGCTCTAGTGAACAAAAACACCTTTCTCACTACTTTTTTGCAGAACCTGTATTTTACATAATGCATGATGTTCCTTGAAGTGTAATAAATGGCTTTTTTGATTGTGGCTTTTTTTGGAGGTTGGAAGTGCTTTTTAAATTTTTATTAAAATTTGAGAGTTTAAACTAAGTTCAGCTCCCTTTTTAGTTAAAGGGGCTAGAAAGCAGCACCTGCAAACGATACCAGCAGCTTTAAACATCAGCATATGCACAAGCTGAATTACCCTTTGCAGAGATTTGTCTCTCTCCGTTGCCTATAAAGGAGCCCAGCAAACGAGGTCGTACCAAACATTTGACTTTTGAGTGGCTAAATTTAGCTGGCAAGGACTCCCAATATTAATAGACTTGCATTCACTTTACTCAATAACAGGTTGTATTTGTTGCTGATGCATTGTAAGAGATAAAGCCACAGCAGAGATGGACTTGCTTCAGTAAGGATATCGTGACAGAGATTTAGACACTGAAAAATGTTAAGCATTGTGGAAAACTCATTCCTAATGACGTCTAGAAGTCGCTTGTGTTTTAAACACTTAGCTAATTTATCTATCTGAATACAAGTTGCAGTTAAGCAATTAGATGCTGAAAAGTAAGTTAAATACTGTTCTCCCTTTTAAAAATTAATATTTGCAGGCAGGAGTTGAATTGCTGTAACACTTGATGGAGTTTAGTAAGGACTTTTATGTTTTGATATGTAAGTCAAACTAATGTGCCAAATCATGCTCATTTTCTATGCACTCTTTTTTACTTGATCTTTGCATAGCATGTAAGATAGCATATCTTGTTCATATATGTAAGTGAAAAGATATTTATAGACTATTTTATGTATATGTGTGTGTGTGTGTGCGCGTGCATGTGTACTCTTACTGGTCTTGCTGGTAGGGAGTGGTGAGGCAGAGGCAAGGAAGTTTTTGAACAACTAGAGTATTGAATAAATAAGTTACCATCTGCTTCCCTTCCCCCTTCTTTCTCCCAGCTGTAGCAGAGGAATGGTAAGCTAAGGAAACGGCTTGGGCTGTGGGTCTCCTGGGGACAAGTAACCTCCTGCATCTGTGGAAGAGGAAGGTTTCAGATGCATCCCACTATTGAGCTCTGAAAATATATCCCCAAAATAGGGTATGTCTCACTTGTATCATCTCAGTCATGGAAGATTCTGATCTTTTGGGGCCTCAGTTGTGTGCTGTTAAAGAAAATAGTTGTATAGATTTACATCTCCTGGGGAATCTAGGCAAAATGTGATGCAGAACTCTATTTTAACCCTGCCTCTGCTCCTCAAAAGTTTGTTTCTAATGCTTAAAGAGAGACCGTTATGACCTCTTTTTTCTTTTCTTCTTTTTCCTTTTTTTTTTTTTTTTTTTAACAGAAGGTACTGTGGTAGTCAAAATTATTATTTCTTCTAAGTATAAAGACAGGTGAAGGCTGAATGGCAGCTTGTATCAGAGAATAGATGGCAACAGAGCCTTATAAAGAGGGTAGAATGTGAAGGTTTAAATTGGATGTTGCCAATAGAAATGCACCTTTTCCTATCTTCTGTGCTTTCAGAAGCAAAGCAATATCAAAGAACAGAACACTGAGTGATGACTTATTGAAAAATAAATCATGGGTGAAATTTTGAACATTGACTTCAATGAGACCAGCATTTCACAGACTTTGACAAGAGTGCTGGATGTTTCTAGATGGAGGTTGCTGCATAGAAATGCTTACTGCTTCTTTTTCAATGTGGCTCAGAAAGAGTCATTGCCATGAATGGCTAGTCTTCCTTTCTCACAGAGGTGAGGTAAACAGAAGCATTATTCAGAGTGAGCAGTTACTCAAGTGGAAGAAGGAGAGTAAGCAATATTTAGGTGTTAATTGGTAATATAAACCCATCTGGTTTTTGTCTAGTGGTTACCAGCTCTATGACACCAGCAAGCCTGTATAAAGAAGTTGCTTTTTAAAGGCAGAAGTTAATTATTTCATTACAGCAAGAAAAAGAGATTTAGAGAAGAGAAACCCAAGTTCAAAGATTCATCTTGGAAGTTCTCTTTAGAGCAATTCATTGTAGTTAACAGAAATACTTGCATAAGCTAGAATAATGATAAATGCTACCGTGGTCTTCTTCCCACTGTTGTTGAAAGGAAATATTTTATTAATCCACATAAAATACGTATCATGGCCACTTGGCTCAATCTTCTGTAATGCAAGTGGTTTATTGCTGTCAGTCTCTCACTAACCTTACTCAGATAACCTGTTGTCATAAAGTAAATAATATTTGCAAGATTTGGTCCTTTGTGGTGTTTTTTAATAATGTATGTATGCATTTACATATATGCGTGCATACCAAGTTTTCTCAACCTGTGCTTTGTAATTCAGCCTGCATGAAATCGCATTGCAGAGCTTCCTCCTGTTAGTATCTAGGAGTGGACCGAGACCTAGGGGCAGAAGTAAATTTTCACATTTGCCAGGCATGGTTTGTTGGACAAACTAGCTCAGTTGCTTTCTTGTGCCTTTTCTCATCTGTCATTGTGGCAATACATAGTGGCATTTCAAACTGCTAGCATGGAAATAAGATAAAAAGTGTTTGGGACAACTGGGAAATTTCATTTAGACAGAATGTCAGACCCTGGTCTCCAGTGAAAATACTGTAGGTTTACCGTGTCTGGCTTTGCAATATCATTTGATGTGAAATTAAATTAGAGACTAGCCATGAACCTGAAAGCAGTTGAGCTTGTAGTTTGTTGCACAGTTCTGGTACTCCTGATCTCTGTTCCTTGCAAGTGTAAGTTACGGTGGCTAACCATTTAATAAAAGTGTTTCCTCCAGAAATGTCTTCTAATTCCTTGCGTTACTTGAAGTTTGAAAAGTTTAAGTCTCTAAAAACCTTGTTCTGGCCCTTATTGTTCTTGTGGATCGAGTTCATACTGGCTAACAGTTATTCTGCTTTGCACAGTAACCTAACACTGATATTCCAGGACAAATAGGCACCAGCATGGCTTCTGAATGGGTGAATTACATGTATTCATAAGCTATTCCATTCATTTCTCTGACATGGAAAAAAGGGTAGGGCTGCTTTCATCCTGCTGCCAACTCTTTTATTGTTAAAGAATCAAATTTCAGGAAACCTTTCTGCCTAGGTCAAAATTTCAAAGGGATCCTGTAATATTTAAAAAGCTTAGCATCTTAATTCTCATAAGGGGAATGTTTCTTTTTCCCATGGAAAAGACAAAACAAAGCAGCCCCTCAAAACCAAACAGAAACCAATGAAAAAAAACATAAAGCAAAACGCAGGTTTGGAGATGTAGGGGTTAGTAAAAATGTGTTTAGTGTTACTTCATTTCCTACTATTCAGGACAGCGCATTGTTAAAACTGATGCAGTGTTTATACACATTGTGGTTATGGCTATAGTCAGAGCTATTGTTGAAGGATGTTATACAGACATTTATCATAGTATGTCAGTAAACCCATTGTAAAAATGTCCTAGTAGTTAAATGAGGCTTAGATTTAATGAGGCTGTAAGAAAGGACCATTTTTTAAATCCTACTGTAAATAAGGTTCCTACAGCAATGTCATTGGGACCAATGTGCAGATATTTTTTTGTTGTTTATTTCAAAATAGGAGCGATATCTCCATGAAGTTAGGCAAGCAATTTAAAGATTATGCTTTTACAAAGCCTTTGAAGAAATAGTTGCTTGGTCATACTCTGACTCTGCAATGACCGTAAATGAAGGTGTGACATAAAAAAAATCAAGACTACCACCACTGCCCCTCTACCCCCTATATTACTATATACGGGTAATAAAACCCCAAGACTAATACAATACTATGTTAATGGCTAAGTAATATTTTATCAATGGCAGAAAAACACTCTTCAATACTTAGATACTCATTTAACATAGTTCCAGATCTTTGTGTTACGTCATATGCTAATGGTGAACTGAATTTAATATGTTTTTAACAATGCTGCCAATAAGAAATGCGAAAATGAGACTCATAACCATTAAGATTCTACCCACCAACGTTTACTTTTCTTATAGCTGTAAAAACAACCATCTAAAGCTCCATAAGGTAGTCGGTTGGACCACATTTTAGCTTTGTGCGTTTATTTTCAATCTGACTTTTTTTGTGAAATATAGGGGCCCTGCCTTATATTTAAAAAAAGAAAGTATGAAACTGTAAGGGGGAATAAATATAATTTTAACCATTCAAAAGGACATTGTCAACAGCAGAATATTAGGAAGGGAGGAGCATCTTAATTATTCTTCATAGGTTTCCTTCATGGTAGGGGTGCATTATTATCTTTAAAGTTGTAGTTTGATGGTAAAGCTTTAAGTGAATTTTGCTATCGGAGAAGCAGTTCCTGCCCAGAATAACCAGCCCTGAGCCCAGTGTTACCACTTTTCATTCCTGTATTTGTGCTGTTGAAGATTTGAATCCTATAAAACCAAATACCTGGAAAGATCTTCCAATTTATTTTAAATACAGTTAATTTCAGTGACCCCATCTCATCCTCAGCAGTACTACCAGAAGAGAGGGCTGCCTATGGCATGGAGGAGCAGGGAGGCTCAGGAGAGATTTCCCAAGTTGTTTTGCTGCCAAAGAATAATATCCAACTGCAAGCATCTCTCTCTTGTCTTTGTGGAGTGATTTGTGCTAGTCCACTCACAAGGGACAGCTATCCACAGCGCAGAAGGCAGGACTAACCCTGGGCTCTTGCATTTGCAACAGCTTGCTATGAGCTCCGGGTTGCAGCGGAGCTGCCCAGGAGGCTGAGTGAGAGGCACAGAACTCAGTTCTACATCATTTGGTTACAATTTTAGTATTGCTGGCTTTAAGAGGAAGATCCAGACAATGGAATATTCTCAAGGAAGAAAAACAAAGAAGATTATTCAGGATGAGGATATTTGGATCCATGGCAGCAGCCATAAACACAACAGCTTTCCTCTTCCCTGTAGAAACATTTTGACTTAGTCAGGGACTTGCATGCCCTGTCAGTGTCCGAGGTTCCTTTTTGGCAGTGCATTTCCCTTTGGCTGTTACATTCTCTGCTTAAAGCTTTCTGGGGGCATTGCTAGGCGTGTGATTCTGAGTGCTTTGTCCTACAGGAGTAGATTCCTGCAGCTCTCTATTTAGAAGGCTATTTAATGCTAGCTCTCTATTCATTTGGAAATAATGGTGTTGGGGAAAAAAAATTAATTAAAACAGCTTCAGAAAGTAGTTAATTATAAAGCCTACCATGGCCTGAAGTGCAAAATACATTGCAGACTGAGAAATCACGTAGGGGTGCATTACTAAAATAATTAATGTAAGATTTTACATATGTCACCCACACAGCAAATGCCATGGCTGCTGCTAAAACGAGTCCAGTGCCCTTCAAAAACTGTGAGCATCTTTTGTATCTCCCACTCACTCCCTTTTAGATGTGCTTATTTTCTTCTTTACTATGGGCATGCACTCTGTTTTGAGAGCATCAGTTTTGTGGAAAGGCTTTGGGTAAGAAGCGAAATCTTCACCGCATTTATTTTAGCGTTATCATTGTGTTTTGTGGGACCAGGGTTTAACTCCTTGAGTGCCCAATCTAACATAGGCAAGAGATGCACAGATCAAACTGCTACCTGTGCCGTGCTTCCTTCAGCCAGTGCAGCCTCTGCATTGATCTGGATCAGTCGGAGTTGTTAAATTAAGCCTAGACCATTTGCAGTCTTGCCTGTTCTCTCAAAGGATAACACAGATATAGGACCTTAAGCCACCATGGGAGCCCATCAAGGTAATCCTTTACATTCAGCACCATTGTACCAAATTTAGGGCTTTTCTGTGCTGCTGGGTATGGCAAATAGGAGTTAAATATTGCAAGACTTCACCTTTAAGTGCACGCTGGTAGGTTTTGGTATTTGGAAGTGAGGTGAGGTGTTTGGGGGTTTGGTTTTCTTGCTTTACTTTTGAAGAAATGAAAACGTGCCCTGTGCAGGTAGTGGTTTTGTGATCACATCCCAACTGTACCTGTTCTCTGGTACCTATCAATATGCTGAGGTTCTTGCCTCTTGTCAGTCTAATTTCTAGTTGGTGCAGGTTCTTGACATTCAGCGCTTTATCAAACATAGGCTGCTTGGCACCTATTACCACTGATCTCAGCATTGCTAATAAACAGCAACATCAAGGCCATATTTTCTGGTTCCTGTCAGACCACTGCTTTCCTGGGTGAAATAAAAGTCCTATTAACATGCTCCTCCTCATTGGCTCTGACACTTTGATTAATTAGGCCCCCTCTTTAGATGACCTCTGCACTGACACGACAAGGAGGTGAATATAAAATGAATAGTTTGTCCACATAATGGCCTTCTGCAAGTTTCAGATTTTTATCAGATCAGACTGAAGTCCAGGGCCTGTATAAAAACCTACAGTGAACAGCAACGTACGGCTGTGGGTTATGAACCGCAGGCTTTATGACATGGTTGAGGAATTAAAATCAAACCAATCCTAGATATCTATCCTGATATATTGACTTCTCCTCTAAGAATTAATCTTTCCTTTTCTTTCTTGATACAATACAAATCTAATTTGTTTACATTAACAAATAAATGACCTTTTGTTTTCAACAGATTTTTTTATTGCCAGAAAATACAGTGTGTTAACTCTGTGGTTATTCAGCCTCCCATAAAATACTAATGTAAAGCCATTATTCTAGTGCCACTCTATTTAAATGTCACTCTGCCTTTCTATTATAAGCCAGCAGTTCACAGTCTTGTAACTCATCAGTGAAAAATTTACTTCAGGTGAAAACTCGGAATATGAGCTCACAACTTTTCTTTGGAAGTGTATTTTTAAAATACAAGAGCGTGTGTTCCCAAGGGATGAATATGTAATTGTGAACCTATAGCATGGCACGTTGCCCACCCGATGGTGCCCCTGACTGGGGCTGGTGCTTTGTGTTTCCAGCAGAAGCAGTTTGGTCACCAGCTATGCAGTGGGGGTTGAACAATGTTGCAATCCAAGTAGGAGGCATCTAAGACTTTTAATAAATCCTGGAGTTTTCACTCGTGGTCAGTGAGAGAGCCATATATCTTCCCTACCTCATTTTTCCTGCTGCTTGCTTGCACTTAATTACATTCCATTAACACTCTCTTGAGGGGAATTAGGTGTTGTGTGTTGCCTTGGAGAGATGTGGGGGTCAAAATCCTCTCTGCATCCAGGTGAGAAGTGGAAAGAGCATCAATAGCACTTTGTTAATCAAGTGGAGTCACTGATACTGAGATGAAAAATATACTGTGTTTGTTTCTGATTAAAGTTTTCATGCTAATTTTTTTCACGGAAGGAGTCAAACTAGCTCTTATTCAGTCTGTGGTGATCTACATCTCCCACAAACCTCTTTGAAGGGACAATGTGAAGGTAGATGAGGCTAAAATTAAATGTTGTGTAAACTGACCTGCACGTAATCTGAGCTCCTTGTTTAATGATCTTGAAGCTAACAAAAGCAAGTGACCCATGCTTAAACAGATCCTTTTCAATTAAAATAATACTCCTTTTACCTCTGTGATGCCAAATGCTCTCTGCAGTCTTTTAAACAGCTTCTGCTTCTTTTATGACCCTTGTGGGTTTTTTCCTCAGTGTCTCCTGTCGTTTTCTTTTTCTTTGTGTTCATCTGGTGATCACGTAACTGTATTACTTTAATTGATTTGCTAAATTGGCGCATACATAAGACAGCTCCTCCATGTAATAACCTGAAAATGTTAGCTTATATTACTAGGGTCATGCTTCAGTGCTACAGCAGTTGGAGTTTTCATTGGCTTGGGAGTGTATTGCAGCATTTCTTCAAGATGTTTGATGGACTTCTTGTGACAAGCAGAGCAACAGGAGATAAATGTATTTTTATACTTTTATATATATACTCACAAACATGCACGCGTTGTATGCATGTAATATTGGGTACAGGATTTTTATACGTGTGAACTTTGTTTTCATACAAGTCTCCTGAGGTTTCCTGAGCTGAGAAGGAGGTGTGATATGCATTTGGAGATCCATAATCACCCCTTTCCCGAGATGACTTTTTTTTTTAGTATCTTGGTTGACAGATTTGACAAATTAAGTAGCAGTGGTTTTGGATGAAGATTGGACAGGAGTTGCTAACTTTCCCTTCCTGCAGACTCCAAAGAAGGATCACAGTTTTCAGTAAAGGTGAAATTATGAGTAGGTCAGATGTCAAATCTCTGTACCAGAGCAAAGGCTGTAATAAGTGAACAAAATGAAGCAAATCTGCATATCTTTAAAATAAATTATATTTCCTAAAAGTTGTAATTAAGTAATAAACCAGTATCATTGCTTAAAAGTCTAGCTATGATGTTTTATACTGTACCAAAACGCCAGATTAGTGTGTGTTGTGACACTGGAAAGCCTGTTTTGGCTGTTTTCATCTGGTGAGTGAGCATAAGCGATTCAACATCCAACTTAGCTGAAATGGAAAGTAGCGCTGACTTCAAACAAACAAGAAATGCTGGGATTATTTTATGGCCTAATTATAACTAACTGCATTATTTTTTGTAAAGTTTCAGAAGATTATGTTACTAGTTCCTACAATTAAATATTGTGGGCTATGTGTGCGTGGAAGACTAATTCATGTCACTCGTTTGGTTTTCCTACCAGACCTTGTAGAAAGTTTTGGTTTCTTCTTGAAGAATGCTAAGCAGCATTTTGAGCAAAACATAAATAAAAATAGTAATGGTATTTATAGATAAACAGCACCATCTGGCAATAAGCAATCGCAGTGTCTGATTTTAAATCATTGGAGTAGATAAGGATAATTGGCTTATTGTTAAAGAGTAATAGTGAAAATCATGGAGGGTGACATTCGCTGCCATCTGATTGAGTTTAAGAAAGTCACTTAGGCATATATTCTGGCAAACTTATTCTTGGTGTAGTCAGTCTTTCTACACAGTACCCCTATAAACAGTTTTCTATCTAGAATGTTCTGAGGCTAAATTAATTATTACTTGCAAGATAGTTGAAAAGAGTTTCTGAAAGTCTTAGAGTTCCTGTGATTGTGATGCAGATTTGTGCTTAGTGGGTTTATTCTTGGTTGATTTTACTTTTCAGAAACAACGAACTGTTGTGTTAACTCTGAAAACTACATCATGAAAAACAAGGGTAGCCCAGACATTCAGAATGTAAGAGCACAAAGACCAAAACCTTTTCTTCTTTATTCTATGTGCTAGAGCATGGAAATATGTTCTATGGAAAGCTCTAAAGTAGTGCAAAACCAAGGGCTAAATTTGGCTCTGATGTAAGCCCATTGTTTGGGAGACTTTGTAACTCAGAGTCCTTTTTCAGATGTGTACTAACCACAGTTTGTGTAACTGCGAGGGCGTAAGAGTGGTAACGATGGATTTCATTTCTGAGGTGGCTCAAAACATAGATATAATCTCTAGCAGGTATTCCTGTAAGCATATAACAGCAAGTCTCTTCTGTCTTCAGAGGATTATATTCAGGGAACAACAGAATGAGAAAAGTACTCTCAGGTAGCACAGCTATTGCTTCTTTCTCCATCTGTGGCTGGGTTTGATGCCATGGCCTGTAGAAGCAGTGATACCATCTAGTGTTGTCCCTCATCTGTTAGCCAGGCTTCAAACAGGCTCTGCAAGAGCTGGAGCAAGGACTGATGAGGGGTGGGGGTGGGGGGTGGGGGGGGAGCTCTGCATTTTAGTTCAGTGGCTCTTGGGAAAACTATTTCTCTGAGGGAAGATTCACCTTTTGTGCATATAGTAAGAGCAGTACAGGGTGCAGGTGTAAAGTTACATAAAGGTGCTGAAACACTACATATAATAATCTATCTGGAATTCCTCTGTTTTATTTTTTCGGCATTTATTAATGAATAAGCAATCATGTTTTTCTGTAACCAGCATAGCCTTTCAGAGGAACTGTAGAGACTCCCCAGTGACTCTAAAGAATTCTGAGGAGCATTCAAAAACATGGCATTTCTAGAGCAAAAGGACCAAATCTACCAATAGGGCAGGCAAGCATAACTACTTTTGAGTGGTTTCTACTAAGTTCTACCTTTCAACACTGGTTTCACAAATCACTGAAATATAGCTTGCTTCTTTTAAAGGTAGCCATCTTCAGTTAGTATTTTCCAGATGCTTCTTCATAAATATATAAGTATTCAACAGAAGGTACAGGATGCAATGACGTAAGTACAGATTTTGCTTTTTTATATGTCACAGGCACACACGTTCCCCAGGTGAATAAAAAATATGCACAAATATGTGTGTGTTGGAGAGGTCTACTTCCCTTTCGCTTTTGTTCTACTTTAATGTGTGTTGTCATTGCAGAAATAAGGCTACTAATAAATCCCTCTTCCAGATCTACCTGGGGTGGAAGTTTTGTCAGTTTGCGTTTCCTGCACGGATAAGAGGCACACAGAAAATTAGTTTAAGATCATAATACTAGTGTATTATGATCACACTTACTGGAAGAAAACAGACAACTAAGCATCATTCCATAACATGTTGTTGGGCAAAATCAAACCAAAATTCCAGCCAGCTGGGCTTTTGTTTTTTTTTTTCTCCTTTTCTTTCCCTTTCCCCCTGGCCTGTCCATCAGAATGGTCATTGGATTTATGTTGTGGTGAGGTCTTGGGCTGAAGAACTCCTTCCTCGAGACAGATATTCTATGATTCTCTATGTTTCTACAAAGACTGCAAAATTCTAGCATAACAGTTAGAGGAGTTCAAGATCTTCTTAATCCCAAAGCATACTTTTACACTTCAAAGGTGCATGTACCCTGCAGAGGAATGCACTATGGGAATGAAAAGAAGAATGTGCCTGCAGTAGTACGAGAAGAGGTTCTGCAAATCAGTCCAGCATGGTACTTAGGCCTGAGGTGCTGCCACAATGCTCCCATCACCGTGCAGGAAAATGCAGTGTACGTGAAACCCAGCTGAGGTTGGTGCTGGCTTAGACCAGGTCTGTCCTCAAGCCATCCTCAACCATATGCGGTACAGAAATATGCAAGGTCTAATACTTGCTTCTATTAGTAGGCCTTTGTAATTCTGTTCTTTTTAAAAGTAGAATGAAATTAGCCCTTGAGTCAAGTTTGAATTATTTTCATTTTTTTTGGATATTAAAATATCTCCCAGATCTCATTAAGTAAAGCCCTAAATAAAATAATTGCAATACAGTTAGGGATTGGAAAACCTCAGAAGATTCGGAGGAAATTTCCTCTTTGATGAGCAGTTCAGATACTTCAGCAAAGGTTGTTTGAGTCAGAAACTTTAAAAATTCATGCTCCGTTCCTCTCCTTTCTAGTATCCACTGGTTTCATGGTACCATCCCCTCCTCTGCTTTGTTGTATATTCTTTCCCCCTGTCCTCAGGGGACACTATGCTCTGCATCCTGCTGTCCTCAGTATCTTGTGATCCTCCATGACATTGCTAGTATTTTAACTGCCTGCATTTCTGCTTCTTTGGCCTTAAGATTCTTAAATGCTGGCTTGGTTTTATGTATTTCTCTACACAACTTCCTTCTGTTTTCTTTTTTTTAAAAAAAATGTCTTCCCCCACAGAACACAAGTTGTGATATTAAATACTTTCTGTGGTGCTCTGGTATTGTTAACAGAAAACATATGAACTGAGCAGATGTTTTATGTTCCTCCTCCAAAATGCGTCACTAACCATTCAAGGCACAGATGCCAGTGGTTGGTATGGGAAAACCAAACACTGAAAGGTATCCACTGTGGTAGCAGGCTTTAGATTTGGGGACCAGAGCTCAGTTATTTGTCAGTAAACGTTGGGGGCAAGCTGGAAGCAGCAAAGGCAGAGATGCACAGAGAGTGGGAGACAGAATTGCAAAATGCACAAAGGAATTCTTTTTGTGTGCTGTTTGCCCAGTGTACGGATGCGGAAAGCTTCATTTACTTCTATATCTGTCCTTGGAACAACATATCCATAGAACAGGTTAGATGACAGCAGCTGAGGTCCTGACCTTTTGTTTCGTACCTCTCAGAGATCTAAGCATGGGTCTCTGATGGGAGCCTGGGCTAAAACCTCCATTGAACAGTTTGTACAGTCTGAGGAAGAATTGAGGACAGGTTGGTTCAAGAAGTATACCAGGTTGGAATAGCTTGTGGTGATGAGGTGATTGCTGTAACTTCTTATTGTGAAGGACTGTTTTGTAGAGAAAAGGCAACCTGTGTGCTCTCTCTCCAAACCTTGCATGGGTGGGGGTTGCGTTTCTCTAATGTTTTCTCATTTAGACAGACAACCAGTATTTAGATGCTGTAGTAAGTTGAAAGAGAGCATTAAGACCTGCAAAAAGCCCTAACCCTAAATACCAGCAACTGTTGAGGGTTCACGTTTTGGTAACAGTAAAAATAGCAGAACTATATTTTAGAGACTCCCTGCCTTTTCTGCAGGTCAGTAATAAGCAGATAAATGCAGCAACATGGCTAACATAATCACAGTACTGGTAACCCACTTTTCTGAGAGCTTCATCTGTTTCTGCATCTGTAAAGATGCAGAATAAGCAAAGTCCCAAGGATCCAGACCCCATGATGCTTCTTTTGGTTTCTAAGTGGGACACTGAGGCAGCAGGTAAATGCCGGTGGGAATGAAATACAGCTCGAGCCACCAGACTATGCCTTCTACTGATATCCCAACATTGCATATAATGAGCACGTTTAGGAAACCATTTAGCCTTTAAGATTTCCTGGTTGCTGTTACATTATGAACAAGCATTTGAATATTCACTATAAGTAAGAGCTTATCTTGTAAAATGTGCTTCCTTAATACATTATGCACTTGCCCTACTCAGCCTTTTGTTTCCATGATTACACATGCTCTCCTCCTTCCCCCTTCTCCCTCACCCCACACTACAATCCTTTTTTGTGTATTCCCGCTAGGCACGCTCTGCATTGACTGAATGGAGATGGACACGTGTGCGTGGCTCTGCCCTGACAAACATTTGTGCACGGCGTTCAGGGTGGAGGCAGGAGGATTGAAAGGCTTTTCTTTGCTGCGCACAAAGGTCACTCTTTTTTCCCCCTTTGCTGTTTGTTCTGTGCTAGTCTGCTGCACTGCTGCAGCTTTCGGCCATCACTGTAACAGATACTTCGAGGATGTGCTTGTAGGTCAGTCTGGTAACAGAACAAGTCTTGGAGTGCACATCAGTGTCCTGTCCTACTGTTTTTGTTTTATTAAGGGAAATGTCTCCCTCATAAGCCAGGTCTTTGAAGGCTGACAAAAATAAAGAGCATTTCATTATTGTTAATAATTGCGTAATGCCTTTTAGACATCGCCTTGGCTGCTGTCCTGTGGAAGGAAACAGACTGAGATTTTTGTCTACTGTGCGCTTTACTCATTGTATTAAGGATAAAACTGAAGGTTTTCTAAAACAGTAGCCTTAAAAATGAATGAATAAATGAGATTAAAAAACAGTGAGATAATTTATTTTTTCTAATCCTGTTTAGAAGTAACTATTTAAATAAAAGGATTTACTGGTGAAGGTGAAAGCAAAACTTGTAACTGGAGGGTCTCATTGTACATTTGCCTTTTGAGTATTGAACTTTAAGGATCAAGTAATTAAATTAACAAGACAGAGAAAGATGAAAGCAGATAGTAGGAGATGCCATCCTTTAAAAATGTTTGAGCTCCAGAAGGAGTTGAAATTCCTGTATCATCTGGATGAACTGCGACATGGCCTTGCGTCACTTGTTTCCCCATGTGACAGTATCACTTGTGAGGTGTACACGCCATGGAGCAGTTGTGATTTTGTGCCACAAAATAATGCTTCTTAACGGTGCTTGCTTTTTGTTGTTGTTGTTGTTGTTGGGGCTTTTTTAAATGCAATAGTAAAATAGTAAAACTGCAATATTACTTGGAAGAAGAGAGATGCTCAAGAGGCAGTGCACTGCCTCTAAAAGCAGATGGATTTGTGTGTCTTGTCAGGGGGTTCTCCCAATGCACCTGCAAAGGGAAAGTGAGTTTTGTCATGCAGCTTAAGATCCCCTCCTTCTTGGTATTATGTCAAGTGATGTCTGCGTCTCCTGCAGCACAAGGAGTGAAGATAATATGCAGCCTACTGCATAAGCATTATTTTAATTACCAAAAATTGTAACTTCCAAGATGCCAGGTGGAAGGGGATCTTTGGGGATTCTTGCATAGAAATGAAGAACTGAAGAGAGTAACGATAGGCCAGGTGTCTGCCTTTGATGAGGATATTCCCTGTGTCACATCTGGTGCCAGCGTAACTGCTATCCCTAAATGATAAGGAAGCTTTGCAGTCAGAGGAGGGTTGAGCTGTCAGGTGAGCTGAGGATCAAGAATTATCATGACGGTTTGATGGCATGTGAAGGATGCTGTGAAATGCAACGTGGTTCCTGATGAGCAGGGGCTCGATTAGGTTTTCCCAGACACGGGCCGATACACTGGGTAAGCAGGACCCACATCATGCTATGCATCGGGTATGAGGAAGTGTTCTGGTCCATCAAACATAAAATGACAAAATCATTTGTAATCTCTTATTACTTACCCCTGTGGCCTCCCCTGTGGCATTATTCAACAGCTGATAGCGTTCTTTTCTTGCAAGCTAGTTCAAAATGAAGTATACTATAATGGTTTTAGGAATTAACTGAAGTCTTTTACTTAGAACTTCATAGGAAAGAAAAATCAGATCTTAAATAGGGTTACTAGTGACTAAGTAGCCTTTACTAATTATTTGTAGTTGATTGCAACTTACCACAGGTGGGTGCAGCCAAAGTTCATTATAGATGTCTCTTCCTATATATAAGGTGGTTTCTCTCAGTAAGTCATCTGATTGAAAATATGTTGCTGAAGGAATGTAACTATGCACACAATTCTTTTCCTTTATATTCTTTAGAAGTTGAGAGTGAGTCTGTTTTTACGTATGCAAAAGGGAGCACTAACAGGAGTGAAAGATCCCTATCCGACATCCCTTGATAGGATGCTACCTGCCTGCTGTGCAGGCTTTGTCATCCCCACACATATTTAAATTTTGCTGGGGGTAACCAGCTATTCATCTGTCCCCTCATGGGATTCTCGGCGCATCTCTGTTTTGTCTGCACTGCAACACAGCCTAGCACAAACATCCGATGACCTTCCTTCTGATCTCATCTAAACCTGAATCTGTGCCATAAAGCTGCTTTTCTTCCTGGTGGTGTTCTGAACACATACTCTTTCCTCTTGGCTTTTCTGATGAGGGTCAAACCACCTCTGAGACACAGGGTTCGACAGCTCTAGGTTTGCCTAGTCAGGGTGCAGTGAATCTGCAATGCACGTTCAGGTTTTAATGCCTGAAACCTAAATCTGTAATCCAGGTGTTCTTCCAGTCATGCCCGTTCTTCTCCTTGATTTATTCATTTTGTATGAAAATATTTAGTATATTAGAGAAGAACTTGACCGTGTTTTATTGTGCACATGCTGCATAATGGGGAAGGTTTCTTGAAAGTTTTCTTACAAGTGGATTCCCATGTGGTGCCTGTTAGTCACAGCTAATTACAGAGGCTGGTGAATGAGGAATATATTGGAGCTCAGGTTCCCCTCCTCCTCCTCCCACAGTGCTTCAGAAGAAAATAAAATAAAAAACCTGCAGACAAATCCAGCTTTTTCTGTGGTTGCAGTCTCCAAAGAGCTCCAAAGAGATCACAGATGTGGTTTCATGTTTCAGGTTTAACTATGGTGTAATAACTACAGTATTATCTGCAGGAGAAAGGCAAGTGGGGAAAGAATCATTAATTGACAGTGAAAAGTTCAACCTATGCCTGTGTATTTGTTTCTTTAAGCAGCTGAATGTTTAGCCAAACCATATTTTACCTTTTAACTGCAGCCCTGAAGGTTATGATAATCTTGATATGTTAAAGCCTAGGAACATTATAGGAAATTTAGATAAGTATTTCAGAAAGGTCAGTCTTAGAAAAGCAGAAACACTTGTGATTTAGCTAAAGCTAAGACAGATGCTTCAGTTTTAATTCATGGACTACCAACCTCCTGTGAGGTACTCTGACCTTACTTTATAACACATGAATTTTTCTAAATGTTTCAGTGGGTGTAGAGTAAGCCAGCAGTGAAAAGTGACGTTTCATTGTTGTGCACATGAGGAACCCATAACTTACATAAAATGTTTAACTAATATCTGATTTTGCTATCTTGTTAGCCTTCATCCAGCATCCAGAAAATCTGCTAGGTTGAACAAGTTCCTATATGTGTGTAGTATAAGAATTAGTTCAGTAGGACGGCATGGGATATGTCTATTATTTGTTACTAAGACACCAGTGACCTTCCTGCTCCTCTATTAGCAGTGCCTGCTGTTTTCAGTACTGCCGATCGTCAGGAATTTAGACCATACATATGACTGTGTATACTCTTCACTGGTCAAATTGTCATTTCTGGAAAACATAATACTTCAGTTTAAAAAAAACAAAGGAGAAAGAGATGTAATCTCAGCAGGAAATTTCCACTTAAATGCATATTTGAGGTTGAAAATATGCATAATTTAAAGGGTGCAGGAGGCAGATTACATACAGAAATGATGTAAGACACTTAATGATCTCTCTCATTTTAACAAGTTTGTTTTTCTTTACAGTTGGTTTGGGGTTGTTTTTTTGCCCTAAATTTTTAGGTTTTATTTTTAGAACTGCAGTACACAGAAGACTGCAGGAGTAGCTTGAGCTCTCAGAAAGATGGTCCCAAATGCCTAGGGGTAGGACAGGAGTATCCTACCTAGAAGATGAAACAGTCCAGTCTAAATTTGTTGCTTGAGCTCTAGGAAACACAGGTGTGGATGAAAGCTCTTAAAATTAGTACAGTTCTAACAACTGCATAAAAAATTGTTAGTAACAGGCATACATATTACATTATCTCTTCAGAACAATTGTTCTGTGAACCTCCGTGATAAGGAAAGGCTTTCTTATAATACACCTGCATCGAAATTATTCAATTTGGCTATTATACAAAAAGTACTCATAAATGGTCCACCTTTCATCACTACATTCTTGGGTTGATGGATAAACTAATGTCTTAGAACAATGCTCTGCTATGGTGGAGGAGTCTGAGGATCTCAGGTTTCCTTAAGAAATACTATATGAATTTTAAGTTATAAGATTTGTTTTAAAAGTCGTTATGCATCCAAACATGGTGTGATCAAGACCTCTAGGAAGCTCAGGAGTTCTAAACCAACTTATGTGACAATGTTCCGATATTAAAAGTGCTAGAAGAACAAGTTTGAGTTTAGGGAAACACTGTAGTACAGGTGATGCTTATAACCGCTGCACCACACACCTTTCGGGTTGAACTGTTACTCACCAGCTGCCTTGGGCTGTGAGAAAAAACTTCTTAGATTTTTGTTTAGTTTGATAGGTAACATGAGGCAAGAGTTCTGTCTGAAAATTCCCAAATATTGAAAAAAACATATTAGATTTAGACTGTGTTGGTTTAACTTTCTTCCCCCTTTCTCTGGTGGGTAAATAAATACCTGCAGGGCTGAATACTCTTAAAGTATAAGAAAGGCATAGGATATTAATCTGTATTCAAACATCCAGATTAGTGTATGTCTGTATGTGAACCAGTTTGTTTTAAGACATCCCCTTGACAAAAGCTGTCTGTCAGTAGTCTCTGAAGCACAGAAATTATTTTTATTCAGAAAAATGGGAAAAGGGAAGAGATCTTTGTATGACACTGATACAGTTCATTTTATTTTCCCCAAAGGACACCGTGGTTTAATGGATGGGGCTTTAACCTACCCAGAGGTCAGTCTTTGCTAGACAAGTGGAACCTTATTCCTGAGGGAATTGATATACTAATGACACATGGACCTCCCCTTGGTAAGTGAAACAAAAGCTGTGTGTGATTTTTTGCATGAGAATTTTACTTTCAAAATAAGCAAAAATTAATAGTACTATAAGCTATACCGTGATCACACCCTATTTCAAAACTCTGAATTAAAAAGCCATTTTGGATGAAGTGTGAAGTGATTATTGGCTTAGCAGATCTGTTGAGCTTTCAGCTGTTTTCTTATTAAAAACTGGGGTTTTTTTGTTAAACTCAAGCTAGGGAAGATCAAATATCTGACTCCATAGCCATTATATGTTGATATTTTATTTAAAGACAGTATTCATCTGACAAAACAGTTTCCAATCCCATATGATTTTTCAGAGATTGTAGTTTAAAATATTTTCCACTACAATAACATGTTTTCTTAAGGTTTTAAACTACGCAGTCAGGAGTTCAGGAGTATGTAGTCAGATATTCTCCTTGAGAATGTCCTTGTAAAGTTAGAATATGTAACAGTACTTTTAATGACAAATTTGTGAAGGAATAGAATTGTGATCTCAGATGATAATTCCTTACTCAAACTAATGACAGGCAAGCACAAGTATATGAATGTATAATTTGTTTTTTCATTAAGTAGTTGAGGTTTTCTCTTTAGTTAAAATTTGCACGTCTTGTAAATGAAAGCAATTCACTGATCCCCTCTTTAATTCTTAGTTCTAGCCTAAGTTTTGGTGATCTCAAAAAGACACTAAGATGACCATTCAGCAGAGGCAGGGGTGTTCAGTTTTGGCATATCTAAAGTAATTAAAGTCCACACTAAAATAATATGAAAATTCTTACTGGTTTTCCCTATCAAGAAAATACCCCCCAAGATAGAGTCACATTATTGTGTACTGCTTTCCTCTAAGACGAGTGGCAAGCAGTGTAGGACCATACAGCTGAGCATCTGCCCTTATAAGAAAGAGTGTCAGTCTCTTTTACAGTACCCTTATTGTTAGTAGACTGTGATTTTTGTAAGGAATTAGTAAGCTTTTGAAATATAAAGGGTCAGATGTGCAGAATTACAGAAAGTTTTGACCAGCGATGTACTTACTGCTCTTTTATAGCATTGTTACTCTTTTAATACTACTTAAAGCATGTTATAAGATGATCTGCAAATTCTGTTTAATTTTACTAGATCAACCAGCACGTGCTGCATTGATAAAGCAGAGATACACCATCCACTGAAAGTGAAGCGTACTGGATGTTGAAAAGTGCTTAGAATGGCACTCTTTTAATCTGTTTATTTTCCTGAAGAAGCAAAAAACTGCACAAGCATGTTTATAATGTTTCATGGGTGCTATTTTAAATGGGTTGCTAATCCATGTGCTCTGAGGGTTCATAAAGAAATATTGTGATGCTGCAGACACTAATGAGTGCTTTAATTGAATAAGTGTACTTAAATTTCGGATTTGATAGAGATAAGAAGTTCAGTTTCAAAAGGTTGACCCTGTATTATAACTACAGGTGCAGATTAGGTTCTAGTACTGTGCCTGAAACAAGGAGGATCTATGTCTCAGCCTGCATGATAATATTGACAAACTGCTGCTTTTTAAATTACATGATATTAAAGGAGGTAGAACTGTAACTGGACTCTTTTCTTCTCTCCAAAATTCAGTCAAGTTCCTGTCACAACATGTTTTTACTACCCAGGATAAACTTGGCACAGAATGTAACTACTTTTAAGTCAGAAGAATGGTGCTTATTTGGATGTGGCTCTTGACTTCCCTTTTACTCCTCGCTCATCTTGCCCTAGTGATCCTAACCAGTGCTAGTCCAGGCAGCAGACTTACCTATAATAGCTGATGTCAAGTTTTGTGCATTTTTCCATATTATCTGTAGGACTGAATGGCAATGTGGACAATTAGTGGTAGCTTGTTAAAAGCTACTTTGCTGCATTGCCTGTTGTTGGTGACCAGGGACTCAGAAGCACCAGGACATTTGCAGACCGTGGTCCTCTGGAAGTTGTGGGAGACTGTATTTTAAATCTTTTGAGTGGCAGAGGTATTGGGCTGTAGGTGAGCTGATCTTCCCAAAGTGCTTTATTTGGAGAGTAACCACCTAGCTAGCTTGGGAAGCTACGTGCTGTAAGAGCCAGGGGAGGGGGAATAAAAATCTGCAGCAGTGCCGGGAATAAATGTCCCAGGGTTTCAAGGTGGAAGGTGAGTTTAAACCTATAGTTTTAAATACAAATCACACCCAGAAAAATATTAATGAAGGTGGAGGAAGGAAATCTTAAGGAAGACAAAGTGACAGTGAAACATTTCTTAAAAGCCTTTGTGTGTTTTAATGGAGAGGTTATGACTACAAATAATGTAATAAACCTTCTATGAATTATGACTTCCTGAAAGACTAGGTGAAACTTTACCCGAACAGAGAAAATTAATAGTATTGATTGCATTTTGTCTTCAGGTTTTCGAGACTGGGTTCCAAAGGAGCTGCAGAGAGTGGGTTGTGTGGAACTGTTGAACACGGTGCAGAGGCGAGTAAGGCCCAAACTCCACGTCTTCGGTGGGATTCATGAAGGTAAGGAGCAGCACTACTCCCCTCTTAGGTCTCAGGCTGATGTCAAAGGAGCACATTTCAATGGTGTATTGCAGAGGATGGATAATGGCATGTTGGACTAAAGTAGAGAGGGAATTGAGGGAAGTGATGGCATGCACAGCACTTTGTAAATTTATGCCAGAATTAAAACAGACTGTTTCAGGAACGTGTGCTACATTTCGCCACCTACATGTTTCACTGCGCAAAGGTTGTTCTGTACAGGTTATTTGAAAGCAATTCAAATTTTGACAAACTTGGTTAGAGTAACAGATGAGATTCCCCACCCCTGCAAGCCAAAATGAAAATTATCCCCATTATTCCAAGTACAGGAGCCAAGAAATGTGCTAGGAAAAAAAAAATTGAAGACAACTTACTATCTCAGCTCACCTCCCTCACTGTTTAAGGAAAAGCAGAAAGGAGGGCATCTTGAATCAGACATCAGGAGGAGAGATTGCCAGAACTCACTTTGCATGCATTTCTAAAAGTGTCCTGTAATACAGTTTGTACTGTGTATGTTACCTTCCAGTAGTCTCATATTTTAGAAGAGAGATTTCCCCACAAGGTTCTGCAGAGTGTAAAGCTTCAGAAACAATGAGCTCAGTTTGTGGCAGTGTAAGAGGCTGAGAGATTAAATCCATTTTGGAGATACTTAAATATTTAATACAATTTTGTGCTTTCATATGGCTTTGAGACAAACAGTAGGAGTTCTGCCTGAGAGAGAGTGTAAGACTGTGACCCTAGAACTCAAAATTATACATTAAATACTTTATATTGTCCCCTCTGGAGATTTCTCCATTGACTCTAATTAGGTTCTCTGTAGGCTTAAAGATTTGGAGGACTTCATAAAAGAAAAAAAAATTAAAAAGGACAGCTTTCTCAACTAGTGGTGTTGGTTTTTCCGAAGCCCTTGCTACTTCAATGAGTTTCATGCCCGGTGTCTGTAAACAAAGGGTTCATGGTGGAAATACTGACATGATTATACAGTGGTATGAATAGCAGTCTTTTAGTGCACCTAGGAAAAGATTGGATATTTTGTATAAATATTAATCCTTGCATACTAAGAATAAGTTAATACAGCGGGACCTCCAGCTAAAACATGTAAATTGTCTACAGCCTTTGCAAACACACTGGATGACAAAACTTCTGTTTGTTAGAGTGTTAAGTAATGGGTGAGGAAAGTATTTTAGCGTATAAGATCATTATTATGAGAAAGCATTGAGGAACCATGTGCAGCACCTAAGCTTTAAATCTCATAGAAAAGATGCTAGTACATGTTAAAAGTGAACATTCAAAGACATTCTTAGAACACAGCTAGCAAAAAGTTAAAAACTTGTTTAGTGCTTATGCAGAAGACATAAGAACAGCTTATTTCAGTACAGAAAGAAATAGCCATGTGTTAAGAACATTATCTTGCGGTGCAATTAATTCTCATCCAACTCCAGCTGAGATGAACATACACCACATTCCATTAAGTCAGCAGAGGCTATACACACATTTTGGTGATGCGGATTTTTTTCCTGGTTGATAAGCACAAACAACCACAAACAAGGTTTTTCCCACCATGAGATCATCTAAATCAAAATTGCTAGTCTAAATAAATGAAGTATTGCAGGCGGACAGTGAAGCAATTCTGAAGTGATTATTCTTTCTGATAGACACTGTGGGTAGCTGTATTTATCTTAGCTTTCAGTCAGCAGTGATCTGTACTGTATCATAATAGTTTAAAAGAAAAGCATTTTGCCCCTGTGGGTTAGCAACGGGAAGTTCTCTTCCTCCATGAAACTCTAATACTTTTTTGTTTTGAAAAAAGTACCAAATTCTTCCTAGATTTTTTTCTAGCTTCTTTGTTAGCTTTCTGTGGATGCCAGCTGAAAACAATGGCAAATGAATGAACGCTTAGGTGTGACTCTGTTCATGGGTTGCTGTAGTTTCATCCACTTGCCCAAATTTACTGGACTGCACAATCCTCTGTTATGTCCTATTCTTGTGTGGCAAGTGGGAGAGAAGAGGCCAGCAGAGAAATGGCATTGCTGCTAGTTCCTCAGACACATTCTGAACATAAGTATTGCTGATCAGATATTCAGAAGGTCAAGAACAGTCTTCATCATCCTGAAAATTATGCCACAGTGTTGCTAAGCGGTTAAAGTCCTTGGCATTCCAAAAAACACGGGATTAATATTTGCTTCTTCGAGCTTCTTTATTTTGAATGACTTATAAGAATTCATTCATCATGAAAAGCAGTCATCTACCTAGCCTTCACCTCAATGTTCTGTTTAAGCTGGGGTCATACATTGACTTCCAGTGCTCTGTTGTGTTTATAGCAGGAGATTTCCTTGCTGTAGTCATGATTTTCACTGGTAGATAACATATATAAAATAAAGTAAATATTTATGTGTATATATTTTTAACCTGTTAATGAGTTTCTGACCGTGAACACCAGCTTGAGAGTTCTGTGATGAGGAACTGGATCATAGACTCATGCATGGTTTGGGTTGAAAGACCAGATCATCTAGTAAAGATCATCTAGCTCCAACCATGGAGTGACACTTTCCACTAGATCAGGTTGCTCATAGCCTCATGCAGCATGGCCTTAAACACCTCCAGGGATGGTGCACCCCTAGAAAAAAGGGGAAAAGGAAAATAGCTAGGATGAGGAAAGCTTATTGGGTTCAGTTCATTGTCCAGAGTTGGGGTTTTGTAGGCAAACCCAAAGTTACTTCTAAATCTTTTGCTCCTGTTTGGTCTTTTTCTTACGACATACATGCAAACTACATCTCACTGATTAAGTAAATGGGAGAAGTATGTGTGGCTTTGTCTCTGTTTCTGTTGTATCTGATTGCAACAGGGTTATCCATGAGGGAAAAAAGTTTGTACGTAAAACAAAAGCATCAGTTCTTATTTCATTGTATTTTTTTCAATCAAGTATTTGGCTCAACTTTTAAGAGCTTGTGTCATTTTGAAGGGATTAATTTAATTTTATTCCAAAGCACTGATCCCACAACAAGCTTTCAGTGTGGCTGCCCATGGGCAGTATTGTTTGTTTATGTTACAGTAAGTGTGACACATTCTCCCTACAGGTTATGGCATTATGACAGACGGTTACACAACGTACATCAATGCTTCAACGTGTACAGTCAGCTTTCAACCAACCAACCCTCCAATTATATTTGACCTCCCAACCCCTCAAGGATCATGAAGCACTACTGCACATTTGGAACTGGGGGAAGGTCGATAAACTGCCATTTTCTAATTATAAAACTTGCATACTGTACCATGTTTATTTCTAAATTGGGGGAGGTGGATGAGAATTTTGGGGGACTGTGGGGTTTTTGTTTTGGGGTGTGTTTGGGGTTGATTTTTGGGGGGTGTTTTTTTGGGGTAGGGTTTTGTTTTCTTTCGGGGTTTTTTTTGTAAATTGCTGGTACAAAAAAAAACAAGAAGAGAAGTTAGAGGTTGTGCTTTTTGGAAATGCAGCATTCATTTTAAATTGATAAAGCATTGTGAATTTGTAAAATGAATTTTCTTTTCCAATAAATTTGCCATTGTAAATTGTTATAGTGTTCTCAAAAGGACAGCCAAGCTTTCTTTTAATAAGTGAGAGACCTTATTTTAATATTATATTATAAGCTAAAAAATAGGCAGCATTTAAAAACACTCAAATTTGCACAACTTATGTTATTGTTGGGGTTTTAAAGTGTCTTTTCCCTAGATCTAAATGTTAGCTTTACATCTCCATTTACATCATATTTTTTTAGTGGCACAAACAATGGTCTGGGGTCCATTTACCTCTTGATATGTGTGCATGTACTGCAACTTGTTTCTATAAACGGTAGAATGCAGCAAGGGGAGAATAGACTTCTCAGTTGTTTGTCTCTACTTGCTTTATACGTTAAAGACTGGTACAGATAGTCACAGTCTGTATGTGATATCTGCCTTGTATTGTTTGTTCTTAAATTATTTTAGCTTTAAAAGACTGGGGGTGAAAGCTGCAAAGAGCAGGTATTTCATGCAGTAAAAAAATGTAAATGCGGACTCCTTTTAAATATGAATTTATATATATATGTATTTTTTGTGCATTATAACTAAGCTAGGATTTAATATTGCCAGTATAGCATCTACAAAATTATGCTGTACAGCACATCTAAATTATGAAGGATGTGACACATTTTCCAAGTGCTCAAGGCCTTCAAGAGCCCGAGTTAAATCTTGTATCGTAGTTCAGGCATGTATAGAGTCAAATGGATACAATCAAGCCTAACTAAAATAAGGCTTAGTTGTCCTTTATATTTAAATATCCTTCTTGTCTTTTTATTTCCTTTTTCTTATTTTGCACTGTGTGTAAATGCAATCTCGCTAGCACAAAATATTGATAGTTACTTCTGTTCTACCACTGTAAATGCTATTGAGCTTTGTTCTGTTTTATGTTACCTTGTTAATGGAATTTAGAAAAGCAGTTGTTTCTTTAAATTTATTGTGATATTATATCTAGCGGCCTTTATATGCAAATAAAATTGCAAGATTTTTAAATATGTGGTTTAAGGGAATTTTGCATTTTTCTGTGGCATTAACAGTTTGGGGGCAGTGATATAGGTAAGTAAGGACTTTTCTATTTCTCATTAAATTTTTATTGTTTACCATTCACAGGAGGTCAGATAAAGCACTTGGACTTCTCCTTCCATTTCTCTGCCATCCATCTTCCCATTCCTTTTAGAGACAAAAGATTTTGTCTTCAGATCTTATAATTCAGTGCAACAAAGTTTGTGCAGTTAGGCCTTATAGGATGCTATTCCAGATGACATGAGGAAAAATCAATTAGGCAGTAACCTTTGTATTTCCTCACTTAGTCATTAGTAAAAAACTGCAGGTACCTCATGCTCATCCACTATGGGTTAAGAAATGAATAGTCAAAGATGAAATATATCAATTTTATCTGCATCTCTTCTCAGTTTTGTGGCTCCAGCGGAATCCACCACTGGCAAGAGAACTGCAGGGGAGTATGGTTCAGTGTATGCCAGCAGTGTGGCAAACGCAACAGGACCTACTTGTTTTGTGCAATGCACTATATAATAACAGAATCCTGTTCAAAATATGGCTGTGAAAATCCAGTTTCAAACGTGAGAAGGTAAGGCATTGTTTTCATGAATTTGCAGCTGCAGTTACACAACGCAAGACCTGGAAACCCACAGTATCCCCATTTATCTTAGCAGGTTGTTAACTTATTTTGATGCAAAGGTTATAGACAACAGATTTTAGGCTCTTAGAGCAGAGAGCTACTTAGAATGTGCATTACGTGTAAGTATGGACTTAGGCTGAAATTTTCAGATTCATAAGGCTGATATACTAAAGTCTGTTCCGGGAAGAAGGCTTCTCTTTTAAATCTAGTTCTTGGTTTTTATGTGGAATTTCTTGTCAGGTTCCCTTATGGAATACCCAGGCACCTTCAGTCTTTAATGGTATTTGTCCTGCTTTGCTTGCAATATTGCTTATTTTATGCATTGAGCCAAAGGTAAAAAAGTCACTAAATACCAGTCCTTCCTTTTGGATGTAGAGGCAGGATCTTTCTTGTGGGGCTGTTTTCAGCCAGCGATGAGAAGACAATGAAAATAGTTTGGGCAACCACAGCTGTTTATTGGCAAAGAACGTGGCTACATTTAAGAAGTTGATCAGATAAAGCGTTTTTGTGGAGGCCATAGAAAGCATATATATAGAGCACCTTAGATATTCTCATTCACTGATCTATTGCTTGTTGTCACTGCATAAGGAGAAAATATCCACTGCCTGGGATGCTTTGTAGTGCCATGCACTTCAGAAGAGCAGACACTAGCTGTTGTATCTGGATTGCTCTCTGGCCTTCTGAAGGACCTGGCACATCTTCACTAAGTAGGACAGATACATTCTCCACTGTCATTCTCCACTTCAGGTATCTGCCTCTAGTGAAAAGGGGATAAAAGTGAAAAAGCATAAATGTTAAGCCAGCAGCTTTGTTCCAGGATTTGAGCAGCCTGAAGCCTTCTGGCAGCAGATGGAGCTAGATGAGTAAAGACTGGCATAAGTTCAGCCAGGAGTCTGCCTTGAATAAGGCTGTTAATGCCTTAGAAGCAATGCATTAAAGAAGCAAAGTCTGTGCTAGACTCAGCAGTAAACTAAAACCTGGTGCTTGTAGCTGTAGATATCCTAAAGGTGTGTCTATTTTGGTTTCAACTGTCCGTCTTTTTGGTTGTGTGGTGCAGCAGGTGCATTATCAAGTGGTTCTTCTCTGGGATATGCAGGCCTGGATTTGTAACAACAGCCTAAGATTCTCTACTTGCATTTAAATGAGCATCAAGGATAGCCACTGCTTTGTCATCACTTGATGTTGGTGCTGAATACAGCTGTTAATTTAGAGAAAAGCCTAATTCTCAGGGGAAGTTTCTAAGCATGCATTTTCTTTTGTGGTTTTTTTCCCCTCTTGCTCTGTCAGCTTCACCTTGCAAAGCCACTGGTTGTTCAGCACTGAACTTGTTCTTCCCCGTGGCAGGATCTTTTTCATTTTATTCCCTCAATTTTCCTTTGTCCTTCCAAAAATTATCTCACTTTTCCTTTTTCTGAGAAAGCCATCACTTTGACTAGTGGCAATTTCAGAAAGGCCAGGAAAATGTTAGGAGTTTGGTGTTTTTTCTCTCCGTACTCTTTAGAGATTTTGAAATGTATCCGTGTGTGTCTGCTGTCACAGGCAGGTAATTTCCCTTTGCTGGATGTCAGCCATATCTGACAGTCAGGGTAAATGGAATGCACTGATTTGAAGAAATTTGATTTCACAGGGAGGCAAAAGTGTGATGAATCTGCTTCTTTTCCAGGATCCTTCACTACTAAAAGTAGTTCGATATCTATATGCAGAATAAACCGTGGATAATAAGTCTTTCTCTGGGGTCTGATCCAAGCCCATTGAACTCACTGGGAGTCTTTCTATTGACTTCAGCTGGCTTTGGATCAGGCGCCTGGCATCTATCTGGATTGTGCTTATGTCTATTACTCATCCTTCAAACTGGAGGAGATGGTCCCTGGTTAACATGCAAGAACCTCTTGGCAGAAAGAGGGACCTACCTATTGTAAGTGCTGAATCTTTCCAAGTGATTGATTAACAGCAGCGTAGTCGATTAACCTTTCTTCTTCTGAGAGCAGCTTTCATCTAGTCATCTCGATAAGGCTGAAAGCAGTCAAGGCCTTTATCGGGGGAGGGCTGCAGAACAGGATGTTCCCAAGAGGTGATTGGTTCCCAATCCTCTTTGCATTGTGAATTTAGTGAATTCAGCAGACCTCGGGGTCAAGCATTTATTAGGCTAAGAGACTGTCAAATCAATCTGGTCTACTCCAGGCAAGTTCTACCAGGAGAATGGGTTTTGCCAAGACTCTGTCTAAGAAATAGATTGATGGCTAGCTCCTGGTTGAAGCTGCCTTTCTCTTTTCCATTTTCCGTGAATCAGATTTTTTCCCTTCACTGACACCAATATTTCCTCCCTAGACAAATTTTATTAAGGAAACTCCAGGAAATCATCTATAATTTAAGTCACAGGGAGACTTCCAAACTCTGTAGACCTTCTATTCTGTGTTAAATTGACCCAAGGACTTTGAGACCTTGCTTTTGACCACACCTGGTTGAATGACATTTCTGGAATTTTCTTTTTACTCCTCGCTGTTTTTTTAAAGTAACTTTTTAATTTCTAACAGTTATAGACAGGCAGGGATCCTGATTGCCCCTGCCCAGCCTGATAACTTCTTATTGGAAAGAGAAATGCGTTGTAAAAGCTGCATGGAACAAAGCCTGCAACATAAAGCAGTGTATTTTGGTTTTCTTCTGCTTTGAGAGATAGATCCTAACTTCCTTGTAATGATTCATTATTTGCATTAACCAATCTTTCTTATACCATCATTGTTTCTAATGTACATTCACCTGCTACTCAGGATAAAATCACATTATGACCCAGACTGGACAACTAAGTCAGCAGTCAGCCCTTGCAAGACACCCTGTGCACTTTAGCAGAACATCCCCACTATCAAAGCACTGTCTGACCTACAGAAGCACAAAGAAGGGAACTAAGAAATGAGCACAGCCTAAGTGCAACATGGAAGACTAAAGTCAGATTTAACATTTTCAACTTAAGTTCCTCTCAGCCTAATAAAGAGAAAACGCAAGAGAAGTCTGAGTGAGTTTTAGTGCATTCAATCATTTTTTAGTCATCCATATAGATTTATTTTTTTCCTGCCTAGTTATAGTTTTCCATACCACAATCTCTGGCTTGAGCCAGCGAGTTTAGTAAAAATTAATTTATGATGTGGCTGTAAGGATACATCCTCTAAAATTTTATCAGCAAGTTTTCCCTGGGCTCAATTTGACTTTTATTGGTTATAGAATAGAGGAGTCTTCCATTTCTTCTAGACAGCATTTCCATGCAATTCTTATTATATAGTTTAGTCACTTATTTTGTACCTGAGTTTTACATTCATGGGAGAGGTCAGACAAAACCATGTACTTCAGTGTAGGATGACTGAGTTAATGGCTAACATTCATCTCTTCCTCAAACGATGAGTTGTATTTATCTGGGTAGATGGCTCAGTGGTACAACAGGACTTGTCAACTTGATGAACTGAGGAGTTAGGGCTGCAAGAGTCCTAGGAATTTAAATAAGAGTCCTTAAACCACAAAATACTCGAAAGTAGACTTGAAAGTATAGACTTAAAAGTATAAACCAGAAGGCTTAAGTTTTCCTCAAATCCCATTAAAATGTACTTTTGTGCTACTGTTGCTGTTAATGCAGCTCAAACGTGTCAGTCTGTTGCCAAGGGCTTTCAGATGGACTGTTACAAGAGGAACAGCACAACAAGTTCAATTTTTTTCATGCTGTATACAAGTATTTTCAACATTCAGTGTCATGTATTTCAGCAATTTTTTTTTTTTTTTCTGGCTGATAAGAGTCACTGCAATTGGAGGAAGAGTTGATTATTGTCAGTATAGGTATTGCCCAAAGTCAGCATGGCTCTGGTTTGTTTGGAAGCTCATTGCGCACATAACAAGGGATCTCCTGTGTAAGGCTGAGCGTAAAGAGGCAGGATGCTGAAAAGGTAGGAGAAAAGGTGTCAAATTTTTGAGTTGACAGATTGAAAAGTGACCGATTCACTTAAGATGATACTAAACTGAATCTGCAACCCATGAGCAGTGTTGTAGCTCTTTAGTAACACTTTTTGTATGCTTTGTTTAGCAAATACATGGATAAATCAATTCTTTTGTTACCCTGAGAACAAAGCTGCTGCTATAAAAATCATCCCAGGATCCTGGAGCACAGCCTGCCTTGTGACAGGGGAGACTTCCAGCTAGACAGAAAACCAAAACAAAGCCAATTCCTGCATTTTTAATCCATAGAGGGAGAGTAAACCGGTAATACCAAGCTCTTGGTAACAGAACAAGCAATCTCTGCTAGGCACAGAGATTTGTGTGTCATCTTAAAGTGTTAAAGCACATCTTTTCTTTTTCTTCAGCAGGCAAATAAGTGATAAACTAGCTTAGTTCAAACTCTCTGAGGATGATTACTAGCACAGATTCTTTAAAATGTCTGCAGCGGGTACAAAATCTTTACGTTACTGTAAGATACAGAATACAGCTGTCAGTAACACCACATTGTTATTGGCTTTGTGTTATGAGGTATCTGGAGAGTTTTGGAGGCAATATATTTGAGCATTATATTGACACTACAAGCCATCTGGCTCAAGCCCAACTCAGGCTGGGTGAGTGGCAGTTCCTGAGAGGAACTAAATTGTATTGATTAAGGTCTCCTGATCAACAGAACAACTTCTAGTACAAAGTGCTATTGGATTTACTGTAGGCTTAAAACTTCAAAGTACATAGGGTTATTATTCATAATCAATTATACTAGATGTAAAATTTTGAAATTCAATAGCTATTTCAGTTTAGGACGAAATTCAAGTGGTTTATTTTCATCTTTGACTTGAGTTTGTATTATCAAACTCAGGCCAGGCTTTCAGATATCTCTACATTGCCAGGAACATTTGAAAAGTCCTATTGGACACTTCATCACTTTGGTGGCATTTAATTCCATCACCTTATGGTATCTAGAATTATATAAAAAAATCCCGATATGCGACTTGTTATATGCAAAAAATCTTACAAGTTTCTCCAGTGTTACGTTGGAACTACTACAGTTAACAGTTAGACTTAAGCACAGTAGAGATAGTTGCAGATAAAATTTAAAGTTCTTAGTATAATGCCATACAGCAAACAACTGACTAGGCAAATACCTGATTCGAAAAGCTGTGGCTCTCATTTCCATGGCAGTGGCTCTCCAGTCAAGGTTAAGACCCTCTTGACTTGGTGTTCCGTATCCAGCACAGTAAGTGTGCTGGATAGTGCTTTTACTGGTTTTTACTGGTTTTTACTGGTTTTAGTCTTGGAGGAGCCTTGAGAAAAAAATTAAGGTAATCAGCCAAAGTCACAACAGTGCCCTGTGGCCAAATTAGGGATTGAATCCTTGTTTCCTGAACAGCTTGCTGCTGTTTGGTTCCCCACTGCACAGAAAGATCTTCCAATGAGAATGAGACGGCTTCCTAATCCTAACTCTGAGAAATGAAAGTAATTTTAAAACCCACAAACATTTCATATTCAAGCTGTCATTTGAACCAATGATAACTAATAGATACCAGAAAGGGCATTCTACATACACATGCTGGATTTCCAGGCTTAAGTGCACAAGCTATAACTACTGCAAATGTTAGACAAACAGTATTTTATAACTTGTTTACTGTAATCTTTCTTTTTCCCATAAAGCTTACAATGGTGCGTGCCCAGGACATGCACAATTTTAAGACCATCCCACTTCAGACTTTTCTGAGGGAGGGCTGTTTGATTTGGGTTGGTGGTTTTTGTGAATTAATTCTCAAAGCGCTGTTCCTTAGGTAGCATTTGTTCGTTGTTGAAATCTTAATCCCAGTTTAATTTTTCTCAGACCAGCCAGCCAGACTTCTATACACTGTGCAGTAAATTTTTTTGTTAAACTGTGTTTTGATAGATGTAGCTCCCAGCTGTAAAGACATGCTCGAACAATGGGGGCAGGTAAGCAGCATGGTTGCACTGATGATTTACAGTTTGCTGGCTTTTATATGGAACAAGAGGAAAGCTGGTCTGGTGTCAGCAGTCATTACCTTCTGTCTGTGATGTGCTTTCCCGACACAGTGACACTTGGGAGTCTGCTTTGTAACTACGTTACTATGAAAACAGACTTTTCCAAGGAAGGAATTATCTATCTGGAGTGTAGTAACCATAAGCAGACAATCCCAGCTGTAGCTGTGGCTTGCACTTGTGTCATTTACAGGCCTGAATATTTGTATAAATGCCAATTAAGCTGTGGCAGTGTTATTTGTCACAGAAAGCTTGGCCATCTAATGAAAATACCTCAGTTTCTATCATCAGACAATTTCCTTCAATCGCCTTCCCTGGAGGTGTTTAAGGAACGGGTGGATGAAGTGCTTAGGGACAAGGTTTAAGGGAGCGTTAGGAATGGTTGGACTCGATGATCCAGTGGGTCCTTTCCAACCTTGTGATTCTATGATTCTATGATATGATTCTATGAAGAGGACTTTCACTTCAATAATCATGCAAAGCTGATTACAGAATTGCAGTAAGTAGTTTCAGCATTTCTGTGTATCTGCTTTTATGAAGTTGGTGATACTGCTTATGTGGGTTAGGGATGTGGGACTGGGTGCTGTGAAATCACTGACAAAACAGCAAGACCTGATGGGTTATAAGAAAAACACTGTCTGATGGAACAATCTGAGACCAAGAATATGGCAATGGAAGAAATACTGGAAATGTATGTAGAAGGAAGTTACACAAAATTTACTTCCTCTTCCAAATACACATTCAAACAAGAACATCTTGTCCAACGTTTGACCAGCAGCAATTACAGCACTGGTTTTAGAAGAGAACACAAAACACATCGTATGTGCCTATGAATCATCCTGGATATTAATTTGTATATTTAGGTACTGAAATAGCTGTTTATACTTTCCTAGCCTCTAAAAATCAGTGTGCAGCCGTGCTATTGCGTATTTGTTACTATACACATAGGCCAGCTCTGTGATGATATTGTGATACCTCTACAGTAAGAAGTAGGTGACCTACCATCTAGGTCAACTCGTTCTTTTTCCTTTGAGACAAGATAGTAGCTCTTCATAGCAAATGAAGCCTCTGTAATCTTCAACCATTGTCCATTTACACATGAGTGAATAGGTTAAACTGTTCATAAAATGACAGAATCATACCGAAGTGTAATACAAAGTAATACAAAACTGAAAAACAGTCCATTATATTCTGCTGTGGATAATACCTGCCAACAACATGAAGACTGAGTACAGTGTCGGATAATGATCAAATTAATGGCTATGGGAAAGCATGGTTATTCAAAAACGAGTCTTGTCCTCATCCCTCCTGCCAGGGGACACGCACACTCTCATGACAGCCCTCCAGAACTCAGCACAGCAATTCACTGGTTTCCTGCAAGCGAGGACCGCACCCCAGTGGCTAAATGATCAGAAGGGAGTAAAATGTGCCTGATTACACTACGACTGTGTCTCTACATAACAGAGCAGGGAGTTTCATTACATAATTAGTTCTTTTTTTCCTGCATACTTCTTTGTGGTCTGGACAGTACAGTAACCTTTCAGTCATTTGCACATCTCTGCAGCAGGACCTCTGAAGTCTGCTCCTGGCAGCCATGGGGCTGGGTGCTGAGGGACACCACAGGTACCCCTTGCCAGTACCCACCACACGACATGACTTACCAACAGCAGTGCGAACGGGTACCTGAAATGAGCGGAAGAAAGAACAAGTGGTAGGCAGCAGCAATATATTTTACAGTACGTTTGTATGCACAGCAGTGTGGTATTCTTCTAGGATATAAGTGAGCATAAAAGAATATCAGTGTTACTCTATCAAGCAGGAATGATTAACTGAGCTAGGCAATTTCCCAAACCCATCATTATCCCTTACCCTCTAGAAAGCTGCTATGATCCTATAATAATCACTGGACGTTATCTTTCCATTTGGGTAGTTTGTCCAATGTAATTCAGCCAGGACTTATGGCACATCCCTACTCTAACAGGTCACCATATGCTTCACATCTGGTCCTACAAAAAAAAAGCCATATTACACATATGATGGCGACTATTTTAGGGGACAGTCTCTAGAGACCCATAAGTAAGACTAGCAGTCTCGACAGTTTAGCAGTTTCATTAATCAGCATTAAAACCTCATTTTAGTATTACAGGCATAATTACTACGAATTCAAATGATGACTAAAATAAGCAATTTTCTGAGTTTTGTTATTTAGCGAGCTGATATAGCCAATTTTTTTCTAAGATTTAGGCACTTAAAAAAAAAAGACGACAGCAACTCCACCACTGTCTCATCAAAAGTCATTGGACCAAACTGACCCCATCAGTGATGATAGAGCAGAAGTTTATTTAATCAGAAAACAAGAGAAAGATGTAGACTGCTTCGTATTCTCTGTCTCCCAGAATACAGATCTCTGGTTTGTAACAGGAGAAAGCGCTGCATTAGGATTGTCTGTACTATCTGAGTATCTGCGGTCAGGTGAATATCTTAGTTTGCAATTGGGATTTAACTCTAGCTTTTCTCTGACAGGGTAGAAAAA
Source organism: Cuculus canorus (assembly GCF_017976375.1). NCBI lineage: Eukaryota > Metazoa > Chordata > Aves > Cuculiformes > Cuculidae > Cuculus > Cuculus canorus. The sequence goes on along the minus strand of NC_071405.1, from coordinate 32,030,396 downwards.
AATAATCTAGTTTTTATACAATAGTATGCAGAGAAAGTATATCTTCTCTTGCCTCACATATCACATTCTGGAACAGACTGATATGTAAATCCTGAAGCATTTTATTTTCTATAGGTTTACTATATAGTACTGAAGCTTGATGTAAATTCCTTACTTGAAGTCTTCCTACAAAGACAAAATGCAGGAACCTGGATTGCTCACAGACTGCTGCATGCAATTCCGTGCATGTGTGTATTGTTCTCCAAGCCCTAAAATGCTTTTCCTAATGTATCATTCTCTAAAGCCTTAATAAGGGGAGACTATGCAAGGTGGAAAAAGTATGTTCTAACTTTCAATAGTTCATAGTGTGAGACTGCTGCCTGCAAGAAGTCATCTATAGATATTTAGAAAAACACCTTTAAAAAGAGCCAGAGAATAACAGTTTGGTTCTCTTCTCCGTTACCCACCAAATAAAAATTCATCTTGTGGTCCATAAACCACAGCTGATAGCTTTTGCCTCCACCAGCTCCAGCTCCTCAGCCATTGAAGGGACTCCCTTGTTTGCCACTATTGAATGGCTCAAAAAAAGCAAACTTCATCCTCTTTAAGCAAGATATTTTCCTTTTTCTTAGTGAAGTAACAGTTACATTCCATCAAATTTATTGAGCATTTGGGACTTCTGGACTCCAGATTCAGTGTAGCAGCAAGGTCTATATGCTGCTTTAAAACCCTGACAAGATAAGGGCTAATTTCCAGGTGGTTCATTATAACAGAAAATCTTCTAAAAGTGCTCTGGAGTACCGGAGGTGCCTCTGCTGTCTGTATGTCCTGTGGGCAACTTCAAGAACAAGTAACTCCTTCGGCACTTCCAGCTGAAATTTCCTCTTTTCTTGCTGATGGGCAGAAAATCATTTCATTCTTCTCACACGAGGTTGATTAATTTCGTATGTTTTAGCGGGCAGTTGTTGAGTACTGGGTGTTGTAAGGTATGATGTACCCATTTTAAATTAACTATGTTACATCTATCAAGCAGGGAAAGACATTTATCCCAGGCACTGCAATTGAATTGGGTTTACTTCATATTCCACCTTTAACTAAGCTAGATATTGTGGATGCTGACCCAGAGCTGCACCATGAAGTCCCTTTAAGGGCCATCCGCAGTCTTTCCTTACTGGCTCCCTGCCAGGTTAGAAACTGGAGCGGGAGGCATTGGAAATCCCTTGAAAACTGTCAGTTTTCGAACTGCCAAGAACTGTGGTGCTAATCAAGGAAAACACGGGAGATGTACTGGATTTTTTTACATGAGCGAGTCTCCAGGGTTGAAATTTATTTTAAGCTTGTGCTTATTTTTAGAGAATTTCTTGCTGTTGTTATCAAACGTATGCTAAAGCAATTATTGCTTGTGAGGGTCACTCGGAGTTCAGTATTACTGAAAAACTTACAGCAGGGCTGTGAATGGCCTGAATGGCTCCACTGAGCAGTCTACACAGGCTTTGCTCCTTAAAGAAACAGAGCAGCTTTCTTCTGGCCTCCCTGACTTCTTCCTTTTATTTTTGCTTTTTCTTCTATTTTAGCAGGTTTGAACTCTTTCCTTTGATTGCATCAAACCATACTGCCAAAAAAAACTCCTCCCCACTCCAAGTAGCCAGCTCCTGACTGGTACTAGAGTGGCAGCTCCATCTTCCTTTTTTTCCTGGCCCCTTGGGGTATTGAACAAGCCATCATTAAGTTTCAGAGCAACTCACTGAGACAAGATCTATTTTGACATACTGTCTAAAATGGATAAACCAAGACACAGAAAATGTAAATTTACAACAAATGAAAGCCAAAATGAGAAACAAACATAACCATCTAAGGGAACCCCTCAAAGGTGCTTTTCCTCCCTGGATCAGCTTCTGGCCTCTGACTGCTCCTTTATGTCCAGCCAAAGCAGTGAGTATGGGATTGTGCTGCTCCAGTGTGCCTGTTACTGCGGTCTGAAAGAGAGCACTGACCTAGTGAAGATCTGACTTCATGCAACTTCAATTTAATTTTCATATTTTCTAACTGATATGCAAACTCTTGTTTGAAACAACATCAAATTTATCTTTAGATGAGTTAAGAAACTAACTTTTCTACTCAGCCCTTTGGCTGGGGAATTACTGAGTAATGCAAGGCAGCTCTTCTTGCATTTGAAAGCTCTGGCACTAAGGACTCACATAGAGAAAGAAGCCTGCACTAGGGAGAGAGTGTGACAGGAACAGTAGGGATCCTGGGCTGGCTCTTCAAAGAAAAGATAAGGCCACATTGGAGCACTCTAGCCAACCTCTCTGCCACTGAAGGAGGACTCAACAAACTAGGTAAGTACTATATTCCTTGTGTGAAGCCATATTTGTTGTTTTTCTCCTTGCTATAAAAGAACACAGTATGTGTAGGGTCAGAGTGGTCCCAAAATGTGTTCTATTTCGACAGTTATGCTCCAGAGAAAAGTGCAATGTATATAGTTGTTGTTTTGGGGAGGAAGGAAAGATTTAAAGAACAAAACAAATCAGAAAACTGTTTGCCTTTCTTACTTACCCCAAGAAGGTTTTGAAACAGACCATCAGCTGCTGTAGATTTGTACACTTTGCTGAGTGGTGAGGAGCTAAACTGCTTCATTTAGAGCAGCTGCAGGTAGAAGGCTACTTTACACATGCGTGTGTATTTTTATATGCATATATACATACAACATCATGATGTTTTCACTTTTATTTGTGTCTGTATGTATATACCAAAAATTAAAGCCTGTTGATGCTTTGTGCATTGACAAGCATCCACAGGTGTTAAGGCAATTGGTTTTATGGAATATGTGCACACACACACAGACTTTGAGGACTTTTTTCATTGTACCCAACAAGGAGGATCTTTAATAACCAGGCTGGAGAAGCTGTAAGAGAGATTTATCTTCAGCTTCTCTGTCCTTCATGAAAAATACCTGCTCACAGATAAACCTGTTTATTAACTCAAGGAGTTGTGAGTATAGGCAATCCTCAGGATAAACCGCTTAGGTGGTACAAAAATGCTGCAATTTCCAACACAGATGGATATTATTAGGTACTGTGGAACTGCAGAAGAGCAGGGACAGGCCTGATCCTGCACCTGCAGGAGTCAAGGTTTTGCCACTAATCCCAAAGTGCAGGCGAGCTCTGGCACTTCTAAAGCTAGTCAGGCACCAGAATTTTATGTGGTGACAGAACATAAACAAAATCAGAATCTGATACCAGCTTTTGGTGGAAATTAATACTTTTTGGTCTCTGATCATTATTTTCATGTTTAATAATGAGAAGTACATGTACTGGATAAGCACAGCAGAATGAAAATAATTCCCTGATGGAGAGACTGAGGCCTTCTGGAAAGGGTCAGTCTTTATTGCCTGTGAGGGTGCTGTCAGCATAAATAATTATCATGAACTTCAACTTGAAGCAATCAAACTTCATTGTATTGAAGGAGCCCCATTAAATGTTCAGATTGTCCTTAATTTGATCGAGTGCAGTCAATTCCTTAGGGTAAGAAAGCCTGCAAAAAATCAATACAGCATCGCAAAGGAAGCTGAGGTGTCTTGGTTGTGTCTACCAGAGGAAGTGGAACTGTCTGAAAGGAGGGTAGTTTGTCTTGGTCCCGCTAAGACACAAGGGCCATAAAGCTTACTGAACATGCTGGTGCTTTTCTACCACTCGCTGTCACTACCAAAGCCTATTATCTAGGGTAATAAAGTTTAAGATTAAGGGGATTTTGCATGTTTGTGTTATTCTCCACATAGCTTATCTTCTAATAGACCAGCTGCTTTATTACACTTCTCTCACCCCTTCTCATTGTACAGAGAAGCCACATGTACAAATGGGAACGCACTGAGGCAGACCTTGGCTACCGGCTGGGAATATCATATTGCCTTCAGTCTCCATCTGGGAGTATTAAGTAACCATCAGTTGCCAGCTGGGAATGTCGTATCTTCCACCTTGCCCAGCAAAGCACATTGTGTTACTGTCAGGCTTCTGCCAAGACTGTAATGTGGTTGTGTCCCTATTCTTCTTCTTCATGACTTGAGTGCTCCATGCACAACTGCTCTGGCTCTTCTGTCCCGTGGTGACTATGCCTGCCTTGTACTAGAGACGCAAGTATTCAGATGAAAATGCCTCCTTGTTCTGTTCTTTGGTGTATGCCCTTGGAAAAAAATGTTAAACATCTGTAGTAGAAAGTACTCAAATGAAACTGCCAACCATTCATCACTCTGAGAATTTATGGATGTCTTTCCCTCGAGTCTTAAACCTTGCATTCACTGAAGGCCACAACATGGAGATATTATTGCCACATATCTTGTACGAAGCAGCGAATCAACTAACCTTAGGTCAGGGGGAGGGGAGCATGGAGAGATACTCTGTGTCTCCGTCTCCTCCCCTTCCCCCATTTTTTTTAACTCCTCTGGATCTATCCTAGATGCATTTTAGAAAATAGAATCTGCCAGTGTAACACCTTGCCTTCCTCACAGTACATGAGGGAACATTAAAATAACACTAGCATTTAATTTTCAATTCAAAGATCTTGGAATGTTTCAGAGAGACAAAAGCAGACTGGGGGAAAGGGCCAACAGGAACCCTACAACACTGAGCAAAGGCAAATGCAAAATCTGCACTTCAGAGGGACCAGTGCTGTGATACAGTACTGGGGAGAAGGCACACTGAAAAACAGCTTTGGGTCATGGAAGGCAATGAGCTGAGCATGAGCCAGCAGTGTGCCATGGCAGCAAAGGAGACCAGGGGCATTGGGGCTGTATTAGAAAGAGCACAGCCAGTAGGTGAAGTGATTAGAGCCCTGTCCTTGGCACTTGTTAGATCACATCTGTAATATTGTGCCCAGCTCTGGGGCTCCTGATGTAAGGAGGATGAAGAAACTATGAATATTGATATTGTCTGGCTTTTGCATTATCATCCAATTCTGCAATGGGAGTGTCCTTAACAGCCTCCTGATCATGCTATGGGGGCACAGTGCGATAGTATGTCAGCCGTAAAGTCCCTGCCCTTTCACAAGGCACTCTGTATCAGATTTAATGATAGTTATAGCTCCAAAATGAAGACTATGGCTGGCAGGTTTGGTCTTTGGGGATGGCATTACCTTTAATTAGCAGGTAAGACTACCCCTAACTTAGAAACTGAGTTGTCTTTGGGTTGACATAGCAAAGCCAGAATAAACTGTCTTGAGGTTTGAGGACATCTTCAAATATCACTTATTTCCATCCCTGATGCAGGCATGTCATCTTCATATTGGCCTAAAGGAACAAACACATCAAGGATCAATATACTTTAGGGAACAGGGGGGAGGAAGAGAAGAAGAATAATGGGAAGATGATTCTCATATTTCTTTGAGGAATATTAATATTTTCTGTCCCACAAAACATAGATCACAGGTGTCCTAAACTCCAGAATAAGGTAGGTCTATATTGCAAGGTGCACAATACTTGTACAAGCTGGAAGTTCTACAGGTATCTTTAATGGCTACCAAACATTTATTGGGAAAATGGAAAGAAAGAGTGGCAATTGGGAGCGATAACTGTCTACATGGATGGGAGGATTTGGGCTCTTCTGTTCTGGGGCATCTGCAACAGCAATACAGGCTAACAAACAGGCAATAATGTGAATTACTGCAAACTCAGAGTCACAGGTAAAAAGGCTAGGTGAGAATTAACCAAATATCAACAAAAAAAGCCAAAAGCATATAAACCAGGAGATTTTCCCTTCAGTAATTAATTTTTGGGAAACCCGGTCTGACTAGAAATTTAGATCAGAGCACAGAGTGTACATACGCTATAGTGACAATGCTACAATTCAGACTCCTATAAGCTGCTTTATCATAAGGCAACAGCACTTAATTTAGCTCTTAATAAAAAGTGTCAGAGGATTAAGACTGAGCTGAAGATTTCTAGTGCCATCCTGGGATTTAGAGGTTATGCTGCAATCATTAATACAACCACTATTTGAACTCTTTTGATCACCAAGTATTAAAATCATCCATAAGTACATAAATCCTAGGAAGCAGGAAAGCAGAGCTACCCAGCATCACTGGTTCTTTTTCATTTGCTTTTCTCATCATTGCCTGTGGTTGTAACGTCTTTCAATCATCTCCTGAACTGCATTAAGAACAAATACTGCAGTCCCTCCCTATAAAATGCCATCCTAAATGCTTTCAGAAGCTCTATTTTCTTATTTCAGTCTCTCTCAGAGAAAGTCTTAAAATCCCAGCTGGCTCAGTTCCGCCACCCCCTCCCCCCCTAAAGGGCTCCTGGGTATGCTTTGTGCCACCCCTGCATGCATAGAAGCAGGCTTGACTCTGCCCCCTGCTCTTTGCAGCAAGCAGCTATTTCTCACGTGCATTTAGATGATACTGATGAGTGTCCATACATTTACCATATTCCCAGGTGTGATATCCTAGCTGAGCCAATGCAGTGTGCTGAAAGAGGATGAGACAGATTTCATGGGTCAATATGGGAATGTACCTCCTCCTCCCTCTGGGGAATTCAGGTACACGAAACGTTCCCGCAGTGAAAGCCCGACTGCACATCAGGGGAGGCTGCGAGATGAGATGCTGCCTCCCTCCTTCCCATCTGCAGGGGCAGAGTTCTGGTTCAAACACCCAACGGGGCAGATCCAACATGGCAGCACCTGCTCTATGCTGAGGCGTTTGGTGAAGGACAGTCCTTTTTGTTTCATGGTATGATTTTTCTAGCATGTATGGCTTTTGGATTTATCCTTGAGATTCTATTCTGTGTTTTATTCAGATGTTGTTGAGCCAATGGCTGAGTACTCGTCCGCTGGCAGAGCTGACTTAACAGTGCTGTTCTGGCTTGCACGTGCCACTGTAGTAGGTCTGGTCGTAGGTCCAATGATCTTATCCCAGTGCTGCAACACTAAAGAAGAAAGCTTTTTAAAAAAAAGAAAAAAAAAATCAGTGACTAATATAAAAACCACCCTGTAAAGCCAGAAGACATCAAACCATTTATTAAAGTTTACATTGGACATGGGCGATAAGTGCAGCAGTCAGGGAACTCTTAAAAGCAATTTTTTTTGTTGTTGTTTTAGAAGTTCTTAACAAACATTTCTAAATCAGACAAAGGATTATGCTAATGACCCTGCAGAGTTGACATTGCCTTCCCACAGCCAAAGCTTTTAAGACAATGCCCATGTTTTCTTCTAAAACCAACTCCCTCATTAAAAGAAAGACATCCAGAATGCACCAATTTTCACAGAGAAACAATTCTACTAATTTTTTCTATTCCACTTTAAGGAATATTTTGATAAAACTGTCACTCCACAGTATTATGCCATTGTTTCATATTCTGTCTTTTCACATCCTTTTCTACCCTTAAAATGAAGATGTATATGAAACCTCTATTTACTATTGCAGAAAACTGTTGTTTTGGTGGGTTTTTTAAGTGTTCCCCACCTTGGCATTGACAGGTCAGGTTGGATTACGGGATCTCTTAGGAGGTGAAATGTTCTTAGTAATGCTCTCGACTTTCATTACTCAGCCAGATTGTGGAGTCTATGAATTATACCCACATTGACACACTGGTGAATTAATTGGCACGTCTGACAAGGACAGCTATTACCCCATGTTGTTCTGACAGCTGGGTTTGATATCGGAAATTTGTCAACCTTCCCATTCATGTGAGCCATTGGAGGAACAGTTCAGTAGATCAGGCAAAGGCATTGCAAGATTCCCCCTCCCCCCTGCACAATCTCAACATCTGGTGATAACCTAAACCCTAAATAAAAGCACAGTTGTTCATAACATCAATAAGCAAACAGCACGCCAGACCTGCGCTATAAAACAATCTCCTGTCTGGGCTGACAAAGCATTCAAGGAGTCAGAAAACTAATTTATTATTGGAAAAGTTAGCACCTTTCAGTAATGACTTTCTATGTGTCCTTCAAGTGCCAGTTATACTTCTTGTGTGGAAGTAAATTTTAAGTTTACCCGAGTTTGGGGACTAGCGGTTACAAGACAGCTGATAACTTAAAACTTCACCTCGTTGAAGATCAGGGGCAAGATCAGAGTTACAATGGCATGTAAATAGTTCTGGGCACAGAGCACCTTGCTGGGAAGCTGTACTGCTCGGTGGCTACTGCTGCCCCACTTTGAGACAGTTTCTGATAGTTTCTCATTTTCTTTCTTTACCATTGCTGCTGACAAGAGCTTTTCCCTTGCCTTTTAAGACCAGATTAGAGAAATACTATTTTAAAAACCAAAACAACACACAGGTGTGCTCCCTCCTCCAGAGGGAAACACCTCTGCTGATGCCCAGTTCTGTGAGAGATTATCCTTTTCTTGGTGAAGAGCAATATTCAAGCCTTGGCTTCACCCCCACTGATGGACCCAGACAGGCAGAAATGCCCTTGAAGATGACAGTCCCTCTCCAAGTCCGACAGTAAGCAATGAAATAGGCATACTATTGCAGCCTGAAGCAGATTGTGAGTGAACCATCAGACACATAACTTCATTAGATCTAGAATTTAGCACCAGTCATGCTCAGAAGTTAATTTGTAAACAATTAGCATATGGTAAAGCTTTTAGAGTCGTGACTTACAGCAGCTCTGCAAAATTGGAAAAAAAAAAAAAATAAAGAAAAGAGCCCAAAACCTCCTGATTCGTTAGCTCAGCAAATAAGTATCAGCTACTTTGCTTTCCCAAGACCACATGGTAAATTGCAGGTGTCCCAGGGCAGTCCTTCAGCCACAAACCAAGTTGTTTTTTTCTTGGAATAGAAAGATATTATTTTAAGAAATAATAATCTGGAGAACAGGTTATCAGCATCTGTTACCCTAAGAATGCAGACACGGAAGGACTTTCAGCTGGGCTCTAAGAAGGACTAAATCTTGGGGAGGCCGCTCTGTCTAGCTGGTGACACTGTGAGGGCACAGTCCAAGCCTGTCAACTGGCTTCTCCAGTCAGTGCTCTGGTCTCCTCTGGTCCTATATTTTGGAAGACAGTATGCTTAATGGAGAGCTGCCCAGAGATGCTTGAAGTGGTCAAAGGACATCTGTGTCCCTGTCCCAGCACTTTTCTTCAAACTGAGCAAAGCGTTAGTGTCTATCTAGATGGTTGCTATAAATCCTTTCTCCTGCAAATTTAGGTCCCTTCCTTGAGAAAATGCAATGATGAGGAGCTGCTCCCCTTCACCCATTAGCCTGTAACCTCTGGGTTAATTGTGAGCCTTGATAGGATTTCAACACAAGCCAGGTACTGAACTGCACACCACGGAAGATTTCAGCAAACTAGGCTATACCAAGAGCATTTAGAAAGTTTTATTGGGAGACACTTAAACACCTAAGGAATGGCACCATACCATTAGGATGGAGGTCTCATTACTTCCTAGGCAGGTAGATGGTTAGAGATTTTTTGCACTTTCCCCCCTCCCCATGCTAAGAAGCTTTTAAATCTGTATTTCTTGATATCACACTTGCTGCTTAGAAGACCGAAAGGGACATAATTTTTAAATATTTTCAAGACTATAGCACAAACATTGCTATCCTAGATACTGTTTGGCTAAAAGTGCAAAATGTCAAATGACCGTGTTATCATTAGATTTGGAAATTACTGGTCTTCTAAAAAGATAATAATGTAGCCAGATTCTTATTTATACCTTAGTAGTTTTGATAGTAAGAGGTATACTGTAAAGATTCAATCATCCGAAGCTTAGTAAAAAGATACTTAGGAATTGCTATTACACTGTTTATGGGTCTGTTGAGGGGGAATAGCTGTAGCCAGCTCATTTATTTTCTTTGACCAAGTCACATGTTGCTGGATGGCAAATTAATTTAATCCAAGGTGCAGATGCGTGGTGAACACCAGACTTCTTTAGCAGTTAGTCCAAGAAAAGTAAAGTTAAAAAAGTAAAGATCTTGTTATAATACCTTCAAAAAACTAGCAGAAGGTGATCTGGCAGGCTCAGTCCTACAGATTCTTGTAGGAAAAAATTGCCTCATGAAAGTCAGTTGTTCCACTTACATGACCAAATACTGCTCGCACGTGCAAAGGTTTCCTAAGCTCAGCTGCAGGGCTGCTTTCTTTCCTCTGGTACCAGCACTGCGATACCTGCCTGCCTCAGCCTCACACCATAAAGAAATGAACTCCTGGGTGGTTTTTAGCTCTGCATTTCATCCCTGAGAAACATAAGGTGGAGGAAGAATGCAAGGGAGGCAGCTTGTTTATTCCTTCTACATCTAGCTGCAAGGCTGGTAAGTGATAAATTGTTTGCTGGAAATGTGTAATGGACAAAACATATCCCAGTCTCTCCAAGTTTGGTGATACCACCTCTGAATTAAATGGATGATTTAAAAAAGACCATTCAATCAGTGAGCAGAGAAAGTTGCAAATATTAAATGCGGTTAAATGGTCAAACATTTCCATTTTTAAGGCACTATGTTAAATTATGCAGCCGTACATCAAACTAACGTTCAAGTCAAAATGACCTTTGGTAAAGGTATTTTGAAATAATCTTAGTTTATGAAATATCTGTTAAGGGAAAAAAGCCCTAAACATATGACATACATAGATTTTGCTATTTCAGATACTCATGTTACTAAATTAAAAAAATATAGCTTTGCAGGTGTTCACTAGCAGCAAAAGAAGCACAGGGATACTAACAGTTAGTGTGATCACACTGAAGTATTAAATTACCTGAGCCAGTAGTAGATTAAATTACCTGCAGTAGTAGATTTCTTTCAGAAAAAGGATGGTCAAGTAGACATAGGCTGTAAGATTACCTTTAAAATGTTTTACAGTATAACTAAAATAGCTACCCACCTTTAAAAAAAAAAAAAAAAAAAAGAGAGAAGGGGAGGGGGAAGAGAGAGAGAGAGAACATAATTTCAAACCCCTTAGCTTATTTTTAATTTATAGTCCTTGGAAAAAAAATAAGTGGATAGCCCAATCATTTATATGCCTGGGCAAAAGCAATACATCTATATAAAAGTACAGTGATATATTTCTGTTGCTAGTTTAATGTGCTGCTCTGTGCCCTGCGTGTTCTGATTCATTGGAGAGCAGCAATCATGTCGACAGGAGCTGTTCTTCAGTTCCCATCAGTGACAACTAAAGGCCAATTCAAGGTTGTGGTGGGGTCATGAATCTAACATAGTCACTGATAGAACAATTTCCCTTCTACATGACACCGTCGGTGGGACACAGAGGGAATATATGGCAAGAACTGCTGCAGGTATGTCTTGTTATTCCTATCCCTCCTTCCCCTTTTTCTATTTTTAATTTTTTTGCAATGGTCTGTGCTGTTAACAAGGAGCCTCTGGGGAATACAGAATCAGTCAGTGGAAAATACGAAGAGGGGAAACTTCTAGGCCTTTAAGAAACCTGCATCCTCCTGGCCTCTGTGCAGGGCAGCTAAGTAACATCAGTTCAGTTTGAAAGCTGGATCTACCCCAAGACAATACGTGCTGTATATCCTTGACAGACTTATAAATGGGAAAGATACTGGACCAAACTCCGCAGTGATTTCATCTCTGGTACAGTACGCTTTGAAGTAAGCAAAGAGGCATTTTTCGGACACAATCCCACCTGAGTTGCTGTCCTTCTATAGTATGAAAATCAGACCTGAATTTTGCCCGACAATGCTCTTATTTTCACACACTGAAACCCATAAATTATACTTCCAGAGGACTTGGCACAAGTTGGATAAGTCGCAAAAAAAAAAAAGCCAACTCCCGCTATTGTTTTGCCAGACTCGTCCCAGGGAGAGCAGATTTTGGACTATTAGTCACCATGAGACCATGCAGTTAATATGAGGTGGCTTAGCCCTGTGAATGCTAGACACCAGGTGTGGGGCTGACGTTGAGGGGCAACTGCATTGCAGCTGATAGAAATGCCTCATGCAGTAAGCTTTACATTTTAAGAAACTACTTTCAGTACTTGAGGTCTGCAGATTGTACTGTTTTCTGCCTTCCCTATTAGGAGCAGCAGACCTGTAAAATGTGGATTTGCAGATTTTGTTAGAAAGTGACCACATAGTAGCACAGTTAATTTGCAATTAAAGTTTGAATGCTGCCAGAAAAAGCTGCAAACTACTGGTTCAAAATCTAAAATAATCAGCTACAGCACAGTTATACTTGGTATTTTGTATTTCCCACATCTAGAAAGTCAAAAGCCTAGGTTATATTATATTTGTAGTGAATACAGATAGGTCCAGGCTTCTCTTATAACCAAATTTTCCTCCCTGGTGTATCATAATCGTTCACACCTGGAGTGAGGCCATGCTGTAGTGCTTTCTGAAAAGGCTGTAAGTGAACTTGACCTCGCTGAGGCTCAAGTCCCTCTTCAATGGGCTGAGCACAGAAGGGCTGAAAGAACCATGACCCTTCTTGTTGACACACGCTGTTTGACAAGGGCATGGGGAGCTCAGCCAGTCTGAGCCTGCTCACTGGTTCAGTTTTCCCCTTCTGATACAAATGCACGAGATGCAATTCAGCAAAGACGGAGGAGAGGGAACTGCAGCAGCATCAGAAAGTGTGTGAGCCCCAGGAGGAGTTCTGGTCTCCTGGGGGAACTGCCCATCTTTCTAGTGAACAGCTTGCAAATGGAGTTTTGGCCTCACTTTAAAATAAGGAATTTTCCTCCTTGTTTTAAGCAGCATTAAAGCTGGATGAGCCCCCAGTCTCGGTTTGCCTTTGATCCCCAAGATGGTTTCAATGACAGTTTACAGAAACACGAAGAACCAATTGTACCTGAACAAAATTTTTGTCCTTTGCTCCTCTCTACTACTATGGCCCTTAAGACTTTTCAGAGCATTGACATTTCACAGATCATCTTTAGGAAAATTAAAAGCACCTCAGCTTGCATGTGGGTGTCTGGATCCTTAGCACAAGGAGCATACTGGGTTTCATGTGAGTCATGCCATGGAGCCAGCACAGCCTCAAACTCCATTGAGGGCTCAATACATCAAATAATGTCATGGCATATTCAGATGGTGCTTTGGTGGCCTCCCCAGAGCGAGCGTGTGGGCCCACAGCCACATCCCTTACATGATTAGCATCATGACTAGGATTTCAGTGGACGCCGAAATGAAGGACCTTACTTGGAGCACTCTTAAATCGGTACAGGGGGAGGTCACCTACATTTTTGCAAAGACTGGTTTAACAGGTATCACTAGTGCATCTGCTCACACATGCTGATATTAGACCACAAACAGTAAATGAGAGAACTCTTCCCTTTTTCTGTGCCGATGATTCTTCAACAATACACAAAGCAGCTTTGTCTGGATTTGGATGGATCTATGAAGCCTGAGATGACCTTCTCAGTCCCAGTCATGATCCTTCGCAGGCTGAGACACATTAGCAAAGCAAAGCCTAAAAAGCGATAGTGGGTCTGTGTGTATGTTGGGGTATAAACATAAGGCTTCAGAGCCCAGAACTGTCCCACAGCTGCAAGCACTAAAATCACAGTGTTCCTGGGAAACACTGAAACCAAATTAACAAGCTCAAATCTAAAAATATAGCTGTAATTTACAATTCCCTTTAATAGAATTTTATTCCTGCACTTGTAATTGAAGATATTTATAGATAGTGTGGAAAAAAAAGGACTGGGAATTTATATTTATGAATAATAAGGAAGAGCTGTAAATGGAAAGAAGAGAGGTTGTGCAACATTCCTGCTGAAATGCAGGCTTCTCCAACAACATCCCATCAAGGATGTTAATTCTTACCCACTAGCTCTTGACTCTGGCTCAGGCTTTGCCAGCTGTATGCAGCTGTGTTTAAGCACGTGATGTTTTTCTGCTCTTGTTTATACTGTTATAGTTGCTCCTAATCAAACTGGCCACAGATAAGACCACACCATGCGTTAGAACTCGAAGGTGAATGCACACATCTTTATTCTCTTACTGACTACCTTCTACATGTGTGGGGGCATCTGTTGCACCATGGGTGAAGAAAACGGACGGTCTAAACCCTCTGCCTCATGTATGACAGCTACACTCAGTTTATAGTCTTTCACTGGTCAGAATCTTCTGCATACTGATTTTGCTTGCATTAAAAATTCTTCTCTGGAAATGAGAGACTTGGATCTGATTCATTATTTTAGATTTGAGCTGGCAACTAAGTTGCTATTAAAATGACAAACACACACAAATCACATTTCCTATGTTACAAATAGCTGGAACAAAGCGAATATACCAACATTAATAATTTACCTTACAGGCTTAGCCCCTTCTTCTTTTTCTTGAATTTCCACTGATTGCACTTCCTCCAATGTATTCGTTATTCAAATTCAGTCAACAATTTAATAGAAGAAGTTTACCTACCAGATAGCTTGCATTTTGCTTCCATTTTTACTACTCAGTATTTGTAACGCCATGTTAGTCAAAATTGTGTAATTATGTCACCTAATTTCAGGTCCTCAGCTAAATCAAAATGTGATTCTTCTGGGAAAAAATGTTCAAAATTAGTGACAACTCTTGGGTGAAAATGCAATGTTTGTAACATCACACTCTCTGAGGGCAGGAATCTTTTCTTCTACATCTGCCTTCTAAAAGGCAGTGCATTCTCTGCATTTTTGGAGGAGACAGAATAAATTTAGAACATGGCTGCTTATTGATTTATACTCTTTATGTCGGACATAGTTTTTATTAAAGAAAGCAGATACTCAATAGCGTTAACTAGTAATGGGAATTGGCTTTTAACTAATTGCACAGAACCTGGCATTAATACACTTCAATAAAAAATAGGCCAATGCTCTCTAGATCAATCCAGAACTTTTTCCTGACTACGCTAAAGACAAAGGACTCCAACAACAACATGGCTAAATGAGACATTTTATTTATTTATTTATTATGCCTCCAATTATCAAGATAAGGACATATCTCCAGGGAACTACGGAAATGCTTTAACTTGGCTGCTCTTCCACTGTTTGTTTGTTCCATAGGGATCATTATTTCCAGGTGTGCTATTCTGCCCCATTCGCCTCATTTTTACATGGAGGAGCTTTTTGTCTGCCTCAGGTACAATGGGACACAGTCAGAATAAATATTCTGGAAGTAAGGCTGACATCAGAATTAAACCAATTTCTTATTTCATACTGTAAATATTCGTAACAGTAACATTTTAAAAAGCCAGTAATAATCATAATTGGCTGTTTTAAATGTTAATGTTATGAACAAAATCGTCTATGTGTTCAGCTTCACTTTCTGGCTTCTCAATAGAGGAACAGAAGGCTGTGCCCTGCTGAGCATCCTCTCCCTCTCCAACCCTTCACTTCTAGCCAGCACTCTCTTGAACTACTCCTTCACTTGAAAAGCTCCAGCTTCCACAAGATTGGTTCCTGCCTGGCAGCCTTGTAGGGTTTCTCTATTTTTGTCCAGAGAACATACAGCCACCTAAGTAATTCTCTGTGACAAAAAGACTGGTGGTTGTTAAAAACTCCTCAAGGTTATCTTTGGTGTGTAGCTCCTTGGGGCCTAAGCAGGTGGTTGCTGAGAAAATACCATGGGTTTGTGGGGTCCAGAAGAGGAAAGCCAGTGTGATATTACAAACATTGCATTTTCACCCAAGAGTTGTCACTAATTTTGAACATTTAATGAAATCAGCCTTGCTCCCATTATGCTATTTACATTTAGTTTGCAGTGACTGACAGACACCTCTACAAAAATGTTGAAGACAAACTAAAAAAAAGTCTCAGGACTTCATCACTGTCCCACTGAAACTCTCATAGAAAATGAGAATATACGCTCTCACAGCCAATAGTGGTTCCAAGTGCAGCAAATTCGAGTGCCAGCCCCTTTTAGGCACTATTACCAGTCAAATAAAGCAGCAAATAATAAAGGATTGCTGTTTTATTTCAGGCACTTAAATAAAACAGATTGGCAAAACCTTACTAATGGTTTGTGACACTTAAGCATTATACTAGCCAGCTTCCAGAGACAGGCTCCTGGAAAAAACTACATTTATTTGCGAGTTTTTTTCACCAGCTTCAGACTTTTAAAAGGTGGAAATTCATGGCTCTATCTGAATAAAGTTTGAAGCACCCTCATCTTTATAACTATCTCTTCCATAGTTATGGGCTACTTTGAGATCTCCCTTCAGCCTCCTCTGAGCCTCACTGAACCCCCCACCCCTATCCCCCACCACTCCTCACGGTGCTCCAGGCACTGACAGTGACACAGGGGCTGACAAAGAGCAATGCTAATTAACGCTTCATGCTTGTTAATGATGTATGCTCGTGTCATGAGAAAATCATTTTTAGCTCCATGTAGGTCGCACAGCTTGAGTTCTTCTGTCGCCGGCTTCCCATCAAACAGACTCCAAGATGACCTGGGGTACAGGAATGGTGTATTTCTCTCCATAGAGGCAAAAGGAGCTCTGAAAAAGGAATCCCAAATTTTTGAAAATTTTTGGCTCATCACAACGCTTCTTGTACGACAGAGCCCAACTGCAAAGGGAAACTTCTTCCACAGAGTAGGGGATACTCCAAAATCCCTCTGTAGGCTAGTTACAATGGCTCTGGCTCTGTGACTCTTGGAGAGGGTGGCAGGAGCTGCCCCAGGCTCACCCTCCCTGGCCCGCAGGCTATGCTGAGCTGCTGTGTTAGAGTGCAGGAGGATGTGGGGAGGCAGGAGGTCCCTTCCACCTAGGCTTCAGGCTGAGCATGTACATCTGCCATCTGAAAGGACAGGAATAGCGGTCTTGCAGGCAGCTCAAGGGTCCCTCTTGGGATACAGTACGAAGGTGCAAGTTTACCTCAGTTCTACTCCAGGTCACAGGAATGAAAAGCCAGAGCTAGGCCACCAGTGTCGGTTTGTTTGGCTTGCTGCAGGGCTGTAGTGGAGACCAGGCCCCCCCCCTCTCTTTTTCTCTCTGTCTCACTCCCGTTCCCTTACGGTGTGCATGCCGGATCATAGTGTCATAGTATAGTTAGGGTTGGAAGGAACCTTAAAGATCATCTAGTTCCAACCCCCCTGCCATGGGCAGGGACGTCCCACTAGATCCGGCTGCCCAAGGCCCCACCCAATCTGACCTTGAACACCTCCAGGGATGGAGCATCCATAACCTCCCTGGGCAACCTGTTCTAGTGCCTCACCACTCTCATGGTGAAGAAATTCTTCCATGTCCAGTCCAAATCTGCCCCTCTCCAGTTTATACCCATTCCCCCTGGTCCTATCTCCAGGGATCAGATCCAAGTGACCTGGGTTGCATACAGGGATCAGATTGTGATCCAAACAGGTTGGGATTCGTTTCCGTGACTTTGGGAAATTGCACTCCCATGTCTCGGCTGTGCAACCCAGCATTTTGGTCTGTTTATGTTTGTCAGAGCCAGAAAAATGTTGATTTTGTTTTTCGCCCTGGGAGTGTCCTTGTTGGCCTCCAGACTGCTGCACAGATAAACGAACTCCCCCCTCCAGTCAAGCCTGGAGGTGGGCGTGTGGCTCGTGTGTCTGGGGTGTGACCAGCTCACATGTAAAATGGACAGAATTTGTCACTCAGATCGTGCTGATTGGAAAATCAAGTTTTCTATTTTCTACATTCTTCTATGAGAGTATATGCATTAATTGGTTAGTCACATATCTCTGAAATGATAATCTTCTTTCAGCCAGACAGCAGTCAGGCTCTTCTTTTGGTGTATACTACAGGCCACCCGATCAAGGAGAGACAACTGACAAAGTCTTCTTCCTCCAGCTACAGGAGGCTTCACACTTGCATACTCTCATCCTACTTGGGGACTTCAGCCACTCCGACATACGCTGGAGAAGTAGTACAGCAAGCTGTAGGCAATCCAGGAGATTCCTGGAGTGCATTGAGGATAATTTCTTAGTCCAATTAATAGAGACTCCCACCTGAGGAGATGCAATACTGGACCTTATGGTCACCAATACAAGTGGACTCATCAGTGACATTAGGATCGATGGCAGCCTGGGCTGCAATGATCATGCACTGGTGGAGTTCAAGGTCCAGAGGGATATGGGACAGGTGAGGAGTATAGTCAGGACACTAAATTTCAGGAAAGCAGACTTCCAGCTCTTCAAGGAATTACTCGGTAGGACTCCCTGGAACACGGTCCTCTAAGACAAGAGAGCAAAATAGAGAGGGGAAAGAAAGAACAACCCAGACAGATAACCTCGTTCCTTTCATGTGCATGTACTGGATGATGCCCAGAGGTCCCTTCCAAGCCTGACCACTCTAATTCTGTGATTTTCAGAAACATGGCTCAGTAGAGTTTGAATCCTCTATTAAAAGGCAGTTTTTCATAGAATCATAGAATTGTTTAGTCGGAATGGACCTTGAAGATCATCAAGTCCAATCATACCTGTCCACTACTAATCCATATCCCTGAGCACCTCATCTACCTGTCTTTTAAATACCTCCAAGGATGGTGTATCAACCACTTCCCTGGGCAGCCTATTCCAGGGGCTGATAACCCTTTCGTTGAAGAAATTTTTTTCCTGATGTCTAATCTGAACCTGCCCTGGCGCAACTTGAGGTCATTTTCTCTAGTATCACTAGTAACTTGGGAGAAGAGACCAACACCCATCCCGCTACAACCTCCTTTCAGGTAGCTGTAGACAGTGATAAGGGCTCCCCTCAGCCTCATTTTTCTCTAGGTTAAACAATCCCAGTTCCCTCAGACATCTTGCATATTCCAAAAAATAACATGATTAGTCTGTACATTGCTCCTTCACACACAATGGGGAGTGTGTTTTCCTCTTGGTTGCATCCCAGTGGAGTCCCTCCATTTCTGCTCTCTTTTATTACTCCATATCCAAGTTAATATAACTTCCTGCAAAGGCTGTTGTTTGGAACAGTTTTAAGACTACCTCTGTATAAAATTTCTTTACTTGTTCAGAATAAAGAAGAGATTATATTGGAGAAAATCTAGAGGGTTGCAGAATTTCTCCTTTTGCCCGTATGTTTCTATTCTCTGCAGACAGGGCAAGTGTGAGCATTGACTTCAGAACGTTATCAGGACAGGAGTGTTGTAGTTTAAGAATGACTAATTGATTGCTGTTCCTTCTAGGTCATGTTATCAGAGATTGAACAAAAGATCCGTTCTTCAAAGGAATATTGTGGATATGATATAGACTTGGAAGAAGAGGCTGAGCACAGGTGGTTGAGGCTGAATAAACTGCAGTGCATTTTGGTGGAAGTTCAGATGATGCTGCTAGAAAGGGACAATGCAGAACAGGTAAAGCATATGAATGCTATGCAGATCAAGAATAAGAGAGTCATGGTGCCTTAATGTGCTGCAATTGTGGAAGAACAGTTAAGAGCTCACCATGTGAAGCGAGGAAGGAAGAAAAGTCAATCAGAATTGTCATACCTGTATTATTCTACATTACTGTGCTGTATCAATATTTGCAGTTTGCAGCATGTCGTAGATTTTTAAGGGGTCTCTGAACAACGTTGTTTCATCTTTAAGTGCTCAGAAGCAGAGATCAAGATTTTGGAAGGAGTAAAGGAAAAGAATAAAAAGGGGGTTTTTGTTTGACTTTTTTTTTTATACAATGTCTTTAAAATGCCATGCTGTTTGTCTGTGAGAGTGTCACAACGGAAAGGCCTTTAAGTGGTAACTTTGTGTTTGAAGAATGCATAAATGGCAAGGGCAGTGACTCTGCCAACTCTCCTGTGCCACAGCTGCAAGATCTTTGGTGAGTTTCCAACTGGATGAGATCCAGTCTCCCAGCCTCAGAAGGAATTCCCACTCTGTTGTGCAAGGGGCCAGACAAGGCCCTTCAGACTGTTCTGAGATTTGTATGCTTGGATTTACTTTCTGTGTTTAATGGCACTGCCTCATACTACCTCAGAGACAAACAAGAACAACAGTGATTTAAGGAAGACATTGACAGCTGAAACAGCGCTTTTTTGCTTTCTGTTTTTCTGCCAAAATCATATTTTGACACGGAGCTTGTGCACTCCTCCAATAATATTTCTTTATGGATTTGTTTGTGACACTCCATCTCTCCACTTTCTTGTGAGAAGCCTGAACGGGGAACAGCAAACTCTTTACTTTTCACTGCAAACAGTGAGATGATTCTCAGTTTGATTTGGATAATAAAGAAAGAACATCTGTGAAAAGCCAGCTAGGGGATATAACACGAACCTCTGCAATTGGCTTTTCACCCCTGCCTGAGCATCATTTCATTGCTAACCTGTGCAGTCTACTTTGAACAGGGCACCCCTCCCTGCAAACTAGAGAGAGATGTTATGGTGGTTGAGTGTCTTGAAGAGGAGGGAGGAAGCTGCTGATGTGAGGATTGTTTCGGCAGAAGAGGAAGGACGCAGAAATGATGCTCCCCTTTAATTTGAGGCACATAGTCTTTGATTACTGAAGCTGATCACAAAACAGTCCCCAATAGTACTCTCTGGCTTAATGATTAGCTCGTTAAGCAGCGTAGGTCTATCCTAAATCTTATTAATATGCAAAAATTGTTATTTATTTTTAGGGACTGGACGATGAAAAAGAGACCTCTGAAAGTGAAACAGTTCCAGAAGACTCCAGAGAAATCCAGAATGATCCTTGGCATAAGATGGCCATCAATGAGGAGTCCTTTTCAAACCAGTCCCTTTGCCACCTTATGGCCCCTACTCTAAAACATGAAAGATCAGGCTGTGAAACCCTCGTCAGTGTTGACTCCATCCCAATTCAGTGGGATCACACAGGTGATGTGGGAGGTTCTTCCTTTCACGAAGACGAACTAACTTACTACACTGCATTTGCAGGTGAGAACTTATTGCCAGCTGATTGTTCAGACATGGACAACTGCAGGATGTCCCTGTGTGGGAAGGGAGGGGGCTTAAGGTCTTGCTCCCATGTTGCTGGTTGGTTTTGAAGTGCTATTAAGAGACGTGAGCAGTTTCATCTCTTAGATGCCTTGAGGAAGGGAATGGTATTGTCTAAACTAAGCTTATATTTTCACAAACACAAGGTTTTTAGAAACCTTACTCTTTAAGAATGTCTGGTGAAAATGGTGCCAACAGCTTCTTCTTTGCTTTCGCTGTCCCTCATTGTTTCAGTTGTTTTTAATAGTTGGAAAACATTGAAGAGCAGGGGAAAGGACATTATTTTTTTCCAGGTGTAGAAATCACTGGAAATCCTGAGGCATATCTTAAAATGACCACAAAAACTTTGAAAGCATCTTCTGGTAGGCACCTGCTAATGCACGTGTCTGAACATGGCAATCTCCCTGTGCTGCACCCTATATTCTTCAGCCTCTCTCATACGTACTGTCTGACTGGCTGCCCTGTGTGCGCACCATGTCTCATCCTGTCATGGTGTTCTTACAGCGCAGTATTCACATGTACATTACAAAACAGTCAAGGACATACCATCTAAATTTTGCCTGGTAAATGCCAAGGTGGTTAATGTGCATTTCTTTGCATTGACCCAAAGTCTTTTGGTACTTGCTTGGTGGGTTGCTCTGGGTAGTATCCATTTTTTGGTCTTTTCTAATTTCAATTGCACAATTACCGAAGGCAGCAGTTCCAACTCCATATTTATTTGTGCATCACAGAAGTGTGTGTGTCCCGTCTGTTAAATCCAGAACAGATACTCTCCAAATCAGGACATGTCTTCACTTGTCCCTACTGAAATGCACTGCGGATGTGTGATATCGGTATTGGGATGCAAACTTTCCACAGTGATGGTTTTTTTTTTTTCAACAGTTTTTTTCTTTTGAATACTCATTCCTGTATTCAAGCATTTTCCAGAAGAAAACATTATTTCATTACCTTTGAAACACTGTTGATGGTTTGCAAATATGTATGCTTTGCAAGGAAAGCTGCAAAACTGTCATTTTTATGCCATAGCTTGATGCCATTTTATTCAGAGTGCTTTCTAACCGAATACAAAGCAGCAGCTTCCTTGTGGGATTTTGCACTCATGATGTACGGGTTTTATTTGTTTCAGGAAAGTCTGCTTCAGAAGATCATCCTTGGCATTCTCCAGGTAGCCCAGTCTGCACGAAACACCCAAACTTAACAGGCAGGGATGGATGGAAATGTGTTGTCTGGTCCATAGACGAGTACTCCTTATAAGCCAGACTATATGAGTTGGAGACTCTGATTGCACTGAACCTGTACTACACAGTCTGCTGTTCCTCTGTAATTTCCTCCTCTCAGAAGAAGAAAAAAATTAGTTGTGGGGAGAATGTTGACTTCATGCAAGCTTAGACATTATTTCTGGTGGCTCAGGTAGCCACCGAGAGTCTCCATCCACTCACTTGGAAAGCTTCTTTAAACCAATTGGCAACAATCTTGTTAGGCTCCTGATCAGCATCAGTGTACAGAGGACCGTACTTCCTCTACTGTCATAAGAGAAGTCTTGGAGAATTTAACTCCACACAGACCCCCCAAGGGAGAGGGTGTGAATACTCTCCCTTGGTACTTACTGACATATCTCCCTCTCCTAAGATTTGAAGGGTCCTTTTCTAGAATGTAAGTGGCCACTTAATCTGCTTCTGGGCACTAAAAAATGTGCCAAAACGGCTGCTGTGCACTGATCCCTCGGCCTTGGTTGCCAGCAGTGCCTTCCCCAGCAGCTGCCAGGCTCAGTGGATCTCAACCAGTTTTCAGTTGTCTTCAAGGCACAAGATGCTACTGGTGTCTGCCTGCTTTTGTCATAATTCATACCGTCTCAGAGCCTTAGAGTCAATATTGCCAAGACCCATCATCCAACAAAGAGCGTCTGCAAATGTACGTTGTCTGGTACATGTAGTGCAAAAGCAGTTAAATTGCCATGGCCACTCTTGTAATAATTAGCATCACTGTGGTATGAGTTTGTTTACTGAGATGGTGCAGAGAGACAGTATAAACTGGTAGGAAAGATACAGAACACCAATGCTGACGTGCAAGAACTCAGTAGCAGCCCAACCACCCCAAACTAACACAGATGAAGTCTGACCTTTGATAGCTTGCTAACTGTCTAGGACTCACCCACCATAATGTCATTCCAGATGAAGCAGCTCAGCTCTGCAAGCAGCAGCAGCGTCAACAAGAAGAAAATTACATCCGCTACCATGAGCGATGAAGAACCTCAAGATGACCAAGAGGTTGTGAATACAGCAGCTGCAGAGAAGCAGTCAGGTACAGAGCACTGGGAGTGGCTTTAGTGATGTGGTGTTTGTTTTCATCATATAACAAGATGCTATAGCTCCAATTTACAGAAATGTTTTGTCAGAGCTGGTTACGTATTCTAGTCTTCACTGTGGTCCTTTCTTCCAAAGAGACCATCAAACTGATTCTTTTAACCTTTTAGGACCTCATTCCTGGTACCAGGTGTTTGAGATTGTCATCAGAACGCACCTGTACTGCAGTTGCAAAACTGAATCATGATAAAAAGAAGACTGCACCAGTTAACTTAGTTTACGTCTCTGGCCTTACAACCAGACATGGGCTGAGTCCCATACATGGGACAAATGGGAAAGCTGCTGAGAAGGGCTTTGGTGTGCTTTCAAAAATACTGTTCGTGATCATACTGATGGCATCTCCATCTCCTTTAGAAGTGAACTGATGAAATATAAACCCAGGTCATAACTCCTGGATCATACTTTATCCCACAATGAATTTTCATGTTGACCAAATCACAAGTGGATTCATTGCATGCCATCTCCTTAGATTTGCTCCGTTCTCCCAGGTGAATTAAACCATCTTCAATTAACGTAATTAAAATCACGTGCAGCATTACTACGTGGATAGTGTGGCCAGTTAAAGACTGCAGAATCTCAGATAAAGATGTATTTGGGTAACAGCACTACATGGTAGCAATTATTTGGCCTTGAGCAGATTGGGCAATAATTTACTTGTAAAACTCCCTGCATCTGTTTTACATACTCTTCACCTTACAGAAGATATGTGTCTGTTGTTCTGCCATTCATGGGAATGATGGAAAGGTGGGAGCTCATTTAAGCTCAACACCTCAGAAATAAACTCAGAATGAAACAGAAGTTGAAGCACTGGCAGCAGCTGAACGCAGATCTCAGTGACATCTCTGCTTGGCTTGATAAAACTAAGAAGGAACTGGAAGAGCTGCAAAAAGTGAAACCACCAACCAGCGTGTAGGCATTGGAACAAAGCAACAAGAGGTTTAAAGTAAGTTATGGTATATTGAAAAGTGGGTTTTCAAGATGCTGCTGTTCTTTATCGTTGTGTCTGTGCTCCCAGGATCTGCTGGCACCATGAATGCTAATAACCATGTGCGTATGCTGCAGAGGAGCTAAGCTGTTCAGCTAAGAGGACTAAAGACGGGGTAGTTCAGCAAGGTGCTTCTGTCTTCACATGTAGAGATTTGCACGCAATACGCATGTTTCCAACAGGCAGCCAGGCTGACGGGGCTCCGTGGGGACCGTCCCTGCGCATGGCTGGAAGCGCCCGTGTGCACGTGCTCTGGGGAGAGCGAGCGCCGTGCTGGCAGGGAGAAGCCTGGGGGCTGATGGGAATATAAAATGGTTTATGTTGGAAGGGACCTTAAAGCTATTTTCAACCCTTGCCGTGGGTAAGGACACACTTCTCACTGGATCAGGCTGCTCCAAGCCTCATCCCACCTGTCCTCCAGCACCTCCAGGGATGGGGCATCTTTGGCTTCTCGGGGCAACCTGTGCCAGTGCCTCACCACCTTCACAGGGAAAGAACTCTCCTTAATATTTCGCCTAAATCTGCCCTCTTTCAGCTTAAAACCATTCCCTCTCGCCCCGTCCCTGCACTCTCTGATAAAGAGCCCCTCCCCAAGTTCCCGGGAGTCCCTTTCAGGAACTGGAAGGCCGCGATAAGGTGCCGTGGAGCCTCCTCCAGGCCGGACAGCCCCAACTCTCTCAGCCTGCCCTCGTGTGGGAGATACTCCAGCCCTCGGATCACCTTCACGGCCCTCCTTTGGATTCGCTTTAACAGATCCGTGTCCTTTCTGTGCTGAGCACGCCAGAACTGAACACAGGACTCCACACGGGGGTCTCGAGGGAGGAGGGTAGAGGGGCAGAGTCACCTTGCTCGAGCTGCTGCTCGCATTCTTTAGATGAAGCCGAGGATACGGCTGGCTTTCTGGGCCGCAGGTGCACACTGCCACCTCATGTTTAGCTTCCTATCCACCAGCACCCTCAAGTCCTTTCTTCAGGGCTACTTTCGATCCGTTCCCCACCCAACCTGTATTTCTGCCTGGGACTGCCCTGAGCCAAGTGCAGGACCTTGCCCTTGTTGAACTTCATGAGGCTCGCAAGGCCTCACCTCTCAAGTTTGTCAGTGTCAGCATAGCATCTCTTCCCTCTGAGGCTCTGAATGCTGCCAGGTCTGGAAGCACTGCCAGATCCCTGTCTTCAGCAGGATGGAGCCTGGGCATGGCTACTCAAGAGTGAGGTTGACACATCACTCTGGAGCTGGTGTTTCTCAACTCATATTTGAGCACACAGGGTGGGTGTAAAGTACTCTACAGTAGCACTACTAAAAGTGCCAAATCGTAAACTTTGACTTTCCTGAACTACGTGGGAAACTTTGCAACATTAACTGCATCACAGCTAATGTATTAGTCTAGCTTAACATCCTGGAAATAAACCATGCTATTTTTAGCCACCGTGGTTGGGAAGAAGCTGTTGGTTTTCTCTAGGGACCATCTTTGAATATAAGAATGCAAAGCAACTTGCTTCATATATCCCCACCAGATGATGGGGAATATACAACCACCAGTGGTGGCAAGTGTAGAAAAGGTGGGAGAATTCTCACAGGCTGATCATAAATCCCATTTCCTCTGGGTAAGCATTACAGAAATTGGCTCATTGCCCAGTGATTTTCCCTGCAACCAAACACAAAAATTCTTATTGTTCAGCCAAACTACGTCTGATTGCACTGAGCTCTCCACGACCTGTACCTCCTCTCCCCCCAGCACTGCCACAACTCCCAGGTTAGAAAATCACTTCCAAGGTGGGGAAATACTTCAGCATTTCAGTCTGGCAATGAGCACTGGTTGGATCAGCTTTGTGTTCTTCCTCTTGGAAATTATAGGCAGTTGCAAAGGAAACAATTTGTGCCACCAAACACAAGCTCCACTTCTGAATTTGTAAATGCTTGCTATGACAAGCAGGAGAGTGGCTGTACTGCTCCCAATGCTGTTGTCTTAGCAGGCAATACATTGACTCATACAGGAGTGGAAGGGTCAGCACTGTTGGAACAGGAGGGAGGTTTACATTGGATATAAGAAAAAATTTCTCCACTGACAGAGTGCTGAGGCATTGGAGCAGGCTGCCCAGGGCAGTGCTGGGGTCACCATCCCTGGAGGCGTTCAAAAAACCACATAGATGTGTCTCTTTGGAACATGGTTTAGTAGGCACGTTGGTATTGGGCCGACGGTTGGACTGGATCATCTTGGAGGTCTTTTCAACCTTAATGATTCCATGATTCTCTGATTCTATATGGTTGGTTGCCCTCCCCCCACTCCCAACACCCCGACAGTCCTTGCAGACATTGGCAAAATTTTAGTGACAGTCGAGAAGCAATGGTGATGCTGACTGTACACACTGTCAGTTTCATTCTAAAGACAAAGCTTATATTATTTTATATATATAAAAGTATAAAATATATATAAAATATATATTTAAAAAAAGTATATTATAAAAATGCACAGTTTTCTCCCAAGATACTGTACATTGTTCAGCAGGTTAAAAACTGAAAAAATCTTCCATTAAAAAAGTCCTTACATTATCTGTATACACCAGGGACAGTCTACGTAACCATGTTCATCTAGAAAATATGTGCATTATATACCATTTCCATACAATGGAGCAATTTCTTATCTCAAAAGTAGTATAAAAAGACAACACAGCAGTCCTAACCGCTGGAACACCTCATGGAAAACAAAACAAATGTGCACCCTATTACTGAATGTGTTGGATGAATAACATACAATGACGATGATTCAAAAATACATAGGTTTATTTTTCCACCACGTGACTACAGACCCAAAAGCTATAGGTAACATGAAGGGTATGCAGTGATTTCAGGCAAAGTGCCTCTTCAACTGCTTGTTTGTCATGCCAACCTGAGACAGACTGCTGTGTTTAAGATGACTGCGATGTAGTTTCTGCATCTAATAACTCAGTATTCAATCTCTTTGCAAGCTTAAGAGCACTGTCCCTATAAAATAGTACATCTATTGCATCAGAGTATAAAGCATGCTGCTGCTTACAGTTTAAAAATCTATAGAAAAAGTTTTCTGTACAAAAATGTTCAATTATGTCAAGATATATACTTTGAGACATGAAATCTAACACATTCCCTGCCACAGGGAAAGGAAGCTATTAAAAAGCATGAAAAAGCATCACAGAGAGTGTGTTTTGGTATATTTGAAGATTCCTGGGCTGCTTTCTAAAGTGGTGGAGGCCCGTTGGAGTATTGCAGCGGGAGATGGAAAGAATGCTTGATGTTGTTTTGCTCGGCGCAGCTGTAGTCTTCCTCACAATATGGAAACATGAAAGCCAGAAGTAAAAGCAGCAGAAGGAAGTACTAAAACGGTAAAGCTGTTCATAATACACGGTGGAAGAAGGAGGGAGACTGAGGTGTTTCACCATTAGGTTGTGGACAGCTTTCACCTCTAAAATAGAGAAAACAAAATTGAGAAAAAGGCATTTTAGAGTTTGAATTAAACAAGTTGTCTTAACTCCCTATCTAGGGTTCTCTATAACACTGAAGTGCTGGAGCATGACCAGAGAAGAGCAACAGAGCTGAGGAAAGATCTGGCGCACGAGTCTTACGAAGAGCAGCTGAGGGAACTGGGGCTATTCAGCCTGGAGACAAGAAGGCTGAGGGGAGACCTTATTGCTCCCTACGACTACCTGAAAGGAGATTGTAGCAAGGAGGGTGTTGGTCTCTTCTCCCAAGTTGTGCAAGACTGCACAATCTCTCTGGGCCATCTCTTTCAATACTGTACTAGCTTCAGGGTGTGGAAGTTTTTTCCTACAGGCAAACTTAATTGTTCTTTTTTCAGCTCATGAAGTACTTAAGTTTTAAGTCAGTCTTATAAATACCTTTACTCTTAATAAATTATTACTTTTGAGTAAGAAAGACCCATGAACAAGTATTTAAGCTCTGAGTCACCAGATTTCCTTGCATTGTTTTTAAGTCACGTGAAACTTGTTCAATAAGCTGTTTCAGTTTCCTCCCAGTTACATGGACCTTCTCATCAACTTCACTGAAATCACCAGGTGATTTAAGAAGCAAGTGAGCAGTGAGTTCTTCAAGTGAGTTCACTTTAAGCTGTTGTTCCAGCAGCTCTTTCTCCAGTTGCTTAGAACACACAAACAAAAAACAGTGCAACAGACTGTTACTCTCAACTTGAAGAATGTTCTCATAAAAGGAGGAACTCTGGAAGGCTTTAAAGAACAACTCAACCTGCCTGAGAATCTGCAGTACATAAGAATGGCTACTACAGCCACATACCAAATGAAGTTCTCTTGAAGAGAGTGGTTGTACCTCCTTGAGCTAACATTTAGAAATAGTTCTAGCAGTAATTAATCCACATGGAAGAGACATTAAATCTTGGAAACGGGAAGTCCTACTCCAGCACAAAGACTGCTCATGAGGAACTTAATTATGATGCATAATTATGGAAAAAATGCCTCATATAGGCAATCTCTTAGTCTATTTCAGAAAGCAGACACGTGCCCGAATACAGCAGGTTTGAGGATAGGCTGCAAATAAAAAATAAAATATAAAGTATATATAAAATAAATATAAAATATAAAAATATAAAGTACATATAAAATAAATATAAAATATAAAATAAAATGTAAATAATAAAGATACTGCTCTTCATTTTGTGGTGAGAGCTACTGACTACTGGAACTGCTGAGGTGCTGTTTAAGACTACACTTACCATTAGCTCCTTTTGGCATTCCTGTATTGTATTGAGGTCAGCATTTGGATCTGTAATTTGCACTGCTTTCTTTTGGCTATCAGCAGTTGCTACCCACAGGATTAGGTTTTGGCTCTGATCATGGAAGTCCTAGAGAAACAGAAGAGTCACATTTAAGAGAAAAAAACCCCACTTTTGCAGTGTTTTCATCTGGCTTTGCCTACAGACAAAATGACCAGCCCACATTACACAGAGCCAACAATAAATTAATGATTAGTGAAGGTACAGCAACCTAGTTAAACTACGCCATGATGTAATAAGAGGGTATTATCCATTTCACAGATACTTTTACCAAGAGTCAAATTCAAGAGAAAATTGAGTGTCTTGGATTCTGAGCAACCATTCCACTAACGTGCAGGAACTACTCCTTTGCCCTCTCCCATTATCCACCCCTGAGCAGTGCCCTAAAGAGGAGGTTTTTTTCGTATAAGCTGGCACACGGTATGCACCTGGCAATGCAGTAGGGCTTATTGCAACTTTTTCCTCCAGTTGCTCAGTGTGTAAGTTGCTTTCTCCCAGTGCAAGTCCACCTTCCAAACCCTGTTCTGAAGCTCTTTGAACTCTGTGCTGTCTGCTTTCTGGAACTCTTTGCTGTTCAGGTTAATGGAAAGCACCACTGTCTTGTAGTTCTCAAATGCTTTAAGCGTGTCCTAGGAGGAAAAAAGGATTAGGAGCTTCTAGGAATGATGAAAAACATGTTATTTACAATAAAACTATGCCCTCCAAAGAATAACAGGTACTGGGGAAAGCTGTTTGAATCTGGTGGCTGTTCAGATACTGCTAAGGAATGTAATGAGATAGGTCAGTTTGAAGAACCTTCTCCACCTTGAAGAAAACAAATCTGCTTGGGCCTGTGCTTCTCCCTGAGTCAGAAGCATTACAGCTTAATCCACATCTGCCCCTCATTCCTCTGAGCTGTCTCTTTCCCTGATATTTGGACAAACATTCCCATAGGTCATCACATGGTATTTCCTCTTCATTTATAAGGGCTTTGCAGGCTCAGAATCCTAAAATAATGCTGAAAGGGACATCTGGACATCTCTACTCTATCCTCCTGCTCCAAGGAGGGCCAACTTTACATGCAGAGCTGGCAGCTCAGGGCCTCACCCAGGCAAACCTCGAGTACCTTCTGGGATGGGGATTCCCCATCCCCTCTGAGCCACTGGTCCTGCACCAGGCTACCCTGTTATTATAAATTCTTTTCCTTCTCTCTACTCAGAGTTTCTGTCAGCCTATTTCTCTGACTTCTCAAGGCCCTTCCGGAATGGCATTCCTGCCGCTTTCCTCCTCTCCCTTAAAACTGCAGGGGGAAATAGTATGGAATTTGCAAAGTCATGGCTGTGTCATTTAACCACCTTTACGTGAAGGCAGAGCCTGTATTTTGAAGGCTTTTTGAAAAAATGCATGCCAAACAGTATCTTGCATGCTCAAGAACTTTCTAGATTGGATCAAGGGTACTCAGTCTTTTTCAAGCTGTGGACTCTTGCGACAGAAAAGTAAGAGCTGCAGGATGAGTCCTGCAATCAACAAGAGCTCAGAATGCTTTTCTTTGCAACCTGTGTAACTACGAGTGTCAGTCTATATATTCTCAAGATCTGTGTTCCACTCATTGAAAACCGGTGGTCTAAATTATATTTTGCCCAAAGAAACCTGTTTCCGTCTTTCAAGCAACAAAGTTTCTTTCAATATCAGACAATAC
The DNA here is from genome assembly GCF_017976375.1 of Cuculus canorus. Classification (NCBI taxonomy): domain Eukaryota; kingdom Metazoa; phylum Chordata; class Aves; order Cuculiformes; family Cuculidae; genus Cuculus; species Cuculus canorus. The sequence goes on along the minus strand of NC_071405.1, from coordinate 31,999,828 downwards.
AAACTGTTTAGAACAGATTTCTAAACACCAGTAAGCCAGACTGCAGCCAGACTGGCTTCACCCTTATGTAAGGCGACTGGGATGTCCTTGCATGTCATGAAATTCACATCTTAAAGCATGCTGGCTCTTTTAGACACCCATAGAAAGCCACACTGTCTGAAAAGGGGATTTTCAGCCAGCTGGACCCTACTTGAGAAAATGCAGAAGAGAGAAATAGTTAAGCTCTGCTCCTTCAAGAAGTCAAACACTCCAGCCCATACAGGAGTGTGTCCCTCCACTTGCAAGGCATCATCGAACCCTACCAAGGCTTGGTCCCCAAGCCAGGATGGCTGATGGAATCAGATTCATTCTTACTGGAGTCACACCCTGGAGTGCAGTCATTCTCCCTGTCGTAGCGACTACTCAAGGACACTTAGGCTTAAGTATACTCTCAGCATCCCTAAGAAATCCCTCTTCTGTCCTGCTGAATGTCTTGTTTATGAGAATCATCCTGAGTGTGACACCAAACTGGCCAGTAACCTTGAGATCTGGGAGACTTCATGCGAGGCTGCTGGCAGAACGGTGAGCACACAGGGATTCTGCACTCTCCCAAGTGTTAGGAACACTTGCTCTCTCAGAGTTCAACCTGAGGCATTTTGTTACCTAGGTCCTAGGGCCCTAGCACTTATCTGTAACCCTGGTAACCTTCTGGTTCAATTGCAGGCCTGCCTTAGCCCTAATTTAGGGAAGCTAAGAGTCATAGCAGGCAACATAACACGATCTCACGTGCTAACAGATGTTCACGTTACTGTCACTCTAACTGGTCTATTATTTGACTGCAGATTAGCAGAGACAATTTATTTTGTTTCTCATCTTTAACTAACACATTCTATTTGATGAGAAGTCTGTGTTTGCTAAGTGAAAAAATACAACTGCATGTTTTGAAATAATATGTCCCTCCCTATAGGACATAGCTGCTATTTAGAACACAGATTTTTTGGAAAACACCATACTGCTAAAACCCACAGCTTTAGAGCAGACCTTTCTCTGTCTCTGTTGGAGCTACAAATGTCCCTCCCTTCTGCCCCTTGCCATTAACGCAATTAAAAAACAGCCTAGATTTTGCAGCCCACAAAGCCCGATAATTTTCAATCTGGTTCTGGTTTGCATAGGAGGGAATGGCAGAGAACAAGGCAAAAATGCTGGTATCACTGCTCAGGAGACCCAGCGCCCACAACAGTGCCTGACCCTACATATCTGGGAAGTCTAATACTTCAGTATTTAGCTTTGTTCTGTGTTTGTTTTCTAAATCAAATGGCCTAAAAAGAGAAGTTTAGGGCTGAATGTTTTATATGAGAGAATGAAATGCCTCTGAAAGAAAACAGAAAGGGAGAGGTTTTTATTTCAGCCTGTCTGCCTGTTGGAAACATGCGTGTTGCCTGCAAATCTCTACATGTGAAGAGAGAAGCACCTTGCTTAACTACCCCCTCTTTAGTCCTCTTAACTGAACAGCTTAGCTCCTCTGCAGCATACGCACATGGTTATTAGCATTCGTGGTGCCAGCAGATCCTGGGAGCACAGACGCAACAATAAAGAACAGCAGCATCTTGAAAACCCACTTTTCAATATACCATAACTTACTTTAAACCTCTTGTTGCTTTGTTCCAATGCCTACACGCTGGTTGGTGGTTTCACTTTTTGCAGTCCTTCCAGCTCCTTCTTAGTTTTATCAAGCCAAGCAGAGATGTCACTGAGATCTGCGTTCAGCTGCTGCCAGTGCTTCAACTTCTGTTTCATTCTGAGTTTATTTCTGAGGTGTTGAGCTTAAATGAGCTCCCACCTTTCCATCATTCCCATGAATAGCAGAACAACAGACACTTATATCTTCTGTAAGGTGAAGAGTATGTAAAACAGATGCAGGGAGTTTTACAAGTAAATTATTCCCCAATCTGCTCAAGGCCAAATAATTGCTACCATGTAGTGCTGTTACCCAAATACATTTTTATCTGAGATTCTGCAGTCTTTAACTGGCCACACTATCCACATAGTAATGCTGCACGCGATTTTAATTACGTTAATTGAAGATGTTTTAATTCACCTGGGAGAACGGAGCAAATCTAAGGAGATGGCATGCAATGAATCCACTTGTGATTTGGTCAACATGAAAATTCATTGTGGGATAAAGTATGATCCAGGAGTTATGACCTGGGTTTATATTTCATCAGTTCACTTCTAAAGGAGACAGAGATGCCATCAGTATGATCACGAACAGTATTTTTGAAAGCACACCAAAGCCCTTCTCAGCAGCTTTCCCATTCGTCCCATGTGATGCTAATTATTACAAGAGTGGCCATGGCAATTTAACTTACATTCTAGAAAAGGACCCTTCAAATCTTAGGAGAGGGAGATATGTCAGTAAGTACCAAGGGAGGGTATTCACACCCTCTCCCTTGGGGGGTCTGTGTGGAGTTAAATTCTCCAAGACTTCTCTTATGACAGTAGAGGAAGTACGGTCCTCTGTACACTGATGTTGATCAGGAGCCTAACAAGATTGTTGCCAATTGGTTTAAAGAAGCTTTCCAAGTGAGTGGATGGAGATTCTCGGTGGCTACCTGAGCCACGAGAAATAATGTCTAAGTTTGCATAAAGTCAACATTCTCCCCACAACTAATCTTTTTCTTGTTCTGAGAGTAGGAAATTACAGAGGAACAGCAGACTGTGTAGTACAGGTTCAGTGCAATCAGAGTCTCCAACTCATATAGTCTGGCTTATAAGGAGTACTTGTCTCTGGACCAAACAACACATTTCCATCCATCTCTGCCTGTTAAGTTTGGGTGTTTCATGCGGACTGGGCTACCTGGAGAATGCCAGGGATGAGCTTCTGAAGCAGACTTTCCTGAAACAAATAAAACCCATACATCATGAGTGCAAAATCCCACAAGGAAGCTGCTGCTTTGTATTCGGTTAGAAAGCACTCTGAATAAAATAGCATCAAGTTATGGCATAAAAATGACAGTTTTGCAGCTTTCCTTGCAAAGCATACATATTTGCAAACCATCAACAGTGTTTCAAAGGTAATGAAATGACGTTTTCTTCTGGAATATGCTTGAATACAGGAATGAGTATTCAATAGAATAAAACTGTTGAAAAAAAAAAAAACATTACTGTGGAAAGTTTGCATCCCAATACCGATATCACACATCCGCAGTGCATTTCAGTAAGGACAAGTGAAGACATGTCCTGATTTGGAGAGTGTCTGTTCTGGATTTAACAGACGGGACTCACACACTTCCGTGATGCACAAATAAATACGGAGTTGGAACTGCTGCCTTCGGTAATTGTGCAATTGAAATTAGAAAAGACCGAAAAATGGATACTACCCAGAGCAAACCACCAAGCAAGTACCAAAAGACTTTGGGTCAATGCAAAGAAATGCACATTAACCACCTTGGCATTTACCAGGCAAAATTTAGATGGTATGTCCTTGACTGTTTTGTAATGTACATGTGAATACTGCGCTGTAAGAACACCATGACAGGATGAGACATGGTGCGCACACAGGGCAGCCAGTCAGACAGTACTTATGAGAGAGGCTGAAGAATATAGGGTGCAGCACAGGGAGATTGTCATGTTCAGACACATGCATTAGCAGGTGCCTACCAGAAGATGCTTTCAAAGTTTTTGTGGTCATTTTAAGATATGCCTCAGGATTTCCAGTGATTTCTACACCTGGAAAAAAAATAATGTCCTTTTCCCTGCTCTTCAATATTTTCCAACTATTAAAAACAACTGAAACAATGAGGGACAGCGAAAGCAAAAAAGAAGCTGCTGGCACCATTTTCACCAGACATTCTTAAAGAGTAAGGTTTCTAAAAACCTTGTGTTTGTGAAAATATAAGCTTGGTTTAGACAATACCATTCCCTTCCTCAAGGCATCTAAGAGATGAAACTGCTCACATCTCTTAATAGCACTTCAAAACCAACCAGCAACATGGGAGCAAGACCTTAAGCCCCTCCCTTCCCACACAGGGACATCCTGCAGTTGTCCATGTCTGAACAATCAGCTGGCAATAAGTCCTCACCTGAAAATGCACTGTAGTAAGTTAGTTCGTCTTCGTGAAAGGAAGAACCTCCCACATCACCTGTGTGATCCCACTGAATTGGGATGGAGTCAACACTGACGAGGATTTCACAGCCTGATCTTTCATGTTGTAGAGTAGGGGCCATAAGGTGGCAAAGGGACTGGGTTGAAGAGGACTCCTCATTGATGGCCATCTTATGCCAAGGATCATTCTGGATTTCTCTGGAGTCTTCTGGAACTGTTTCACTTTCAGAGGTCTCTTTTTCATCGTCCAGTCCCTAAAAATAAATAACAATTTTTGTATATTAATAAGATTTAGGATAGACCTACGCTGCTTAACGAGCTAATCATTAAGCCAGAGAGTACTGTTGGGGACTGTTTTGTGATCAGCTTCAGTAATCAAAGACTATGTGCCTCAAATTAAAGGGAAGCATCAAACTGAGAATCATCTCACTGTTTGCAGTGAAAAGTAAAGAGTTTGCTGTTCCCCATTCAGGCTTCTCACAAGAAGGTGGAGAGATGGAGTGTCACAAACAAATCCATAAAGAAATATTATAACTATATTATTGTAATTTAAAGAAAACAAAGTGATATGAAAAATGCCAGAAAAGCTTTTGAATCTCTCAAACTGCTGCTATCTAAATATTAACCCTGTAAAATAATTCCATGCTATTATCCTGATTCCACAGATGGAATCCCAATGAAAGAGGCATGGGATGACTGGCCACAAAGGTTTAGCAAAGCTGGCAAAAGTACTGAGGACCTCCTGACCTCTCTGAGCTCAAACTACTCAGTCAGGCTACTACTAGGGATACACGATGAGCACTGCAGTTCCAACAGCAAAATGCTGCCAAAGCATCAAAACAATTGTTGCTTCTTACAGGATGTCTCAAAGTCTGTCGTTGATGGAACTGGGCGACTTGTCCAAACACTTCCTGACAGTATCGATGAAGTTCTTCCAATTTGTCTTCAATTGGGATAGCATCTAAAGGCTCGCTCTTCTGAAACAAATGCTCCCCAAAAACAATTAACTGATTAATCTTATTGGTGCTTAGTGTTATTTCCTGCTGGAAACCCTATTTGGAACATACAAAAAAAATAACTAGTTCTGCAACACAAGGTAGCAGGTAGCAAAGTACTACTGTGGTTTTAGAATCATTGCACACACCTGTACACCTGCTGTCTTATTTCTGTTTCAAAGTCCCAGCTACAAACAATGCACTCAGAGGAGAGATGTCACCCATTTTTTTTCAGAAAAATTCTCAGCAGACAAAAAAAGCTTGAATTTAGGAATGTAGCTTTACATTGTTAACCAGCACGTGCTCCTTTACAGCCCAGATATCACTGTCACTCAGACTCAGTGTTAGGAAAAAAACAGGCAGGGTAGAACTGAGCTGGAATGATGAATCTGAATTTAAATACTCTACAATTTAATCTTCATTCAGAGGATAAGTCTGGACAATTTACTGGTGCCTTAAAACAAATATAGCCCTAGAGACATCTGTTGGCTCTTGTGAAATTCCACAAAACCTGGTGATTCTGTCAAGAGAGGGCAGCCTAATATGATCAGCCAGTCTATAATAATTAACTGCTTTACAAGGATGCATACATTTAACTGGCACATTTTGTCAAAGTTACTTTTTGAGAAGTGCTCCACATTGGTCAGCTGGAGGTCCATTTCTGTGAGCCAAACAACAATGCTTTCCCTTGTCCCCTCAAACCCATCTCTCCTGTTGGTGAAGTGCTGCATAGGAAGAAGGAAACCAGTGTTACAAGACTTCAGCTACTAAAAAAGATGGTCACGGGAGCCCTCTGAAAACAGTGTTTTCTTTCAGAACTGCTGTTCACCTTAAAGGCCTTCAGGGCACAAATGGCAGCATGCCATGTATAAAAAATGTCTCTTTCCTGTAGTGATGCTGGAACAAAGTGTTATATGTTAGTACCCTATTTGTATGGGAGAGGGAATAAAACTTCAGTACTGCCAGATGCTTCAATAAAATTCTATTCTTGCTTCCACACTGTATGCCTTCTCCCACATCACACCAGTGTTAACAGTTACTCAGGTTTAACATCTAACTTGTTCTAAATTTAGGAGACAGACAGACAAAGGAAGCAAGCACCGTCTCTAATCAAAGTAATTAAAACTACAACATTACCACAACAGTGTAATTAGTGCATCATTTTGGATGAAGCCTGGTGGAGCTCTGTCTGCTGTCATTTCCAGTGGGTGCTGCTAACAGACATGCATCTTGCTGTGCCCCTCTTCTCCTACACAGATTTAGTGTTCAGAAAGGGGATCACATAACAACGCAAACACAACACCTCCTGACTTTTGGGATCTAATAATTTTCCTTGTCAACTGCTTGCAGCACTGCTGTATTAGAAATTGGGCAGTGACAAGTTACGTCCAGGGCGCAGCACAGAATTTCTGCCCAGAGATCAGTTTAATTTTATAAGCAGGACACTTTTTTGAGAGTCACAAATACACTCTTTGACAATATTCCTTTATCAGGCAGAGAGCACTGCAGGAGCTGGTGACAGCAGCCTGTCTCTCCATCATGTCTCCACATTTTAAGCCTTATAAGATGAACCCTAATTTGGCATAAAGTAGGGCTTTGTTCTGAACTCCAAACCACATCTGCCCTGGCGTCCTTTTGTGTCTCTACCTCTTACTTATGGAAAGAATCAAGTACACATCTACCCATGGCGAGACTGGGTAAGAGAGTGGGACAGGTGCAATAAGGCCTACAACACACCTTCCAGAATTTGCACCTATTCTTCTCTTATGCTTCTTCAGCTACCAAGAACTCATCTACCAAGGATGTGTTTATACCATGCACATCATGTCCTTTCCAGCGCTGTTCCCCTACACTGCTAAGTCAAGACACAAAACAACACAAGATAGTTGTACCAGTATGTTTTGCTCTTGGGTAATTCTCACAGAAACTTGCAAGTGCTTCTCACTCTCTTGCCCCACCATGCAATTACCTTGAGTCTCCTCAAAATGGCAGCAACCCATTTTTGGAGATTATCCCAGCGCTGGTTGCCTTCATGTACCATCCGTGTCAATGCTCTGGCTGAGTCAGTGCGGTTCTCACTGGCGAGCCGCCTGTACCGCTTATTGATCAGCTCCAACTGAGTGAGTCGTTCACGAATGTGCTGTTGGAATGCCTGCAAGGCAGATCAAGGAAGTCAGTTCCTTTGCCAGTAAGAGGGAAGATCTGGATTACACAGTCCATCAAGAGAGATGATGTTGCCCCCCTTAAAATTAGACCTCCCAGCTGCAAAATTAAATTCAGAGAAGGATCAATATTTAAACTCTCTCCTGAAACTTAGATCATTAGGAAAAGAAAGGACAAAAAAAAAAAAAATCAACCCACAAAGATCTGCTGCCTACAAAAAGCAAAGTATTGGTTTATAAGCAGGATCTTGTCCGTTCAGACCATTGGATTCTCCACATTAAAAAATCCAGAGTCAAAAAATCAGCCAGATACCTAGCAGCCACCTACTGGCCGAATTATTTATGTTCTCTATACCACGACTGCCAACCTGGTGTTTTGCAGTGATTCAGGCATTTCACACAGACATGAAGTATTTAGCAGTCTGACCATCCAGCCAACCGCTGAGCATAAAAAAATGAATTTAAAAAATTCACCTTAAATTTCTTCAACTCCTCCTTTGCGTCTGTGTACAAAACCTCTGAAGAATTAGGCCTAGCTGCAACGATTTCAGATGATATTAGCCAATCTTCAAAGCGAGAATAGTTGTCCAAAAACCTCTGCCACAAGCGCCAGGCTTCCTTGATTCTGAAAAGGAGGTGCAAAAATGGAAAGGTTTTATCACAAACTAACTATTCATTTTGGATTTTTTTTTTTTGTTTTTCAAAGTTCAGTTGGTGGCAAAAGCTACAGCATTTCTTAAAAATGCTGCCACAGGCTTCCTTAGGAGGAGTAAGAAAGAGAGACTTAATTCATTCACCCTTCCATAGACATGGCAAAAATGTTTCTCCACCATCTATTCAAACTCCTTCTAGTCTGCTGGATGGAGTCACACTCTGTCTCATTAGCATACGCATCCGAGTCATGGAGCAGGACTTCAGAAATATTAAACATCAATTCCACCCGTTCCGTCTGCTGCTTTATGTCTTGTTGTAGATCCTGCCATTGGCAAAAGAATAGCTTGAGTAGAAGGAAACATGTGGCTGGACTTCAGACATACCCTTTCAAAATGCTGCAGAGGATGAGGAAAAAACAATACATGTGTCAGGAAAAGGTTATTTAGCTTTAGAAAACAGACTGGCAAGATGAGCTGTGCAGATGACAGGCTGACAGGTCAGGACAGAACTGTCAACACAACAAGGGACTGTCCAGCTTTAGTTTTCAGTGAAAGCTCAAACTTCTCATTAACAGCCTGGACAATTTTAATGTGCACTCAAAATCCAAGCCTTACACATACCGTAAACGCATACTTACTAATTCTGACAGTAGAAGATGATGGTGTCACTCCTACTGCACTGTAACACTTAACACAGAACTCGTAGTGCAGTTTGTGTACTTTAGTGATTGTGTGATTACAGGCTGATCTCACCAAGCACAGAAACACAGCACACAAGTAGCTGGTGTTACACTACATGTCTTATTCCTTCCTGCAGAGCTCCTGTTTTGGCACATTATTATAATGGGTCTGGCAAAGTCTCTTTGTCTAATCTACACTTAATGTTTCTCCTCCAGAGCCTGCATCCCCATCATAGTCTGGCCTCTCATTCAGTACCTATAACTACTCCTAAAGTCAACATAACTGAATAACAAGAAAAAGAAAGCCTCATCTAAATGTTTCTCATTGAAAAAGCAGCTCTGTACAATGCTACCAACAGTAAATGTTAATGAAATTACAATGTCCACTACACACGCATTTTTTCATCCCATTTCTGGCTTTCCTAATAAAGGATACAGAGACTTTCACTTGAATAACACTACAACAACAACAAACACAAATATTTTACTGACAATAGAAAGGGGAACTCCCATTAAATGGTATTACTGATTTTATTGAACAAATCAAGCAGAATTGGGTTTTGCTGCAGACTTACAGAACCAAAACCAAATAAAACAAACAAAAAAAGCCCCCAAACAGAAAGCTTGTAGCAAATGCAAAGGGAGGTGAAGACAGATCTTCCCAGATGTCAACAAGGAGCCAAGTTGAGTGTCGCCCAGTGACAGTATTCAGTGGTGCCATATGCATATCTGAAAGGGCTGAGCCATAAATGGTCAACATTTGGCTTGTGGGATTCGTGGTAATGTACAACATTAAGGAATGCAAGAAGCCAAACCTTTACATAGCAGACAGACTGCCAGAAGCAGACCCAACATAATTTCTGTCAGCTTGTTAATGATCCAAAGCTGTTTTCTGAGCAAGAGGCAGCAATGTCTCTTTAACACAGGCTCTACACCTGAGAGCAGGCTCTGCCCCATTACTGGTACCTGGAGAGACTCTTCTGCATTCCTTACATTACACTGGATCTACTGCTGCACTAGTGAGAATGAGAACTACAGATTACAAATCCATTCTACTTGCACTATGGAAATGTTGCTGATGCGATCTCATTACTTTGGGTCATGCCATGCAATAAACCTAGACAGAATCCTTGCTGTTTTCCAAGCTGTTATTCAAAATGACCTGCCTGCATTATGGCGAGGCAAACATAATAGTATAAGTAATGGGGCCAAGAACATACACTGAGCCCCAAAAGTACTTTTCCTCCAACTCTGCACAGCATTGCCCAGAGAGCTTAAACAGACTACATGCTGTTAGACTTCTGCATTAGTGCAACAGTTTGTTCTCGATTTTCTTTTACTGTGGCCTTTTTTTGTCAGCATGGTCTTCTCACACTAAATTTACAGTAGAAACAGTCTAGAGGTGCCCAAAGGTCTGTGTTTGAAACAGAATCCAAACAACAAAGCGATAAGTAGCTCTGAGGAGCAAGTGATGGCTCTTAAGGCAGCCTGAAGCTTGAATGCTCATCATAAAAATAAATCAGTTTGGACACAATTCCTTTGTGTCCTATGTTCTTCTTGGCCTGGCAATTTATCACAGCATTTAAGAATGGAAAAGTCTAGATGAGGAGAAAATGTTTCCTTGTTGCTTAGATGACCATTCACAATGCAGATGAAATCATTAGAGGCAGTGGCCAGTGCTTCTGGTGTTTGAGCAGCTCCTGCAGTGGAGCGGGTGGGAGCCATTCCCAGTTCTATCGCAGGATAGCTGACCCTTCCCACAACATCTGGGACATGAGTGGATGGAGAGACATATCGACCAGCAGAGAACACTCCCCAGGTGTGAGTCACTCAGGATCTTCCATTGGACATCAAAGCAACAGTCAGGGAAAGAGAAGATGAGAAGGATGGTAAGAAGACCCATAGGTGTTCTTAAAGGCAGATGCCATAAAGCTTCCATGCTTGACAGTTGAATTCTTGATCCTCACCTTTAGGGCATATATTATCACAAAGGCCAGATGACAGCCATGGTCATTCTCAGCCTTCCCAGGGCGAGAGGCACTTTGGACTTGCTCAGACTTATAGCACAGCATCAGCAAATGCTGACTCCACCAGCAAGTCTATTGCTTTGGAGAGGTTCCTTTTCCTTCCCTGGCTGCTGGAGACAGAAATTAACTCTAGGACTATGCAACTTGCATCACACTTCCACTTTGCTGGGATAGCTGGCACATTCAGCTGCGCCCAATCCTTGCCACCTCCAGCACTTAAAACTAGCATAGAACTTTACGCTCCCCCTGGCAAGCCACTGTCTCAGATAAATGCCTACACACATGCAACCAACACCCAAGAGAATCACAGAATCACTAGGCTGGAAAAGACCTCCACGATCATCAAGTCCAACCATTCCTATCAACTACTAAACCATGCCCCAACGGTGCATCCTCAGCAGGGTTCACACACCATCTCACCCAGCCCTGAGAGGATCTTCAGAACCAGCCTACTGGATCACGCCTCTGTCAAAGGCGTGTTTGCACAAGTCCCACCCTCCTCTGGGAGGGTTCAAACACCTTTCGTGCCAGGCTTGCTCTGCTATCTGCAAGGAGGGGAACAGAACCGAGTTAGTGAGTGCAATACATCAAATCCCAACACTTAAAACTGCCACAGACAGTTTGCAGGACACTTGGCAGCCTAAGCCATCCTCATGGATTTTGCCCACTGTCTGTGCCCTGCCTTGCCCTTAGGAAGCCTGCTGCTTAACCGAGCAAACTATCAAATGCAAAAAGGCTTTTGTTTGCACTGTGCGTGTTCTCCTTGGGTGCAGTGAGGAAGGGAGAAGTGAGGGTAAGTCAACACAAAACTGAAAACACAGCAAGCAAATAAGAATTTCTATGTAACACATCTTGGCAGGTACAAGCCAGAAAAGCAAACAGTTAGAAGGCTTTGCTAAAGAAAAGAAATTGGTGATCTTAAAAAGCAGGACTGATTGTAATCAGCAGCCTTTTAGCTCATTTACTCTGGCTGCTGCTCTTTCCCATCTGCTGCTCTGCCAGTCTCGTCTGGATTTCTTGGTCATTGCAGATGTCATATACAACAGGCTTAGAAAGCTCAGGCTCAATCTGGGCCAACCAGATGCAAAGGTTACTTGTGTTTTTTGTCCAAAAGCTGTATAAAAGACAGCATTTCCTTCAGTTTCTTCACCCTAAGCAAACCAGGAAGAATATTTTGTTGCCAAGATCTGCAGTCAGTGGAAATGATGTTAGCACAAGGTGATGACAAGCGTGGCCTTAAGAAGCACTTGAGGTCATATCAAGCTGTTGTTTGTAAATCAGAGCCATGTTTTAGTTAAAACCTACCTAAATTGCCTTAGCAGGCACCTGCTCCGCAGCTGAAGGAAGGTCTTGTGTAAATTCTTTAATCAAGCTATGTGAGCAGAGGGAATTTTTGTACCCTCATTCATCCGCTAGTGAGCTCTTCAGTCAGTTTTTGGATGTTCATCTAAGCGGGCGTTTGTACTGCAACATGCCGCAGCTAAACTAAAATGGGTATCTATGGTCTGAGTTCTCCTGCTGTGAATTACATTCAGTGTTGTCTTCAGCAACCAACAGGCTCAACCCTTATCAGCAAGATACCCCTCTGCCAGTGGAAGTAGAATGTACCCAAAGCACCGGTTCAACAGCCTGGGCAAATGCATGCTGACAGGAGAGGAGAACAGGTTTCAACAACGGCCACTGCAGAACCTACAATGCTCTGACATTAAAAGCTGTTCTAAACAACACGCTGAAATGTGTGGAGATGAGCCAGACCCCCTGGTGGGTGAAAATGGGAAAAACAGTCCTGAAGAGGGAGAATATCCGACAGCTAGAGTTGTGTAGCAGACAAACCATAGAGAACATTTACTTTCTTATAGCCGTTTGCAGCACAACTCTCAAACTGCAGACAACCTTTTCTTTATTTCCAGCCCTTATAGTGTGTTCCCATGTCAAAACCGTTACCAGTCCCTCAAGTTGTCCAAGTAGCATGTTTGTCCATTTTGGCTAATCTGTCCCCATGTGCTACAGGATCATCTGTTGAACTACCTCACTGCTCTTAATCTTTTCTTGAAATTCTCTTTTATTGCAATTCCCAACAAAAATTGCTAAAAAGTGCAACACAAGGGTGACACTTCTCTCCTCTGATTTCAGATTTCCATCAGATCCATCTTAAGCATCCAGATCACAAGATGAGATGAACTGTACCAAAAAGCACATATTTCACTCCATGAATTGCAACAGTCTGCCCTGCAGTACTATAAAGATCCACTCTGCACATGTTTAAGTCAGGTGAAATCTCTCCAACCCTTAGTAGTGCAAACCCACTTCTTAGCCAGCATTGCTTCCCCGTGCTGTGTTCCTGGCTGCTTGCATCTCTCTGATGTCTAATTCTGTCTCTGTGCCTTGGGATGAATTTTTGGAGTCTGCACGTTAATTTTAAAATGCAAATTTCCAAATTAAACCCTAAGTTACTGCCTGGTCCAGCACCTGCCCAGATGAGTCTCATTAGCTAAGTCAAAGGCAGTAGCAAAAGTTTAAGTATGCATTGTGGAAAGGCCAAAACATTCCCCATTCATGAGCTACCGTGACTGGAAACTCACCAGCTAAACAAAACCAGCAGCTGGGACTGGATAGGCAACTTGTACGAGGGGATCACTGCATGTCCCAAAATGCAGGGGACTGCTGAAAGGTCTGAGATGAACCCTATTGTACTTGGCAACACGAGTACAGTGCAAGTTAGGACTGGGGCAGGGTAGAGGAGGATGTAAGCTCACCTAGTACAGGCAGGGACTGATTACAGCAAGACAGAAGTGCCCTGACAGGGTACCTGGATGCTAGCTTTGTTCAAAGCACCTGCCCCTCCAAGCAAGAAAAAAGAGGAGTTCAGGAGTTTCCTGGCCCACCACCCTCCCTGCTGCCAAGCTATCTTAGCCAGCTCCAGAGGGGAGAGTCCAAACTGCCTGTAACCCAGTGGCTTTTGCAGTTGCCTAGGATAGGATACAATCACAGAAGATATGCAGGACTGTTAATCCATAGTGAATATGCCACTCTGTAAGCAACAACTGATCTATTTGCAAACTTCAGGCAATCAAAAAGGATATGTCATTTTATTTTCCTATAAAATGTCAGCTAGACACTTGATTTAAGGTAAAGCACTTTCGGAGGAGATGTGGGAATGATCTTACTGGATTTGTTCAGATCTATTGGTTACAGTGAAGGTACAGAGTAAGGTCAGCAAATTTGAGGAGTCGTATGGATTAGCAACATGACAAGCACCTTCTCCTACCTCTTGTCCCAAAAAGAACCAGGCAGTACTTTCAGCTGTTTTTCAAGGAGAGAGAGAGAGAGAGAAGAGCACAGTCCTACACTAGGACTTTTGGCTGGCGGTAGCAACTCTGCACTCTCCAAAATGTAAGATTAGACTTGCCTGGTTGATGCAACCCTTCAAGTCAGTATGAAGGATCTGGCCCAAGTCCATGGTCCACATTGTTCCTGCCTCGCACCCACAAAGCCGCAGATACCGGTGTCAGGTGCAAAGTACTTGCCTCTACCCCTTTACACTGACAGTGCTTTCCCCTGCTGCAGCTGACAGAGAGAAAGCCAGTGGATGACAAAAGCACTTACCTGCTCTCACTTTCCTTAACGAGGTCTTTTCAGAGCTCTGCTCCTAAATGCAACCCTGTATGCAGAAGGCACCTGGCTCCCAAGCATAGAGCTGCTCTATAGATATAAAAAATAGAAGCTCCTGCTCCTATTAAGTGGTACTCAATGAATGTCATACTCTGGTATCTGTACAGCATTTTCTTGCCATAACGGGCTGGCAGTAATTTACCCAGGAGACCTAATTCTCCCTCCACCCTATCCCCCTGCTTTTGTCCCACCGGTCAGTCTGGATCCAGTTGGTTAAGGTGCTCAGCAGGGCCTGTGACTCTCTAAGACGTGTGGCGATCTCAAAATGGAAAGTCACAAGATTGTAAACAGGTCAAATAAACACTTAGGACCATACTCAGATTCCATTGCAAGTGTTTACCCTGTTATTATCTATAGCTGAGCAGCTGAAAAGGGCTGAGCTGTGACCTGAGCCCAGGTGAGGTGGATTAGAAGAGGGACGAGATGCGCTATACACCCATGCTGCAGAATGCTGCAATACGCTGAACTTCTGTTAGCTTTAGGTCCAAGAGAACCAGCGGAGCCTACTAGACTGCCCGATAACCTTGGACCCCTGAGGAGGCTGCTTAAAAACACATTTTGTCAGATCCTTCCAGTTCATTACCCTGGTCCTGAACACAAAGTTAGTGGAAATCACAAATATAAGATGGTATGTTCCAGTTATCTTTGGGTAAGCACACAGAATGGTCACAAAGCATCACACCAACTCCTCAGTAGCTGCAATATCCAATTGGATATCCAATACAGGGAGCTACATGAAAACTCACGTCAGTCTGCTTCTGTCAAGGACACTAGCCTCTGACTTTTATTTCCTATTAAGCTTTGAAAGTCATTTTCTTACCGCACTCCAGTGGCAGCCAGGAGATGTTGCCAGCGATCATGGATTTGGTTGAGTTTATTATCTATTTCAGCAACCCGGCTCTTGTTGCTAGCTTTCCTTAGCAGATTGCCCATTTGCTCCAAGTGAAGCTTATTTTCACTGAATAGGTTTATTTCTTCCACGCAATCCTGATAAATATATACAAACATTGTTAATTCCTGGGCAAACGAAAACAAAAAAACCAAGAAAAACAAACCAAAACTATCTGTTTCTTTTCCCACCCGTGTGATGTGACATCAGGTTTGGTTTGCAATTGCTGATGTTTCTGCATCGGCATGTAGAACTCTCACTCAAAAGAAAAAAAAAAGATGGAAAAACGGTGTCACGATGAAGCCGCTATGGAAAAATAAGTACCTTAAAGACTAGCAAATGCCATGAGTAAGTACTCCAAAAAAGAGCAGTAATTTTGTCACTGGTTTCCCAATTTAACAATTTTTCAATCAAGCTACCTCAAAAGAACCCAAAATCAAGCCTAGGAAGGCTTTATTTTGCTGGTATTCTTATCCAGAGGAGATCTAGGATTAAATATCAAGACCTTTAAGCCTCAGGAGGAACGCTGCAGCAAAATAATGGTCCTGTTTACAATCAGGCTAATACAGAAGTATTAGAAAGCTCTAACTGCACTGGCTACCAAGGAGAAAGAATAGATTTATGTTCTATTTTTCATTATGTGAACTTCTTGTTTGCCTGGCATAAGACCTACCCCATCCTTCAATCTTTTCTTTGCCCTCTGACTACCAATTTTGCATCCACTGACATGGGTGGAGGTGGTGAGTGCAGTGAGATGCTCCCAGGACATCACTGATCCCCAGCAGGGAAAGCTCTGAGCAGTGCTGCACGTGCATGTGTGCCCAACACGGCAGACCCCCACCACTGCAACTCACAGACATCATGCTCCATGCCTCGATGCTGGCAGGTAGCATTTCTGGTTTGCATTGTGCTCCAAGTCTGACCATCAAGAAGAAGACAAGAGCTGATGCTCGAAAAACTGTCCCTTTATATGGTGTCCCTATAACAAGCTATCAGAATGCAATTGCAGAGAAGTGGTGTTACTACTTACCTTCTGCAGTTTGTCTATCATGTCTTCAATGCTAACATCTGCAGTCTGTAATACTTTGCTTTCCATTTGCACCAGCCAGGAGCACAGGTCCTTATTCTTTCCATTGAACACAACCCTCGTTGCGAGCCTCTCCTCGATCTCCTGCTTATGCAGAAATACCTATGGATAAGCACACATGTCAACTGCTAGCAACATCTTTTTTAGGAAGCAAACCAGCAATTAGGAGCCCTCTAATTTCTAGTCTGCATTTGGTCATCTTCCATTTTGCAGGAGCAGTTATTAAATATCTCTTGCTTTCTTTTTAAAGCCAGCAAGCAGATTGTTATTATGTCTTATTTTAGATAGCAGGGCCAAAAGCTTATTTGCAAACACCAGATTCTCTCCCTCAGATGAATTAAACTGACAGCTTTATAAATAATGGGCTTATATAACAATTTAAATGTTACTCAGTGAAAGTCTGAAAATGCCAAGCAAAGAAGGAATATAAAATATATAATTACTACATCCTGTTTAGGAGGGTCTCATATAGTATGCAAGAGAAATAACACCTAGGTAAGTTCTTCTTTTTCTGCGACTCT
Organism: Cuculus canorus; assembly: GCF_017976375.1. Taxonomy (NCBI): domain Eukaryota; kingdom Metazoa; phylum Chordata; class Aves; order Cuculiformes; family Cuculidae; genus Cuculus; species Cuculus canorus. The sequence goes on along the minus strand of NC_071405.1, from coordinate 31,983,058 downwards.
TAAGAGAAACTTTACAACTACCGACAGTAGTTATTTTATCTCTATAAAAATCTCCCTCTTTTCATTTGCTCACCAGTTCTTGAAGAACTTGCAGAAAAAACAGCATCAAAAACCTGTCCTTTTTATTGAAACTATAGACTTTTCCCTCAAAATTACATTTGCCAGGATGGATAAACAAATTGCTTAGACAGGGAAAGTAAGTTCTGATGCTGTCTGAACAAGTGAAGCTGATATCACTGCTCCAACCTCTCAGAAAGAAGCAGGGTCACTCTTCTATTCATTAATACTACTTATTTCTAACCTAGGGATCTTAAATACATATACTTGTATTCATTTACCTACTTTGATAGATTCCTGTACTAAGATGAAAGGAGCAAAGGAAGCGAGAAATGGTACAAATGCTACTAAAACAAAACAAGACAAACAACTGACCCTTCAGCATCGCCAATAAACTTTGTATAAAGACTGAGCATGGTATTTTGCTTGCCTTGGCTGCAAACGGCCACTCATAATACCATCCCAGGCCATTGAAACACTCCCTCTTCGTGTCTAGCATGCACCTTATACAGCACATGACTCCTCAGAATGCCATTACTGATTCTCCTAGACTAATCTCTAACATTGCTTTGTACCTCAGAGTGAAGTTTCAGTGCAGAAGCAAGACCAGCTCCACGTAACACTAGGATCAAATAGGAAGCACCACGTGACCTCCCACTATATTGGTTTTGTCCTTTAAATTCTGACTTGTTTAAAGGAGGGGATGAGCAGATGAAAGTGATTTCTAAATCTTTCATGCCGATTTAAGCAAAGAGGTGAGACTGAAAGCACTGTCTTAGGATACAGGGAAACAACCTCCAAAATTTTCAATGGCAAGAAGTCTCCTGGACACCTCAGGGACCTCAGTCTCCCTAAGAGGGCCTCTGGTCTGAGATGCGTTTTGTACCGTCAGCCTCAGAGGCACAGAGGGTAAATCTGTCATCCTACCTCTACCACTTGCAGCACCTCCCGTGTGCGGAGATGAGTTAACTTGGTCAGTGGAAGAAGAGGCTATGTGTGTTAGCAAAACCACCCATAATCCCAAAATGATCTGGACTCTATTTTTGCCTGCTAAGCACAGGGTAAGACAGGATTTTGAGAGCAGGAAGCACCTTGTAGCTGGTAAAGCAATACAGATTCAGGGTAAAACACAAATGAGACAAAAAATCCCAGACAACTTTCTAGGAAAATGACCCCTTAAAGCCATTGCTTTGAGCGCTATCTCCTTAGATGAACTGCCCTGGCACCAGCTTCATTTTGCATCCACGATGCATGAGCCATCTGAGCATTCCCAAGGGAATATCAAAAGAATATCAAGGCTTACACATCCAACCCATATGCTAGCATTCATTAGGACAGGATACTGGCTGATATGGATAGTTCCATCTTTGACCTACATGTACCTTGCAAAGACAGCTACGTAAACGCTAATCCCTTGGGTGCATCTTATTAGTGAGTGTGTTTGTATCCCTGCCCCTTCCAGCACAGGCATCTGGCTGCCTTGCTCCCATAGCTGTGACAGCTGCAGCCACATCTCGCTCCTAAAAGGCTTTCACCTCTCTGCATTTATACTGCAGATTCTTTCATTCCACATAATACGTCTTGCCTTCTTTGCCTCAGTCTTTAGTAGTAAGGAAAGTTGTTCCCTGTGTGTACATACCCAGGAGTTAGAGGAGCAGAACAAAGCTCCCATGTTCCAAGAGGAGGTGGTTAGAAACTTACTTGCCCAATTAGACACTCACAAGTCTATGGGGCCAGATGCGATCCATCCAACACTATTGAGGGAGCTGGTGGATGTGCTTGCCAAACCCCTTTCCATCATCTTCCAGCAGTCCTGGCTAACTGGGGAAGTTCCACTTGACTGGAGGCTGGCTGATGTTATACCCATCTTCAAGAAGAGTCAGAGGGAGGACCCAGGAAACTACAGGCCTGTCAGTCTGACCTCAGTGCCGGGGAAAGTCATGGAACAGGTGATCTTGAGTGCTATCATGAAGTACCTGCAAGAGAACCGGGTGATCAGGCCCAGTCAACACAGGTTCACGAAAGGCAGGTCTTGCCAAACTAACCTGATCGCCTTCTGTGACAAAGTGGCCCACCTACTGGATGAGGGACAGTGGATGTAGTCTTCTTGGACTTTAGTAAAGCCTTTGACACAGTTTCTCACAGAATTCTGCTTCAGAAACTGTCAGCCTCTGGCCTGGACAGGCGCACACTCTCCTGGGTTGAAAACTGGTTGGATGGCCGGGCCCAGAGAGTGGTGGTAAATGGAGTTAACTCCAGCTGCAGGCCAGTTACAAGTGGTGTCACACAGGGCTCAGTGCTGGGTTCAGCCCTGTTCAATGTCTTTATCAATGACCTGGATGAGGGGATTGAATGTACGCTAAATAAGTTTATGGACGACACTAAGATGGGTAGAAGTGTGGATCTGCTGGAGGGTAGGGAGGCTCTGCAAAGGGATCTGAACAGGCTGGGCTGAGACCAATGGGATGAGGTTTAACAAGGCCAAATGCCGGGTCCTGCACTTGGGGCACGACAACCCTATGCAGTGCTACAGACTAGGAGAAGTCTGGCTAGAAAGCTGCCTGGAGGAGAAGGACCTGGGGATCTTGGTTGACAGTCGACTGAACATGAGCCAGCAGTGTGCCCAGGTGGCCAAGGAGACCAACGGCATCTTGGCTTAGATTAGAAACGGCGTGGCCAGCAGGTCCTGGGAGGTTATTCTGCCCTGTACTCGGCACTGGTGAGACCGCACCTCGAATACTGTGTTCAGTTCTGGGCTCCTCATTACAAGAAGGATGTTGAAGCTCTGGAGAGTGTCCAGAAAAGATCAATGAAGCTGGTGAGGGGGCTGGAGAACAAGTCTTACATGGAGCGACTGAGAGAGCTGGGGTTGTTTAGCCTGGAGAAGGGGAGGCTGAGGGGAGACCTCATTGCTCTCTACAACTACCTGAAAGGAGGTTGTGGAGAGGAGGGAGCTGGCCTCTTCTCCGAAGTTTCAAGGGACAAGACAAGGGGGAATGGCCTCAAGCTCTGCCAGGGGAGGGTCAGGCTAGACATCACAAAATAATTTTTCACAGAAAGGTTCATGGGGCACTGGCAGAGGCTGCCCAGGGAGGTGGTTGAGTCACCTCCCCTGAAGGTATTTAAAAGACGTGTAGATGAGGTGCTCAGGGGCATGGTTTAGTGGTTGATAGGAATGGTTGGACTCGATGATCCTGGAGGTCTTTTCCAACCTAGTGATTCTGTGACTCCTCTAATTTGTTAGGCAAACCAAAGCAGCTGCACTAGCAGCTGAACCGGTCAAGTCCACTCTCCTACTCCCATGACCAGCACTGAGCATCAGAGCGGGCTTTCTAGGGGCTGAGGGGTGATCTTTTACTTTCTCCTTCAGCTCTTGTAGCCTGCTTTCCAATTCTCTGATTTGCTTTTCACAGCAATCCCAAGCCTGCTCAGGGACACCCAAGAAAGATATAAAAGGTTAAGATACTTTATTGTGACATATTGAACCTTATGGACATATTAGAAAATAGACGCTTCAACCCACTGAAATAAATAATCATGTGCACTGGTTACTTGGATTTTCCCATCTACAAAAACTGGGTGCACAGATTTACAGAATTTGAATCCTCTCTCGTGCTTAAGGTTTGCCTTACAGAGCATATCTGCTCCTTTTGTTTTGTCCAACATGAGAGGCTTTAAGCACTGTTTATGGGTTGGAGACTGTATCGATGACAGTATTCAATTTTAAGACATACCTTATGTGCTGTCCAGTCATGAAAGCAAATTCGTTGCTCTAATGAAAGAAATATAACCTACCCTCTAAGCTAAATAACACCTCAGGTCTCACAGCCCAAACCAGGACAGTGCTCCAGGCCATGGGGAGCATGAAGACAACCAGAGCAGGAAAATATCCATTGTAGCAACAAGTGGATGCCAGCTCCATCTTCCTTTGCAGAATCAAGGGACCACAGTTTTAGCTTCCCACAAGCCCTGATGGCACAAGACAGGCATTTCCCTCAGAGCCTCTCTGCAGTTACCAGCCGCTCAGTACCTGCCTTGCTACAGAGCTCAGACTTGAGGACAGTGGGGTGGGAAAGCTCTGCTCTTGAGACCCAGCACCAGAGAAGCAGAAGCTGCTTCTGCCCGGGGAGGGCACTATCAACCTGTAGTGTGTTGCTGAGTTGCATCTTCGTCTTCTCCAGCAGGACTCAGGTGTCCCCCCAACTCTGCTCTAACTGTCCAAGGTCCTTCTGGAGAACAGCACTGGTCTTGGGATTGGAGACAGTGCATAACTTCCACCCCAACATCAATGAGTAAGGAGTACGTGGCTTTGCCATCTCTGAAGAATCACTGCCTTACTCTTTAAAAGAAAATAAAAATGTTTCTAAGGTGTTCTTAGCAAGCTTTAGAAGCACATTTCGCTAGGAAACAAGTCACAACCCACAAAGGGAGTTACAAAGCATTAGTTTTCTCACACCCATGAAAGAATAATGAATAGGTCTTCTCCCATCTGCTTTTTTTAATTTCAGGAAAATCAGTTTCTTTCTGCTCTATAAAACTCTACAGTAACTTTTCACAGGCTGAATCTATAGATAGACTGAAAGTGCAGCAGGTACAAAAAGATGGAAATTCAGTTGTCTGAGTTGTTCTGAATAAAAAAACCCAACAGTTTAAGTTGTCCCAGCACCTCTAGCATCAACAGCTAAGAGAAATTTTTCAGAGATAACAGTTCTGTCTATCGTGACATATTTCAAATGAAGTAAGCCATCAGCACTAATTTGCCTACAACACAAACTGACCTATAACACAAGCAGATACAATCATTGCTTCTTTCTTTAAAACAACAGCAGGAGGGAAGGGCAATTTGGAGTAGAAGACTTTCTGGCTTTTACCATTAAGGAAAAGCATGAGCACTAACTCGTAAAATATACTGAAAATCATCTTTACATAGCAGGTAAAAATAAAGATGGAATAAATTGGGCAAGCGCCAAATGCAATATGGTGATGTGTTAATCCATCAACATCAGCTGGGTAGGAACACAATAAATACTGGACCTTGCAAATAGAGTTCAATCAAGTATTTTTGAAAGGTTTTACACTGCCTTAAGCAACCATCAAGTTTCCTGCTTGCTTTTACCTTCTTATAAAGCAAAGAGATGCATAATTAAATGGAAACCCCCGATATCCAAAATTGACAAAGGAAAATAATGTGGAACTCGCTGCCCTGAAGAACTGCTGCCCAGGTGTGTGCATTTGGGAGTGGCAGCTCCAAGGACTGACCTCCTTGCAAGTGCTTTATCCTCTGCTCTTGGCATCTCCTGCCCTTCCCTGCACACTCAGGGTCTACATCACCTGCCTTGCTACATATGTGCTTGCTTTCTTCAGGCAAACTGCAAGGCCTGTATTCAGCAGCCACGTCAGTAAGATGCATGCAGACTTAGAGGGTACCTGTTGGCCAGGGTTCTTGCCTGATGTCCCTGGCACATGGCACTTCCCTGTTCATATCAGTAACATTTTTAAAGCATACAAAGCTACTGAATGACAATGATGACTAGGTAGTTTCCTGTATAATGTGCCTTTCACAATGTCACTGGTTTATCATCTGACCTCAGCTTTAAGAAAAAGTGTCAGCAATTGTTTTTCCCCCCAAAGTAGGTTATTTTAAAGCATTTTATCTTATGGACAGCAGTTGTTTCAGTCTGACACCTCTCTCCCCCCCCCCCCCCCCCCCCAGGATTTTACATTTAGGAGAAATAGCTACAGAACCTTGAGATCATGAATTTGATTTCTAAGCTGGGAAATACTATTGTAGTCCTGGCTTCTCACAGCTATGAGGAAGCTGTTTGTATCAGCAAGCAAACTGAAGAGACTCTGCAGGGAACTCCTGAAGAGCCGCCACTGGCTCACAAGTCCATCAACATCTTTCTTCCTCTGCTGAACCATCCAAGTAATATTCTGCCACTGGTCTTTCACTCAAATGAGTTTGGAAATAAAGTCTCTTCAGAAAATGACAAGCATTGACTGTTAATGTATTTTGACCTCAAGGCAGCATTTTACAATAATCGTGATGGATTTCCATTCACAATATTGTATTCCAATAACAATACCTAACTATGCAAAAAGTTCTATGCAGCCCTACGCTCAACCCTGCTCTCTGTATTCCATCCTTTAAGCAATCTAAAAAAACCTGTTGCATGATACAAGAATGGATGATGCAAGTCGTTCTTGCTGTTGTGGTATAGCAACATGTATAACACGGCTATCATGGAAATGCGCTAAACACTTCTCTGAAGAACAAGGAAGGCAATGCAAGTGAGACAAGGTCTCTGATCATGCTGAAAAATCGATCTGTGCTTTTACCAGGCTGTAAGTGGGAGTTCAACCATTGTTTTATCCTAGAGCATTGGGACCTAACTGCAAAGGGAAAAGGCTCTGTGTTGCTACTGAACCCGTTCAAGCAGGGGTTTTGGCCTCTCCAACATGGTTAGATGATCCAGCTGATCTAGCTGGAGTGGTTAAGAGAATCCTCATCTATTGATTCCGCTCCTCCTCTGCAGGAATCCATGACCCCCAGCTCTTACACAAACACCAGTGTTTGAGGGGCTACCTTCAACACAAAAATCCAGCAGCTTTGCTTAGCTCAGGCCTGCCTTCCCTGACAGCCTTAAGCCAAGCTATGAACCTCATCCTGAAGTGGCTGAGGTGAGTACATGCACTGTCCCGCCAACCCTCCAGAAGCAGCACGCTCTGGGAGAGAGTGGTAAAGCCTTCACAGCAGAAACACCTGAGGCAGGTGAACCTCTGCTTACAAACATTACTTGTTGCTTCTCACTCTACAGCAACTAAGAGAAAGCGTAAGATCATTGTGATGAAACCAGGTTTAGCTACCTTATGTTTTGGGTTGCTTGGCTGATGACAACGTAATGACACACCATGTGGGGCAGGGGCAACATGGATAGCCTCACACCTCTGCACTTTGAAAAGTAGAGAGGTCTAGGAAGAGAGAAAGGATCCTTCATATGAAGGATCCTGATCACCCATTCTAAGGAGGTAGCTTCTCAGCCACAGCTACGGTTTCAACAACTGGAGGGTACCAGTAGACAAGGAAGCCTCCTGTCCAGGAGCAATGTCTTTTGTTAGCCCCAAAATCCAGTTACTATCCAAAATGCAGGCTGGTCAAGGCACCTGTGTTTCTCCTCACTGCACTCCTCACACGTTTGCAAAATGTGTCAGGGGGTACTGAAAGAGTGAACCCAGTCAAGAATTACCAACTCAAGGAAGAGAGCATATTCACTCTATTACTAAGATCTTTGGGATCAAAACAAATAGATTACCTTTGCTCCGCTTCTTCAGGTTCCAAGGAAAGTAGAACTTTTGCTATAATAGAGTTAAATGTCTGCTGATTTACAGAAATCTCAGTTTGCAGGATCTGAAAATAACAAGAGAACAACAGTGTTAACTATTCACTGAACAACCTTTGCTATAAAGCTGGTTCTGCTCATCTTGACTGACAGCATTTATTCAATTTTGAATGCTGAAAGCTCTGTCATTTTTAAGGGTAGTGTGAAATACACCCTAAAAGATTCCACATCTTCTGGATACCAGGAAGAATTTGTACATATGTGACAGCAGAGGCACTAGGAGCTGTATGTACGTAATCTGAAGCCTGAAGTTTGCAGGACTCATTCAAGAGAAATGCAATCTTGACAGAAACCTACAGAGAAGCTATTAAAAAGCTCTCTTATCACAGCAAGCAAAAGTTTATTCTATAAGTAATTTCATTGCAATGAAGGAATTGGAGAGTTTTAAGTGAAAAGAGAGACACTAAATTTCTGTGGACCTTAATGAACATCACTAGCACACAGAGACCTAACACCCCATGGAATTAGCAGCAGTATTTCAGGTAGCATGAAGCTCTGGTCCGCTGTGAGTACACAAAGCTCCCTCTGACATTTCATGATGTGTAGCATTTCTCATGTGATTTTTTTTCTTTATTTTGGCCAGTTTTCCATCTTCCCACCACTAGGACAAAGACTATAGACAGATACTTCCCTTAGAATTGCATCCACATGCTACTGCTAGCGTGCCCGGTACCTTCTCCTCTGAATGGATACTGTAAGACACAAGTAAAGCACTCTCTCTATATATAACAAACAGCAAGTGTTTGGAAAATGCCAGTGGAACAGATTTCCAACAAGATCTAACAACTGTAACAGAAATCTGCTTTGAAAAGATTTTGTTTTAAACAGTTCTTCCATGAACTGGTAAATTTCCTGCCAGATCACCAGCAAACTGCCTAGCTAGGTGCCACAGGCTTCAGTGCTGTAGGGCAAGCAGATATGTGAGTAACCTCAGGCCTGGAGAAATATAGGACTCCCACTATCAAAGAATCACAGAATGTCCTGAGTTGAAAGAGACCTACAAGGATCATCAAGAACAACTCCTCCACCTGCACAGGGCAACCCCCAAATCTACACCACGCAACACCTGAGGATGCACTCCTGAATGTCTCTTCCCTGCAGAAAGGAATCCATTCATTTTGGAAAAGGATTTTACATTTCCAAGTTTTCCTCTGAATAAATACAAGGCCACATTTCAAAAGAGTGAAAAGCTCTGTAAAACTCTCTCCAGATCCAATTTAAAAAAGCATAGTATTTTCTAGTCATCTCTCTACTCCTTCACCATTCAAGAAGATTCTTCTATCTTTAGAGACAGCTTTACTTCATATACTCCCTGCTGGTCCTGCAGTTCTTCCAAGTGTCCTAGAATATCTGCTTTTAAGGCTTCTTTCATTTTTTCTAGGAATTTCATCCAGTTTTCACATTTCTGAAAGAATTTCTTTTCATTGTTCTGAGTTCCCTGCAGTTCATCAGAAACTACAGTGTTGGTTGTCGTTTTCCTGGATACGTTTTTATACGGTGTAACGTGGCTGTTAGTAACACTAACATAGCAGGGTTTTGCTTGGCACTTTGCTACCTTCTTCACCTATGAATGTATAGATTTTTGCTTCAAGTGACTTGGATTAGAAATAGTCACTGAATAACATGGAGTAAATTGAAAGAGCAAGAATTCAACATGAAAAGCCCCTGAGAAAGGTGAAAACAGATTGCAAGGCTTCCCATGCCTTAATCTGATTTTTAGTTTCCTCACCAAAAAGGAAATGGTTAGTAGTAATTATTTGTTTGCATTATGGACCTGCAGCATTCCAGGGCAGCTGCTGTTTTCTGATTCCACTGCCAAGTCAGGCTCTGGATTTTCTTCAGGGTGAAGTCACTGATTGGCACCTGTATGCTTGCTTCATTCAATCTCTCTGTGCTTGGAGAAAGTGCAGCAAGCTCCAGTGTGTAAGCCTGGAAGTGAAAAAAATAAATTAATTGCAAAAAATAGAGCCTTTCATTTCCAAGAAATATGGAGGCCTCTTCTGTAAGCAGCCTCTGAACATTATGCATCCAAAATGCTACCTGACCTCCCCCGCCAACATTTCTGTTAACAACAAGGAATATAGGAAGCAAAAAAGCTACAATTCCCTTAAATGGGGCCCCTTTTCCCAACCATACTGAATGCATACTCCAGAGCTCTACTTGCAGAATTATTTTGTACCCTACATTGAGGGCAAATGGGTAGCTCCAGAGCAAAGCTAGGGAATCAGATCTTCCCTCAACCCCAAATCTATGTGCTTTTCCTCCCCTCCATGCAGCCATTTGGCCTGCAATGCATATCTAGAGATTTTATGAACTTAAATCTTTGAGGTTTGTGCTTTGGATGAGATTATATTTACTGGGAAGGAAGTGCTGTACCTACAATACTTACAACACAGAGTTTCTTAAAGTAGGCGAGAGCTGGTATTCTACAGACACTTAAACCCTGAGTATGTATCTTTTTGTACTTGGGAAACCAAACATACCACAAGCAATTCTGAGTTACCTGTTTCTCCTTCTAAGCAGCAACTATCAAAGTTGTCTGTGTAGTTCTTGACACAACCCTCCAGCATTTCAAGGGAGCGCTGGAAATCCTCCAGTTGGAAAAGATTGCACTAGGGTTAATATTGCATATTTATGTTAATTATATTTAATATACATAGTATACAAAAAGGAGCAATAAGCAGTAACATTAGGAAACAAACAGCTGTTAAATGCAAATTCCAATCTGTAACTTACTAACAGAACTATTGCAGTTTTTGTACTAGATCAGGGCAAAACTTAAGCCAGAGAGCAAGACACTGACTCTGTAAAGCCTGAGAGAATTTATCTATCTGGAAGGAATAAGGGCATCTGTGATAGCTTTTTGTATTTCAGCTTTGGGTTGTTTGATTACAGTGAAATCAGAAAGCCAAAACTTAGTTTATCAGAGGGAAGAAACTTGCGAAAACGAGCTTCCTCTGACCTACACACAGGGGCTGCTCTGCTCCCATGTGCCTACAGCCAAGGCTGTGCAGCCTACACAAGCTTTACGGAGAGAAGGAACTAGGGCTGGAATTCGACTGTTTTACTCACTAAGCTGGTTTCTTTGGGTCAGGGGGAAAAGAACTGGGGAAGCTTTTCCTTTTTTTGCAAGAATTAAACTCCACATTTCTGAAACAGCAACATTTTTATGAGGAATCACTAGCAAAAACGTGTGAGGAGAGAGGCAGTTCTGTGGTGATGCTACAGGGTTACACCAGAGAAAATGACTACCCAGAAATGAAGTTTCTCGTGGAGCCAGAAATTCACAGAGAATATCTTCACAAAGATACCTAGCTTCCAGCCACTGAACTGTGCCGGCAGACAGAGTCATAAATTGCCCTGGCTGAAAATTTCTTCATAAACTTGGGTTTACTTTAGAAGACAACAATTCATTGAAACCAGGTTTTTCCACTGGAACAGACTACATCAGGTTTACATCAGGAAATGTACAGCAATACATTTGCTTGGAAGTTTTCTCAAGATACCAGCACCAAGGGGGAAGTTGATCGCACAGCACGCCTGTAAGCAGATCATCATATGGGCAAACCTGGATCCAGCTTCCTCCCTACTCTGCCTGAAAAGGCATGTGAATCTGGTCTTCAAAATTCCATCAAATGCCTACAGTTTTCTGTCTGGTTTTGCATACACGGTGTGCACTCTTATCAAAGCAAACTGAAGACCTTAGTCTTTTTCCAAGGCAGAGCTCAGAAAGATTACATCTTGCTTCAAAGTTCACATAAGAAAAAATATATTTTCTAACCTATCATCATCTGAGAGTCCTGTACTGCTTGACTGTAATAGGGCTGCTTAGAAAGGCTTGTTAGAGCAACACGCACAGGTAAGAAGGCTGAAATCCTTCCTTCCCCTGTCCCTCTGGCCTCATGTATTATTTCCTTACATAGTTGACCATACTGTCAAGCTTCATTTTTTGAAATTTCATTTCAATTCAAGAACTCCAGGGCTCTAGTGAAGAAGTTGCCTCACATTGACAGATAATTTAATATTAAAAAAAAAATACCTCAAATTCATCCATCTTCCTCTGCAACATCTCTTTCAAACAGGACTCTCTCTGGAGTGGCCAGAGCTTCTCCAACAGAGAGGATTGTGCAGCTGTCCCAGCCTGCTGTTTTATTCAATCAGCCTGCGAAGAAATCTTGATATGGAATCCTATTATGTCTACAAGGCCATGCTGAAAATTCTGATGAGAGAAGGGGAAAGAAAATAAGTCAGCAAAAGAACCAGATCATCATTCTTGTGCCACTTTCATTTAATATCTTCTATTGCTGTAATGAAGTTCAGCTATGGTGAAAGCTTCAGTATTTTACTTGGAGGATAATGGGAATTGTATCCGTTGACTCCAGTGCTGGGAAAGGCACACTGCAAAGTTCAGTGGAACACCCGTGACTTCAGGCAGTAGGATAGTAATCTGCTACAGAGGAGATTAGGGAGAGAAATCACACTCTCTCTATATATAGAAAGAATATACAATAGCAGATGGAGAAACTGGCCTGCGTTGCAGCTGAGAAATGAAATTATGCTATAAACATACCACTGCTTTAGGTACCTTAGTGACTGAGGACTATGGTTTTGGTTTATTTGTTCCCTTTTACTGCAGAAATGATGCTATAAAATTAAGCTCTGAAGGCAGTACAAGAACAAGAGAGTAATTTTATTCTCATTCAGTATACTTGGTTTTTTCTGATTTTTGACCTGAACAAGGCATGGCAAGATGTCATCTTGAAAGGTACGTATTTCTAGAACTGTCATTTACTTTTAGCTATGAAACACCCTGGAATTTGCCATCATACATTGTCTGTGAGTAATGAACAAAGACTTCTGATTGGTAGCAAAGAGCAGAAGTTTCCCTAAAAAAGAAAAACGGATCTTAGTTCCTGATCCCTATCTTTGGAAGGGATTGTACTGTAAACTGCCACTTCAGCCACAGAGTAAATAACTCATTTAGATTTCTTACTGTCTATAGGGGACTCTATTTTTGTTTATTGTGGTGACAGAGTTCCATAAACCCATAGTATCTCCTAATACACACCAGAGGAAAACATTAGAGAGGTTAAAATACAGTTTTGTAATGCACATGTATTTTCAGACACACGGAACTCATACGCCCTGTCACTCATCCCCATTCTTCTAACTCACCACTTTCAAAAAACACAGTAAATTCCATGTGTCCTATCCACACACACCAGGACAGGATCTACAGTGCCAACAGCACTCTAGTGGTCACATCTTGCTTAGTAGGTGCAGAACTCTTCCCCCAAAATTCCACAAAATGTGATGCTTTTTTGCTGACGTAACAACGAATTTATGTCACAGCCATTAACAGATCAGAAGAAATGTTCTGGTGTAAGTCTTGCTGCCAGTTTTTCTGACATGGGAAGAAATATATGAGTTCTCTTTCCCATAATGTAAAGTTTCTTAATTGGCCACATGCATACTTTGGACAAGGATGCGGCTAGAGGTTCAGAAAGCATGATGAGTCTTTGCTTTGGCCTGAAAGAAGGATTATTATATTTCTTTATTGCAGACTGAACAAACAAAAAATGACAGAACCTCATGATAGCTTTGCTGCCTGAGAGTCAAACCTACCCTGTGGCCTCGGCATGACATCTCATTTGCCTAAAGTCAGAAGTATTTAGAATAATGTAATGAGCTCAGAACTCTGTGAATTTATCAGGCTAGGCCAAAAAAAGTACCAAACCCAAATAAAACCAGTTGGAGGACTACAGAAGACCTCGAGATGGTCCTGTGTTCTGGGAAACTGGTCTTTTTCCCCTAGCTATTGTTCAAGTATTGTTCTACTTCTTCTCTGAAGCAGTACCCCATAAAGTATATAATTTTAGGTTTAATGATGCCTTCCAGCACAGGCCTGATTCTCTGTATAGAGCAGAAAGGGGCAGAGGTGGACTATGATTGCTCCCTTCTGCTCTCTTCTCGTCCTGTGCTAACTCTAGTTTGGTTTCAGGATCTGGTCAAAGTACTTAAAGGAAATACAAAGGTTTCTGTTAATGGGAAAAAAACACAGATCTCATGTTTTCCACTGACTGGTTTGGGGGAGAGGAAGGGAAGAAGGCATTCTTTTGATTTGTTTCTCAACAATAAATCTTGATTTGTACCAAGCAGCAGAAATGTATTCATGTACCTTTAGAACCTGTATCCACTGTTCCAGGGTTTCTATAGTGTCTTCCTGAGGCACGTGAGCATCGAAGAGCCAAGTGTATTGCTCTTTGTGCTGTGGTAACTTGGCTGTTGCCCCAGGGCATGAAGTATCAAGGGGCTCCAAAAGCTGTAGGGTTGCTTGTGCTGCCCGCAGTTGATCTGGGAGGTCTTCATTTACCGAGTGCCACCTGCCAACATACTAAGGGATAAGAACATTTTCCTAGTAGGTTCTCCTTCAGAATATGATTTTGTGTAGGATTCCTGTGGGAGTTTCTTTGCATTCATACCCATGTTAGTGAAAGCCCACTGGCACAGCACCATTTTGTGCTCTGTGATCATCACAAAACAGGTAGCATCAGCTACTCCTCACACAGGTGAGGCGTATTAATACAGATTTAAAAATGTGACAGACTTTCAAGTCCTGCTGCAGCAACATTATTTTTACTAAATACTAACTGCGGGTCTTTTTTGCAAGCTTATCTAGCGTGTGCACTTCTGTTCAATAATCTCTGCAAAGGAGGGTGAGCAGTTCTTCCTCAGGTTACAGGCAGCAGCCTGGAGTTTGGCCCGACTTTCTTCACTGATCTCAGATTCATCTTGAAGAGACTGCAAAATAGATTAGGTCATTCATCTCCACATCTAATTGCCATAAGTACAGCTTCCCCTATAGAATGGTAGGGACAGGGTAGCAATAACGCAGTACGGATTAAAATGTGAAAAATGCAACACCTGATCTTAAAAATTAGGAAGCTAAAAGAGAGGAGAAACGGTCCAAGTTAAAAAAACATTCAAGAGGCCTATTTTAAAGTGAGGTCATTTTTTTGCTCTTAAAGAAACATCACATTTAACCAACCCACAGCTTCAAACTCTTTAAACTAATTCACTAGAAAAAAAAAACACGTTCATTTTAAGCCACTGATTTGGGGAAATTTCTACTGGCAGTAAAGCTGGCTTGACAATTCCTGTCTGTGGCTGTGCTGCAAGACAAAATGGTGCCCCAATTCCTTCCGTTTATTACACGTCCCCGTGTGAGGGTGGAAACACTTATGCAGGCTTTATTGCTGAGACGTAGCTGGGAATCACAGCCTCAGTCTGGCCCGTACCACTTCTAATAAAACTTGAACACAAACTAAACCAGGCCTTATTTAGCCTGAAAAAGGGAGCGTTTACACAGTGTTCAACACTCATTCAAAGTCAGGTAAGAGGATTTTAGCTGTATCTGTGAAACATTCAGACTTGGGGCCAGCCTGTCTGCCTACTCTAGATGCCCCACTTAAACTCTGTAATAGCCAAGCAGGGCAGCAAACAATCCAGAGTTTTCTCGCCCAGCATTTATGCCCAGCCTCATTCAGAGGCTGCACAGGAAACTCCAGCTCTCTGGAGGGCGACAGTGCAGCTGACTGTGCACTGGAGCTATTGGAAACACCAGGCTCAGGTATCCCTCCGTTATGACCTAGGGCTGCCGCACCAACCTAACCCAAGCCACAGCTTTTGGAAAGGGCTATCCCGAGGCCTGGACCTTCGCTCCCATGCTCTTTATACGTGGAAAGATGCTTTAATACAAATAATGCTTTAATGCAAGACACGTCAGTGGTCACTGGCAGAGTGGCTGGGCCATACTACCCCAAGCGGAGCATTCACATTACAGGTCTAGAGGCATGGTCCCTTCACTAATTTTCTCCCAGGTCTCCTTCATTTCTGCGCTCAGTCCCACTATCAATGCACTGCCATTTCTTTCCAGGTTATGCTACAGCATTTCCCTGAGAAGCAGAAGTAAAGAGTCGAAAAGAAATTTCCTTAACGAGCCAAGAACCAATGTCTTTCACCTGAAAAGCGAGTAACCTTTAGGCAAACACATACAGCAATGGTATTAACTTTTCCTTCGCCAGCTGTATTTTCAGCCAAAATTCCTGCTGTCCATGTGGATTAGACACAAACTGAGTAGACATTAGCACGAGGCACGGTGGTGGAGTGCACGTGTCCATCTGGACTCAGTAGTGCAAAGGAGCATGAGGACCTGCTCATTCATACAGCGATGCCTTTCAGCACGTGCAGAAGAGTAAAATGTCAAGGGATCTTTGCGATCCAGAATGAGGGCCTGCTGGCCTGCACTAAGGCAAACATGGTAGCAGCTGACCCATACTTCTCTCTTGAACCTAGGTACCTAAATTGTACCAAAGAACTTACATGCCAAATCAAGAAAGAAGTTTAACAACAGTCCTCAGTGCCTCTGGAGACGGAAAAATCCCCATTCTGCTAATGGCACTACAGTAAAGAGGAACTTGCTGAAATAAATTATTCTGTCATTTTTTTTTTCAGTGGAGTTTGTTCGTTTGTTTGCTTAAAAGCATGGAAGGAAGTACAGAAAAAAGGACAACTTCAGTAGACTTACCTGAAGCGTTTTGACCTGGTTTTTCAAAGCGTCCATTGACACCACAGAAGGTTTGCACGGGTCTATGCAGTACAAATACCTTGTTGTCATCAAACTGACATCTGCATAAATTTCATCATACGCTCTCCATTGCTCCAGTATTTACTGCATTGATGTCTTTAAGCATGCAACCTGCAAACAAACCACATAAATCACCTTTACATTGACTTCAAAACCTAAGCTCAATGCTCACTCCATGACAATCCACAAGAATTTCACAAGTTGTGAGTATTTTGCTGTTTGGTAAGAAATTATGCAGGTTTCAATTCAAGCCATAAACAGTATTTAGAGTGAAGTACAAGAATTTGTTAGAAATAAAAATGTAGCCAGAACTCAAGGTAGCACTGTTCTGTCAGCCACAACTCCAGAACCTCCCTAAAAGTAAGAAGTACTGAAATAATGAACTGTTAATTCCTTCCTGCCAAAATCAATCTGAAATGGGAGGAAGTTGAGAGACTTAATCTTCTTAGAAAACAGACAGTTTGAACCAGAGACCACCTTTCCTTTTGATGAAAATCTTAACAGAAATAATTTTGGATGGAAGAAAATGCTACTACAATACACTGGAGGAGCTATCATCTCTCTTATAAATTGTGCCCTAATAATGCAGGTCTACCTGAATCACAGTCAAGGAACTTCACGATTCTCATATAAGATTAAATGATGAATATTGTCTTTGTTTTCTACATCTCTTTCATTATTACAGTTGTTCAATCTATATTGGGGCAAGCACGTAATTTTTATCCTTCTGTATCAGTCAGTACCTAAGGCTTGTCCTGGGTTAAACAAAACATTAATCTACTTCAGTATCTATTTTCAGTCATGCCGGTACCAGATGCTTTGAGAAGGGCATGAAAACCAGGCAGGCAAACAAGCATGTCTCCATGGGACCTGGCACAGCCAGATGCCAGGTCTCATATCTGACTCTGTTTCCACACAATGGAAGATGAATGCTTTTCTACACCATAGTGCACGCTAGAGAGACTGCATGGATCATTGTGTCCTAGTATTCTAATTCCAGGCATGCAGGAGTAGATGGATTAATCATCCCTATTCTTATTTGAATCATGGTATAGGTGGGAGGAATCTTTAATTGCTTTTTGCAGCCTGTGACTAATTACCACACACACAAGGAAGATGGAAAGACATTGTGCTCGTGAAAAGTCTCTCGGCCACAGGCTCACAGTCTTGAGATCAACCTGTGGACAATACACTCAAAGATTCACAGCCCTAGACCTGTATTTGAAATCACCGCCTGACTCTGCTGAGAGCAGTCACTCACAGGAGGAAAGCTGCATTCGGCATCTCATTGCACATGCAGACAACTAGGCTCTAAGAACATTCCGCTGCTCCCAAGTTCCATACTTAAGTCATAAAAATACTAAAACTAATATGATCCATGGCATGGTGTCTGCAAGAAGAAAATAACACTAGGCTGTCAATCCTGCCAATTGCAATCCCCAGCTCTACAGTGGAAGGAAAACCTTTCATCCTGTACACACATAAAAATGTCTCTGCTTTCTTGGTAAGAAACAGCCACATTGTTTCTGTTGAAACCTAAAATAAGAAGCAACAGACCCATCCTGGATACACATCTGGTCTGGAAGAGTTCAAGCAAAAGGGCTCAGATTTCCCAAAATTTTGAGGAACAAAAGCAAGGAGTTTATAATAGAAAGTGTAATGGAATCTTAATTATAACACAATCACAGCATCATGTACAATCCTCTACAGTATATGGTTATTTATTATCACAAATTCAAATCCACAAATGTACTCATTTCTATATCTCCTGCACCTATCACTTAGGTCAAGATAAAAAAGATCAATTTGAAGTATCAAGCCAATTTAACTATAAATGCAAACTCCTGGGGAACCAATTTGCACGGGAAACCAATCTGCCAGACTCCTCTTGAAGCAATTAGAAACTACCCAGGATTTCAGGACAGTGAAAGCCATACAGGTGTGTGGACTAATGAGTAATCAGGAGATGGAAAAGCTACAGGGAGAAAAGGCCAGGAATAGGCAGCTTCCATCAGTGTACTACAGGGGAGAAAGACCAGGGCATGAAAGAGAAGCAGATTGAGTAAGAGAGTTTAAGGTTTCCATTTGCAACTTGACAGAGTAGCAGCACTTTTTCTTCATTTCTTAAATTGCAGATAGGGGTCTCCCTATCTGAGGGGTCTGTATCCCCTCAAACTACTTTGAAATTAAGACTTTTTTTCCCTTTCTCCTTGGAAATGTATTAATTTATATTATGGTACTGACTTAAAAGGAAGTTCTTGGGAAAGTTAAGATTAGGAGTAAGGAATACTTTGCATTGTTTTCATACCGGTTCCTGCCATCGCGGGAAGAGAATTAATAACACTGCTCGTAAGAATATGGACTGGAGGAAATCTGAATGCAAATTAAGTTTCTACCTGGCTTATAGTGCTGTCCATCATCTCAAACAGCTCAGCTATCCTGGGAGGCAGAGCTTCTGGAGTTTGTTCTGCACTAACACTCAAAGCCAAACTGTTTGAGCTCATCAAGAGTTTTGCATTTAGTAGTGAGATAATTTTCTATTTCCTAAATGAAAAAAAAGAAATTAAAAAGAAGGAAGATAAATAAGAGATTTTAATGAGACCACAGAAAAAATCTTCTGTGTGAGGAGTTTAAAAGCATTCCTTCTTTAAAAACAATTCTGTGTAATTCTTCAGCCGTGCAACACTACCACCTCAACTCTGATACAGAACAACTGCTTTATAGGAGCTCAAAATGACAGTGGCTGCTTTAGACAGCACAATCAGTCCATTTAGTGTCAGCACAAGCACTGGATATCATGCTTGAGAAGGAAATCATCAGGAGCTAATTCCTCAGCTACCATATACCTCTTCAGCTGCAAAAAGTTCTACTAATGCAGCTGAACTTTTCCTTGGGCAAGTTAGCATTGGAGTCCACCTTTGCCCCAGCAGACAATGGTAAGACAGGAACTGATTTTGCAATATGAGAGTCCCTGACATCCTAACAAATTTAACTTGGTGTGTAACAGAGCACTCCAGGCAATAAAAGCAGCCTACGACAAGAGAGGGCTTATAATCATGGCAATAAAAGAACAAAAATATTCCATGTTAAAAAATACAGAGGGAACACTGTACTGAATGAAAACAGCAGACCGTCAGAGTAATAGGAGCTGATCATTAGCTAGCTGCATCTGTACTAATTTTGAGGGAGCTGATGCCTACAAACCACAACAAAGCCAAAGTACACTCAGATTCTAGAGGCTGATGCACAGAGAATACATTCTAGATCAGAAGTATATTGCAGGTGCTATTTTTCCAATCTGCACGACATGGCCACCACAGAGCTCTTTACACTAATAGAACTGATAGCTTTTGCCACTAATAGAACTGATGGCTCTGCTGAACTGACAACTACTTTTGGAGGCATCTCAGAATCAGATCTACAACACTGCCGCACAACACTCTAAACACCACAGAACAACAGCAGTTGCATCTTCAGTTGGATGAAAAATAGTAAAATACCAATTCACATTAGAAGTGGATCTGGCTCTTTATCACTTGAACCTAACAAGCTTTAACTAAAATTACATTGTAGTATTTTTTTTCTAAGAAATGGCAAGTTGTTTTTTTTTTTTTTTTCCTGTTAAAATCTGTGCAGTTCTTCAGTCTGGATTCAGCAAAGTGCTAAATATGTTTTGTGCAAGAATATCACAGGCATAGTGCTTTACCTTGCAATCATCTAATGTCATCTGTGCAGAGATCAGACTTGCTGGGGTTTGTAAAGGTCTCAGTCGATCACTCTGAGCTTCCGACCAGTTGCATAGAGTCTGTGCTTTGTTCTCATTTTCAGTAATATTCTCAAAAATGTGTTCCAGGTCTTGTATCTGAAAGTTACAGAACTATTTTAGCTTACTTAAACCTAGAGGTGGTTTAAGAAACAGGGCTCCCCTTTCCATGACAAAATCTGAGATTACGATATTTACATTGAAAATATTATTTAGAGGAAATATTTTCACAGGAAAAGCTAAAACATTTTGCTGGCTCTTTAGGATCTGACCTTTCTCTGGGAAAGGAATAAAGCAGTGTGGGTTCTGGAGCTGACAACCTGCAGACCTGACAAGGTAGGGGACTAGGCTACATGAGCACATTCATTTGGAGTCTGAAAACCTCATTCTCCCTAAGACTCACCAACAAAATTACTAGTAAGAAAGGGACCTCAAGTCACCTATCTTCCATTTTGGCCTTGGGGATCCATTAAATCCTCAAATGTGGTTTCTTGGAAATGATTAGAAAAGACAAGTTTTTCCCCCATAAAACTGAAATTTCATAATAACAGAAATTTCCAGTCATGCAGGAAATGAATTTTCTACTTGAAAATGTTTCTAGAAGACTTTCTGAGTCAGAAAATTTGGGAATTTTCCATTTGATCAGTGGTCTTTGTATCTGAATTCAGGGAAGGCAGCTTCTCCCAAAGCCCTGTAAGTTTGGGAGAGAGAGAGAGAGAATAAGGAGGAATGTTCTGATAGAAAGATTCATTGCAGCAATCTTGTGGTTGCATTTTGGGAGGCTAACCTTCCACCGGTCTTTTCCATATCACTTGAGTCCCACTAGCTATTATGGGCAAGCACCAGCATCTAATTCTGGATGCATGGATTATTTCTAGTCTCATTAGAGTAAAGCAATTCTGAGGCACTGCCCAAAGCACATTTTCTACAGAGAAACACAGAAGATGTGCTGGTCTAGTTCATCTACACGTACAATTTGCCAGTCAGCTGCTCATGTTCAAAACACTCCCTCGGGAAAGGAGATTCCATTACTGCAGAAGGAGGACACAGACACAGAGTAACCCATTTCCATTGACCCAGGAGGGCTGAAAATAGATTCTTTCTATGCGTTTTTCAGCAGGGTCATACGTCCCCATCTGAATACGGCTGTCAACACTACGAACTTAATTACATTTTTGGCAAATCCGACTGCTACAACAGGATAATGGTTGGTAGGTCGGATATTTCCCTATTTCTCATTCCCATTATATGCCCTGTGGAGGGGCTGTTTATTTTATTTGTACTCTGTTTGCTGAGCAGGGCCAGGCTGTTTGTACCAAGCAGTGTAGCACCTCTCCTTTCCACAACACACCCAGTGTTGTCTCCCATTTAAGTTTTAAATGCTTAACCTTCACAGCACCCCAAGCTTCAAAAGATTTCACTAACAGGTTCCCCTGCAGACACTACCCTGAGTTTTAACTTTTTCACAGGTTTTTATTGACATGCCACTGATTGTACTTTCTTCATGAGGACTCATCTACTACCGTCAACTAGGGTAAATCCCACAAAGTCATGAAGAGCAGATTTTGTCTATTTTCATTCCCTGCAAGTTACAGGAGTTCATGCTCCCAGAATTTGCTGAGCTTTGGGTGCTTGCCCACCACCTGATAGCTGATATGCTACAAGACCGGTCCACAGGCTGCCCACGAGACAGTAGGATGGACACACAGCACAGAGCACAGGGAGTCTCATCACTGTGTTCATCAGTGTTTTTAGACTTGAGGAGAAAGGCTGCTTGCAAAATGCAGAGCACTAGCATAGGCAAGATCAAAGTTGTGAGAGAGAGAGTGATGAGTACTCACTCAGACCTTTCTGTTCAGAGATGCCTGCAGCCTGTGCCACCACAGGTTCATCTCTCCAAGACACTCAGCAAATTCTGTCCTTTTGTAATGTTTGCTTTGCATGTCACAAGTGCTCATCTCCAAGAGTGACTGGTTAACAGAATCTACCATCGTCTGTTTAAAATTCATTTCCATCATATATTCCTGGAAGCGGGGAACAGGGGGACAAAAGAAGAACAAAACCATAAAGCCATTAGTTCAGCAGTTTTAATCTGACCAGTTTCAGTGATGCTTCAAAGCATCATTATGGGCCATTCACGGCTTATTCAGAACCACGGCCTAAGATATTTTTCTGAAAGAGACCTGGCTGTAGGAATAATTCTCAATTTTTACCATTCTATATTTGTGGAACTATTTCCACCCACTGAAACTTTCACAGAAAATCACTACTATTCCGTGGGTAGCCCAAGGTACCCACAGTGCACAGGCTAGTGCCAGAGCAGGGACTAAATCCTAGGGGTACTAGACCTCATACTTTATCCATTGGACAATACCATCATAACACCATAGGCCCAGAGCAGGCGTAAACCAAGGCCTTCCAACACTCCTGTGACTCACAAAGAGGTACAGACAAGAGCTTGTCCTCCTTCATCAAAATAGCTGGTATCAGAACAGAAAATCAGAACACGTGGGAGGAAAAAAGTGTCCTCCAGCACCAATGTCCTTGCCCACAGGGAGGAGTGAAAAGTTACACACAAAGTGAGAACAACATAAGAGAATGCCTTTTTATTTCAGAAGATCTTAGAAGAAGAGGGGAGGAAAGGGCTTTTCATTGTAACTTTTAGTACCCAGAAAAAAGCCTTCAGGGAATACCACAGTAGAGGTCCTAAAGGCATAGCTGCTTCCCTGTAGGAATTCATGACCCTCATCCTGGCTGTCTTCTCAGCAAACACAGCCCACCCGCATTGCTGACAAGTGCAGAACACACACGTACAAACTAATTTCTAAAGCTCCAAAGGATTAAAAAAAACACCTCACCTATGTGTTCCAACTTCCAAATCCAACTGATATAGATCAACAAGTTATATACCTGCTTTACTAAGGCACTCTGAAAGGAATGCTTATGTTGGCAATTCCCTGACGTGCAGTACCAAAGTGCCTGAGAAGTGCAGCTGCAGACCGAGAACTGTTGTCCCGTCTGAGCCCAGAGCACTGTTCAGAAGCTCTGCGAGGGTAAAGCAAAACATGACTTTGCAGGGATTCATGCCCTGGGGTTGGGCTCCCTGGAATCTACAGAGGTATGAGTATGGCTTGAATCCTTCCTGTGGCTGGGGCAATCGGCCTTTGCCATTGGTGCTTCAGCGACTGAAGAGAGACGAGAGTCTGCTGCAGCCTCTCTCTCTGCAGGGACATTCATCTTGTCCCTCCTTCCTAGCAGGTTATCTCTTTTGGTGAATTACAACATTCAAAAGCCCTGTTTTCTAGTTAAATGGATCCTGGCAACACAGCTCCAAAATCACCAGGTATTCCTTGTTGCAAAGGCCAACTAAAACAAAGAACAAACACAGAGTTTATCTTCCTAAGGAAGTAAAGCTTTCCTGCTCAACACATTTTATAATTTCATAGAATCATAGAACCACCAGGTTGGAAAAGACCTCTGAGATCATCAATTTCAATTTGAACGTAGGAGAGAGAAAGCACAAGTGAGACAGATGGGACAGCATGAGCAAAAGATTACAGCACAGCAAGGGGTAGTGGTATTGCAGGACAGGCAGTGTTTTCTGAGGCATGGGAGCAAAAGGTTTTTATAAAGGAAGATATTAAGGCACCTTTGAGACCATTTGAGGAACATTCCTGAGAGCAAGGGGAACAATATGATAGTGCCTGTAGGCTTTTCCATCCTTGTTACAGCCAAACACCTCAAAGAAGGCATGGATTTACAGCTTTCCATTTACCTTGTACTTCTGAAGGAGGCTCCTGACTTGGGTAATTGTGAATTTATAGGCTCCTCATGTCCCTGCTGTTGTTCCACATGGTCCAGCCAGGTCAGTAGTTCTGCAACAGCTTCCTGTACTGAAAGTCTTTCCATTTGAACCTGGGAGTAAAGCACACAATGAATCCTCTACATTTCGCTTGTTAGAAGTACCAAGGCAGATGACATCTGTGTTTTTAGAAAGGCTCAGGCACTGTAACTGCAATTATTGGGGTATGAATTGAAAGCGAGCCCTGTGCTCCGGGGGCTGTGTGGTTTAAGTTAAGAAAAGTTCAAGGATTCAGAAATCTGAAATAAAATCATTTCTAATTGCAACAAACTTTTATATAAAACTGTAAAGATGATAGATATGTGCAGAACAGCCCAGGAAGAACACTGCAATAATTAACTGCAGTACAATACTGAAGATATTCTGAAAGCAAGATAGACAGCTAATTAGGAAGGAGGTACTTTGGGAGCTTTATGGAGCAGCCAACTGAATCCCAGTAGCAACATTTTAAAGTAACTATGTAGCCTGAACTAAGAGATGGCAGCAGAGGTTCTCCTCACCTGATGAAGTTTTTCTTGGATGGCTGGGAGCTGTGTGATCAGCTCTCCCCATTTTTGCTCGAACTTTGCCAAGGGTGACGTAAGTGCTGTGGTATCAGCTCGCTTCACGTGAAAGAGCTGGTTGGCAGTGCTCACCACAGATGACTTCAAGGAAGATTTTTCATCAGCTTCCTTACAAATTGTTTGCGGTTCATGGGAGAAATTTAGGAGAGAGTAAATGTATATCTGTTTCAATAAAGAAGGCAAACCAGTTTCCAATCACAGGATGTAACACCCCAACAAACAAATTTTGGCAAGCTGGTAAAGTTCAGAAAACCTAAACTCAACGTGTTCTGGGAGCAGGTAGGACTTTTTTTCTGCACAGCTTGATACAATGCTGATTACCACCTTTTGCTCCACAAAGACTGGGAATATCCTCACCCCCACTTCGCATGGTGGTCCCGAGAATAACACCAGTCCTTAATTCTCTGGCCAGCTCACATCTATCAGTGTGATCTTCATGATGCTTTGCTTTCCCTCCGTGCAAGACTTCCTCCCTCTGCCAGGCCTCACACTAGGGCTGAACCTCCTGGCTAGTCATGCAAGGGGTGCACAGCACCTGGAGCCGGCAAAGACACAAAACGCAATTCAGCAGGTCTCTCTTCCCTCACTTTGGCTCACTATCTTCACTGCCCCACTGTGTTCACCTCTGCTCTCTGAGCCCACACTCCAGATTCAGTTGGTATGTGGTCCATCAGCTTGGCCGAACTGCTCTGTCTCGTACTTGGCATCAGGAGCAAGACAGAAACCATGCCTTTATGCTGTAGGTGCATAAGACATCCTGGCTGGGCTGTGATGTGTTGCAGTTGGGAGCTCGTTATGAGAGGATTTCATTCCAATTTATGCACTCTGGCTAGCCTCATGGTCCAAAGGAAGGTCTTTGGTGGCCTCCCATCCTCATGGCTCCCCACACAGGTTGTGGGGTGCCTTTGTGGCACACAGCCATTCAGTGCTGTATTACGTGGGCAGCTTCTGGGTCATGGCAAATACAGAAATGCTCAAAGGGGTCATTCTTACTGTTAGTCACAATGTCCTTTCAAAACCTGGTTAGGAGAAATGACTTACAAACAAACTGTTAATGTTATCCTTGATGGTGGGAAGATCCTGTGAAGCATTGAGAGACTGCTCCTTCCAAAAGTTCATTCTCTGCTGAGCAGAATCCAGCCATTTCATTAACTCTTCTGAGTCTCTGTTGTAGCTACAAGAACAAAACAAAACACACAAACATATATCTCCTAGGTGTGTCCAGGATATATTTCTTACCCTCCATGTTGTCTCGCACTCTGTGAGGAGGCATGTGCTATTCTGGCACCTTTGCTTCTCCATAACCCTGCAGAAGCATGGCTACCGCACGAATTGATGTGCACGCAAGACTGTTCCAGTCAGCTCTTTTCAGCTGCTCTGCTCTTCCTGAAAACATCATCTTCCTGTATTCACCCAGTACTTGCCAGGACAAGCTGACATGGGTGAAAAAGAGCTTTGCTGGAGGTCAAAACCACCAGAGCAGATTGTAGACAGTGCAAGATACACTGCAGAATGCACAGCAGAGGTAAATAACTGTGAAACACTGTCATGCTTTGTCCACACTTACTGGTCCAGCCAGCCTGAGCTCAGACCACACAGACCATGTGCAGGGAGAGCTGAGCTTCCTCAATCACCTGGTGGAATGGGCTCCAAACTGCCAAACTGACTGCCACAACAGCACCGACAGTTGCCTTGGGGCATGTGAAAGCATTGAGCATCCTTGGGTCCCCCTCTTCGGAGGACTTCAAAGCACAATTTAAGGTGGCATGTCAGCCAGGTCTTGAATGTTTGTAGGGTGGGCAGTGTGTGTGCCCAGACAGGCGCATTATGCCTTTGCATGGGAATTGAGGCTAGCTTGCATTTGTACCAGGCCAAAATGCTCGGGGTAGCAGGATCAGAGCTCCTGGTAATACT
Organism: Cuculus canorus; assembly: GCF_017976375.1. NCBI lineage: Eukaryota > Metazoa > Chordata > Aves > Cuculiformes > Cuculidae > Cuculus > Cuculus canorus. The sequence goes on along the minus strand of NC_071405.1, from coordinate 31,956,852 downwards.
GCCAACATAGGAACTGCAGCACGATGCAGCTAACCCTCACCTAGATGCACTGACTTTGCAACAGCAGCCATCAAAATACTTTTCCTGCTATAGTAAGCAGAAAGTGAAGTCTACACATTGAGAGAAGATCAGCTGTGTAATAAAGGCACACTTTTCCCATTACCACTACTTTTGCTCCTTTTCCTCATTTCTAGGTGAACGCAGCTATGTTTCTTATTAATTCATGGTCATTTCTCAGAAAATACATTGATAGTCTAATTGCTAGCTGACATCTTTAATTGCTTTCTGAATTATACCCACCTGACCAAGAGTTTCAGTAAGGTCTGAAGTTGATGTAGTTCATGGCCAACTTTTTTGGTTAAAGACAACTACTGCTCTTCTAGCTTCCCAATCTGGCTTCTTTTTTCTGGACAGCTCACAGCAGTCAGCAATTTCTTCCCTTCTTTCACCACCTGGTGCAGCCTGGCATGCTTTTCATCAACACTGCTTTGCATTTGCTATCAGAGTAAGGGAAGTTTGCAAAATAAGAATACTTTAAGAACTGAAAACACAGCTAGGAAAACACACATTGTTTGTCATAACTTCTTAATCTCACATTTCCTCTGTCTTTATTTCCTTTTTCAAACAGAAGGAACTTGTACTTCATTACATGCAAAGGCGACAGAGTTTTGGTTTTGTTTCCTCTGGAAAGATTAAAACAGATCCCAATATAATGTATACATTATCAGAATGACTGTGTTATGATATTTGGGCTTTTTTGACACATGTAAACCTCAAGCAATGGACAAATGCTCTTATCAGATCTGGCTACACTGTCCAAACCTATGATTGTCCCCAGCAGAAAGTCAGAATCATAGAATCATAGACTGGTTTGGGTTGGAAAGGACCTTAAAGATCACCCCGTTCCAACTCCCCTGCCATGGGCAGAGATACCTTGCGCTCAATCTGGTTGCTCCAAGCCCCACCTAATCTGGCCTCGAACAATTCCAGGGATGGTGCAGCCACAACTCCTCTGGGCAACCTGTGGCAGTGTCTCACCACCCTCAAAGGAAAGCATTTTTTCCTAATATCTCATCTAAATTTCCCCTCTTTCTGCTGAAAACCATTACCCCTCATCCTGTCCCTGCACCCCCTGACAAAGAGCCCTTCCCCAGCTTTCCCCTAGCCCCCCTTTAAGGACTGGAAGCTACTGCCTTACTGTTCTTAAAGGATCTTCTGGCTCGATCCTATTTGAAAAAATGTTATGAGTGTTTTGAATGAAGTTGTTGGGATAATTATTGAATAATGGTGGCAAAGAGAAATGAAGAGTGAACATTAAGTAAAAGACATAGTAGTGGTCTGGTTTGCTTAGGCAGCTGAATAAAAACAAAGCATCATTTTACCATTGCTACACATGACTGGAAGGTAAAAATGAGAAAAGGGAAAAAAGAGAAAAAACAAAACCAACAAAACAAAAACCAGGAAGTAGATCAGTCCAAGGGAGAAGGCAGAGAGTAGCAACTGTGTGATATGCAAGAACCTCACTTCTCTCCAGGCATAAGAGGCTTGCACAACATTATTAATGGGATTATTGATATTTCTCTCACAGGAATTAAGACCCAGAGAATTTTATCCTGCTCTGTCCTTGAAACTGTGAAGCTCCGGTGCTGGGAATGCCCCCAAAAAGCATCTTCTGAAGCCCTACTACTTTGGTTTTGATGTCTTGAAAGGCAAATAAAGACTTAAGATTGAAAAGTGAGTTAAGAACTTAAACAAAAAAAAAAAAAACAAATCAGCAACTTCACAATCAATGGCTATGGAAATATCGCGTAGTTCCTGTCTCAGTGTGACAGGCATCAAAAGCCCCGGAGGGCTGCTCCGATTGTAAATATCTGCTGTTGATTTATTTCAAAAGCTTTACTGTAGCTCAGAACTTTCTAGGAATGTGCAATGTTCTCTTTCATGCAGTCAACTAGATCAAATCACAGCAGTCATTTTTGCCTTTGTAGTCTATGAATCTAAATATCAAACTGGACTCAAAACAGACCAAAAGACTCAATTCAAAAATTTCTAACGGAGTGGGTCCTCTGAAGACTGAGAAAGGTCAAACCTGTGAGAAATGCAGAGCACTCTCTGACAATACATCGCTAGGTTAATTGAACATTATTTCTTCTACATTTTATATAGAACAACCATAAAGGCTGCTTTCATGTCCTAATATACAAATGTGTAGGAAACAGATAAAATGTTTCCAACTGGACTTGAGGTGGAGCTCTGCCATCAGATGGAGCTGGGAACAAACTGGGAGCATATTTGCCATTCTATTCAAAGAGAATTCTCTTCTCTTTGGTCAGATAGAAGTCAGACCATCTTAGTTTGAATTTTCAGGATTTTGAAAGGAGCTGGTAAACCTTCAGACCTCCTATTGCAGCCAGGGTTTCAGATATTTTAAGGTGTTGGGTTGATTCTCCTCTTCCATAGGTTTTAATTCATGGCATGAAAATCATTCCTGAGTTACAGAGAAGTGTCTCTGTGTTCACTCCAAGGCTCCTCGGGATTCAGGCAGCCTGCAGACTACCTTCTCCCAAATATTTGTATTTGTAGACAAAGTTCTAGAAGTAGCTATAGTCGTCACTCCCACTTAAATGAATTTATAGCCCCCAGTTGAAATTAGCTATCATTAACTGAAATGATTACTTTTAAAAGTGTTCAGCTTGCATCCACACATAGACAAGGACACAAAGCTTTACAGATTCACAAAGAAAACCAGTCAGAGAGACAGACAGAAATACCTGTAGAACTGCAATCCTCTCCATTAATGGGTCTTCAGTTTCTTTAACCAAATTCACAGAAGGCAACGTAGACGCAAGTGCCTCTAACTCCTTATTGAAAACCAGGCATTCATCATCAATTTCCATCCATTCCTGAAAAATACATTACATCATTAACACAGCAGACAGCTGCCTGCATTTTTAATACACCAGTCTGAACCCTTAATGTTTACTCTAGCATCAGCAGCTCTCAGTTTAATGAAACACAACACAAAAATAGGTGAATAATACAGAAATATTAAAGTGAGACATGGTTTCATCACAGATGAATGCATTAATTCCTTCTCTCATAACTTCAAGTTTCCTATTTTAAAATGGTATACTTAATTAAAGTGCTGCTGGTATTTTTGTGCCTTAAATGGCTCTCCTGTTAGTCCAGGCACTCCAAAAATACTGCAAGGAGTCATAAAATCCCACCCATGTCAGAGTAATGTGTTGAAACATCCACTTCCAGGGGATTTCAAAGAAGAGAGATGGTTTACTGACACACACAGACCAAGTAATAGACTGTTATGGTCCAATGGAGACAGAAAAGGATAACTACTAGCCAAAGAATCACTGGTGTGGAAACTCTTCTTCTTCCCTCTAGCTTTTTATTCTGGGTTTCTTTTGACTCATTACCTTCAATAGGCTCTCTAAGTGAAAACCATACTGGCAGGCCTTCTGCTCCAGCAACTTGATTTAGTTCACCATCTCTGTCCAGAATTCCTTTTTTGCAAGATGGGGGGAACCACTCTCTTGGAAATCTCTCGCATGAAAACCACGCGGGTGATGAGGTAGTGGAAAAAGGCCTGAAAAAGAGAAGTTAAAGTTTGCTCTCCAAGAGAGATCACACACCTACAGCAGGAGTATGAAGAACAGACAAGACTCACTGAGAAGAGCAGCCAGTTTCAGGGTTCCTTATAGCTGGATTCAGGAACCTTCTACCCAAATTCTGCATCATTCCAAGATGCACAGTTACTGAGCAGCAGCAGAACAGTGAGGATGCAGGGGCATTCTCAGCCATCTCCCATCAAGCATGTAGCAGCTGGGTACACGGGATACTGGGCTGCCAAAGGGAGGATCTAAACTATCCTCCCTTTGGAAAAGGAGCTGGTAGGGGTAAGTTTCCTCCAGCAGATCATGATGGTACAGAACGCTGAAAGCAAAGGCTCAACTCCCAATTGCTAGACAGCATCTTTGGGAACTTCACTGCTGATTTCTTACCACTAATTAGAAGGATGTGTTTTCCTCACATATCAATAGGTTCTGAGGTGAACCAAAGTAGTGTCGGTAGACTGACAAATCTGAAATCCTGATATTAATTTATCATCAAAACTGTAGTAAAAACTTCTCTTTCATATTTTAGTGGGTCCTATTTTGGTCTACTGAAAAACTTTGCTCTGTTTTCTGCACGTACTCCAGTCCCTCCGCTATGCTATGAGCTAATTATTCTTCACAATACCGGAGAGAAACCAGTTACAGAAAACAGTGCTCCTGCTACACTGATCTCAGCAGTACTGTGATAAGCATCTTATACGTTGTGATTTTCCAGGTGACACTGTAGGGTTACTCTGCTTTTTGTTAGCTTCTTTGGATCTCGTGCAACCTTCTCTTGCCCAATAGCTACCAGCTCTGCAAACCCATGAAGTAAGTCCTCGTACTGGCTCTCACTGACGGAAGGAGAGTTCAGTTCCACATGTTTTGCTTTCAGAATACTGGATATGTCATCCCAAACATCCTACAATATAAATGCAGTTCAGTGATTTAGATAGAAATAAATCCTATAAACACATACACACATCCTCAGGATCCAAAATAACCATCAGCGTTTTGATTCTAAAAATCTCTTGCTTAGAAGAAACAAAACTTGCTAAGTATGCAAGAATTGGATTGTGCTCTTACCTCTAATTGATAAACTTGCTGGACAAAGGGGGTAGGTAACTGAAATCTTTCCCCATGTCCTCTCAATTTTGCTATTTGGTTTTCAAAGTCTTGTGGCTCCAAAGCACAGGCATCGGTTTTCTGAATTAAGGACAAAATAAGCTATTAGGAAGAGTTCTGTTCCATTAAACTTTCTATTTTCCCTAGTAGTACAGCAGGGCCAGGATGCACTAGTACTGCCTAAGTTCACAATGAGACCCCGAGATCCAATGAGCTTATAAGCACTCTTTGCTTCACCAACAAGTAGATGGCCAATGACCATTCTGGAGGGGATATGCAATCTATTCATTTTTATGTTTCCATTAATCCCTATGAAGGTCAAAGAAAATAGCTTAACTGGTCAAATGCCACATTATAAAGTACTCCTAAATCCTGAAGGATGAGATATAAATACTGGAGTCTTATTCCCATGAAGAAAAGTTATTTTTGCATATCAAAAGGTGTAACGTGTGAAACACTGTACTTTGGGTAGCTCTTTCTTTTCCCTGCCATACTGTGGGGTCTATCTGCTCTGACCAGTAGTGGAGAGACCGGTTCCTCCACTCCAGTTACTGAAAGGACTCGAATTAGATCTGACTATGGACTGGGGTGGCAAATACTGACCTCTCTCTTTCCCCCAGTCTGTAAACCTAAATGAGACTCAAACTTTAGAAAACTGAAACATAATAGATTGCAGAAAACTGGAAATAATAGCTAATGCTGAGTTCTTCCCCTCCTTTCCTTCAAATGAAATTACCTGACTCTGTTCAGAAATGTTATAGCCATCTATTGCATTCAAGCATTGTCGCAGAGTAGCTTTTTTCTTAGTTAACTGATCATAGAGCAGCCCGATTTCATTCCGCAAAAGAAACAAACATCAGAAGTATATCAAGCGTCAGGAACATAGTAATGACCAGACAAAATTGCACAGCAAACAAAATGATTACCTCCTGCAGCAAAACAGCACGTTTTTCCTCTTTAAAAAAAACCACAAAATAAAGCATGTGCATTATGGGTTCAAAGCAGTACTTTAGAGAGGGAAATTCTGTAGTCTGTGTAGTGCAAGAAAGACAATTACCCTGTCACAATGATCCTCTGTGACCAGTAATGCCTGTGAAACTTACAGAGAAAGAAATTCTTCTCTTCAAAAAATGAGCCCACTTCTGGTGACTGATGAGGCTCCATGGATACTGTTTAAGTAAACACTGCAACACTAGTCTTTCTACTGTTCCGAGACAACATCCCAGTGTTCTTCAAAGGAATTGTTTTATTATTCAGCAGTAAAGAGCAACGCTGAATTGCATCCGATGACCACACTGGGGTTTTGCTGGACATTGGAAACTGTATTTCAAAGACCACGCTCCTCTTCCATTACCTCGATCTATGTACCCGATCTGAATATTTTCCAGCAACAGCTAGTAGACTTAGCCCATCACAAGACTACAGAAAAGTTTCTCACTATCTGCTTTACTGGAAATGAATAAAAAAATGCAAATTCACAAAACTCTAGCTTCTGCTACTTTGGCACAAAATCCAACTGAACAGGTTCAGACCAGCCTCCAAAACGCAGCTAAAAGGAGCCCAGTGCCAGACATGGTGCCAAAAGGGAAGAAGCCTGCCTCTCCTGAGTCCACACAAAAGCCACCTTGGACTAATCCCTATACAAAGAAACTTGCTTTAACCTGTAGCTCAGCGTACATGGGATCTCAGGTTACTTCCATCCTTTCTGCATGCAAGTTTTCTACTGTGATCTCTAAGGCCTCGAAGGTAGTCAGCATGGCAAACAGCACTATAGATAGCAAAATTAATTCACATCTTGAAAGCCCATGATGGATTGCTAACCTGTATCCCAAATGCATTAACACTGACAAGTCTAACAGAAGCTGTGAAACAAAGTTTGCCTTTGGCAGCGAGTACCTGATAATTGCTATTATGATCGAGCTCAGCTTTCACTGAGCTGCTCTATGAAACAGTGGCAGCCTGAGTTTGTTCCAGTGGTGCCTGCAAGCTGTTAAAGCACTCGCAGAACATAACTGTGCTCCCACCAGCGCAGCTAATAGACTTTAGAAGAGCATCCTTTTTATCACTTAAATAAGTGTGAAGATTTTGCAGCTCCACTGAAAAAGCCTAACGGGTTGCGGCTCTGCTGCCCACTGCCGCATAAGTCTTGACTGAGAAAGAGCTGACATTCATCCCCTTACATGACTGATATTCTTCCATGTAATGCAGTCACTTCAGACAACAGGGAATCTAGTCTTTCTGATTTAATCTGAACAAAACTGTTAATAACAGGAATTACAGTTTTGTCCAAGCAGTAAAATTCTGCAGTCTGATCAGAATAGCATACGCTTGCTACAGTCCAAACTCCACTTTTGATTAATGAGAGAGAATACAATGGCAAATGGCAGAACAAAATCTAAGCCAGAGTTTTGTCTTGACCAATACATTCTCACTTGCAAGAACCGAGACTTAACACACATCCATGAAAATCAGCTGGGAGCTTGCTGGCTAACTCTCTTGGTTCTCTTGAAACAATTAAGGAGACAAAATCTGGTCTGAACGTTAACCCCAAGGATGATCACTACTTCAGAGATATTATTTACCTCAAAGCAAAATTAAAAGACTGTCATAAAACAGTATGCAGTAACAATTTTCTCTGGAGAACACTTGCACAGATTTCAGTTATCTGATGAAGAGGTATGCTATGATGATGCAGGAAAATACACTAATTGCTGGGACAACAAACAGCATGCAAAAAGAGTGTTTTACTGAACTTATATGGACCTGAGGTTCCACAAGCTGGCAGAGAGATTTCATCTTAGATGACAGCTCCTGTTGTAAATATTGCCATTTATTACCAGTTTGGTTCTTTGGAGCTAACACAGGATCAGTCTGCTTGATCGTTAGATCAGATTCTCCATTGCTGAGTTCAGAAAACATTGTTAGAATGGCAGAGAGTGAAACAGAATAAGCAAAAATAAATTTGTAAGACTTCGTGTCTAAGATTAGTTTTCATTGCTCCTGCCCATGTATGCAAGCACATGTATGATCTTTAATCCAAGTGTTCATACACTTCTTTGGACTTTTCCCTTCACATGAGACCCCATCAGGGCCTCTTGGCAGGCTCCGTCTCTGAAATGACAGTGTGGGGAACACAGTCCCGCAGCATGTCTTAGTTCCACACTGGAAGGTGGATGATGCCAATGTCACCTGTTCAAAGACACTGTCTTTAAACCTGGCTGGGTATCTCTGTACGTGTACAGCAAAGGCCGTGAACAGAGATACCCAACTTGCCTCCAGATGGGCCTGCTTTAGTTTATGGCAGGTCTAAGTCCTGCCTAATATCAAGACTGACTTTGAACACTGAACACAGCCCAGTATCAAAGAGGCTGTCACTGAAATGAAACTCCATTTCTCCAGACTGTTGATGGTAGAAATCTCCCAGCTTCTGTAATTTTTCTTCTACAGCCAGACATCCCAGCACAGAACCAATGATGCCACTGCAAAGTTTCAGCAGGTTCAGGCAGTTTTACATCATTCAATCTGGTAACTGTTTTTTCTACCTTGATTCTAATTTCTGAGTCACATTGTCCTCAAAACGCAGCTGCATTTTTTCTACACGACTCAATGAAGTCAACAAGGCTCTTCTGCTCAGTTGCTTTCATTTTCAGATCCTGTGCACAAAAAATAGCACGAACAGTACAGTCATGCTAATCTGAAATTGATTGTGATTTTCCAATGACATTTTACCTGAATTCATTTAAAATAGAAAATAAGAATACAATGCAGTTGATGTGCAAACATGAGTTTACCAAATAAACTGTTCCCAGAAAATATGCATTCTTATATTTCTTCGTGAGCTGAAGTTCTTAAAGTGAAAACATGAAAGAGACGAGGTTATCTATCCAAGTTGTCCCTTCTTTCCCCTTTCCATACTAGTTGGAAATGTTTAACTTAACGTTCCTAGGCTCTCCTGCTGTGGACATACCTCCACGAATGCAAATACCAGTACTTCGTAAGTAAATTGAGCACCATACCACAATGACAAAATTACTTGTACACTCCCATGGCTCTAGAGCATCCATTCAGGCGACTAAGATGGTTGGGGGGAGTGCACGAGCTCCATGTGAGAATATGATTTGCACAGGGATACACAGTGCATAGGAAGCGGGATGACACATTATTAACAGTTCTCCCCTGAGGAGAGATATTTCTCTCTCTCTCAGTTAGATGTCAAAGCAAAGCAGTTTAAAGCTGCAAAGCACGCTCTTGGGCAATTCTAGCAAGCTACCTGTGTCTTTGCTTGAAGCAGTCCAATATGCTTTCTTCAGGTTCTACATCACAGAACAAAAATGATGTTCTTTTATGTATGTCCCGTGTTATTCTTTCTTCTTATTTGCTCTCCTTCAAGAAGGAATATAGCACACTTATGGAATAAGGAGACATTTTAAAGCATCTGGTGAAATCAGCAGTTACTTGGAAGACTCTACTGGTATGGACATACCTCCACACATGCAAATATTGGTACTTTCAGAATAAATCAAGCACCACAATAACACCACAACACCACCACAATAACAAAACTACCTCTACACTCCCACATCTCTATAGCATCCACTTAGATGACTGAGATGGTTGGGGGGACTGCACAAGCTCCATGTTAAAATAGGATTTGGCAGAAAGTCAGAGCGCAAAAATGTGCTTTTTCAGCTATAAATGTTTTCCTTAAATCATTGCTATTCTTGTTTGTCTCTGAGGTAGTATGGGGCAGTGCCATTAAACGCAGAAAGTACACCGGAGTATACAGATCACAGAACAGCCTAAAGATGCCTACTGAGGCATCTTTATTGAGACATGCCTATTGTGTGACTTCCTGAGGTAGACATAGGTTTCTTCATCAAACACAGTCATGCTGATAATGAGGCGAGCTAGAAATGCCTCTGACCTGGGAGATCTGCTTATCCCACTCTTCCCTAATCTGCTGCTGGCCTCCACTCAGCTCAGCTTCGCTTCTTTTTGATGACAACATGGGCACAAAGGTTTTTTTTCCCCTGGTTAAATGCTTCCATAAATAACATTGTTTCCTAGGGATAAAAAGGAAGATAAACAGCACCGGTCCCAGTATGAACCCCTGAGGGACACCACTCTTCACAGATCTCCATCTGGACTTTGAGCCACTGACCACTACACTTTGAATGCAATCATCCCACCAGTTTCTTATCCACCGTACCACCCACCCATCAAGTTCATCTCTCTCTAATTTAGAGAGATGGATGTTGTGGAGGACTGTGTCAAAGGCTTTACAGAAGTCTAGATAGATCACATCCATTTGTTTACCCTTGTACACTGCTGCAGTTACCCCATCATAGAAAGCCACCAAGTTAGTCAGACAGGACTTGCCCCTTGTGAAGCCATGCTGGCTGCCATTAATCACCTCCTTGTCCTCCATTTGCTTTAGCAGAGCTTCTAGGAGGATCTGTTCCATGATCTTCCCAGGCACAGAGGTGAGGCTGACAGGTCAGTAGTTCTCAGGATCATCTTTTCTACCCTTTTTAAAAATGAGCAAAACATTACCCTTCTTCCAGTCACCAGGGACTTCTCCTGATTGCCATGACTTTTCAAATATCATGGAGAGGGGCTTGGCAACCACATCTGCCAATTCCCTCAGGACTCTGGGATGCATCGCATCAGGTCCCATGGACTTATATATGTTCAGGTGCTCAGGTGTTTGCAAACCTGATCCTCCTCTACTGTAGGAGGGGGTTTACCCCCCTGGTCACCATCTTGCTGTCCCATGACCCAGAAGGGGTGAGGAGAGCAGTTATCAGTGAAGACTGAGGCCAAAAAGTTAAGTGACTCAGCCTTCTCCTCATCTGTTGATATGTGAATCACCATTTCCAGCCATCAGTGGGGCTATGTTCTCTTTGACCTTCCTCTTTTGATTGACATACCTGTAAAAGCCCTTCTTGTTAGTCTTTACTTCCCTTGCCAAGTTCAGCTCCAGGTGCGCCTTGGCCTTCCTGAATTCATCCTATCCTTCCCTCAATCATTTCAGGGCTTTCCCAAATTCATTGTCAGATTTCCAACTCTTGTTTAAAAGTTTATTTAACACTTCAGTTTAGCAATGAAGATGAAAAGCTATGTTTCTGGGAATAGTTTTAGCATTTCTTTTTGCAAACGCAGTTACATATGAAATACAACTTACTCTGCACTTCTGACAATACGTTTCATTCTCTGTGTCAACTGGCAACTTTCCTAACTTCTCCTCCTGTGCAGCCAACCAGCTCACAGCCTCTCTTACTTTCTCCTGGTAATTAGAGCAGAAAATTCCATTTTTCCATTTTGCAAGCCTTGTTCTTAATTTACATTGTGCCATGAAATAGCACACACTGACTATATGATAAACCTCATTTCAAAGCTATTGAAAAACAACCAGCAATTCCTGGGGACTCTAATGAGTTTTGGGGTCAAGCAATATTATAAAGCAAGGCCAAAGTTTTAAACCCGGCACCTGGATATAGGAAGGCATCTTAAAAGAAGAGCCTTACTGTGTATGACTGAAAAGAGACTATTAGTTCAGAGATATGTGACTAACCGATTAATACATAAACTCTCATAGAAGAATGTAGAAAATAGAAAACTTGGTTTTCCAACCAGCACAATCTGAGAGTGACAAATTCTGTTCATTTTACATGTGAGCTATTAAATTTAAAGCTGGGTTGTTCTGCACATTTGCAAATCTGTCTCCCTGTACTCCATTATTTGCATAGAGACTTCAGAGCACACATGAAGACAACCAGGATTGAAAATGTCCTCTCTAATAATAGTTAAATGAAAAACCAAAACAACCTGCACAGCGGTTCCAACTATATCATCAAAAATCACACTGGGTCTTGACGACCACACAGGAGCACTTGAACCTTCGTTCAAGCCAATGCAGCCGTGTCAGTAGCTGAATCAGAAGATCTACTACCTAACTGTTACCGAGTCAGGTTATAAACCAGGCAAAGAAAGTGTGGATATTCTTGGCATCCCTGACGCACGTTCATTTAAAAATGCCGCATGACATACCTGCACATCTCCTTCACACTCACACGAATTCCTGGAGTACTGCAAAAACTGAGCCACGTAAGTCATGATTGACTTTTCATCCAGATTCACAATGTCAACATCTACAAGAGCCAAGACATCATTTACAAAATTATGCAGCCTTCTAGGCCTGATCACGTAATTACATACTATACTGCAGTTATTAAAACACACTACAAAAACATGTTGCTCTAGCAGCAGCTCAGTTAACATATCATTGACAGAAATTAATATGTAAAGAACATTTTTCTCCCTGGAAATATTTTCATATAAGATGATTAACTAATGAAAAAGTTTCTCCCATGAACAGCAAAGTTTCATATCCTTTTTTCCCCTGCAGATTGCTGCCAATTAAAAAATCCTACAAATCCTAAGTACAGTCAGTGTCATAAAAGTAACACCTCCGCTTTGAGCTATCAAGATCAATGACCCTCTTCAAACTTAAGTATGGTCTTACCTTTTCCTGTATTACAAGTCAACACACATAGGATTATTTTAATCTCACTCCTGGTAACAAAGATAAAAAAAAAGGCAGATCATTTACTTTCAGGTTCAAGAAGCCACGGAATATTCAGCTCTAGTTCTGCAATCCTGAAAGCCCCTTTCAGATTTTCTATATTGTTTTGAGCTTTTGCCTTCTCCAGATCAACTAGACATGGTCACAAGGTTTGGATGGCCACTAAAAAAGGCAGTCCGCTTCGCCAGCTTGACTTGAAATTAGTCATATTGACAGAGCTGTGCCTATACCCAAAATGGTTAGAAACAAAATGTTATGCCCCGTTTCCTCAGGTGCCCTAAATAAAAATTTAGAAATAGAATATATATTCAGTAAAATGGAGTATGAATCAAAATGAAGGAGTTAGAGAACCTTGCCACTGAACTTCTGCAGAAGCTGTGTCAGATAACAATACAGCCAGTACTACGTATTGCTAAAATTGTGTATTTTTATACCTATTCTTCAAAACGACTCAATATTTTTATCTTATGATGCATTCTGAAGATAAAGCCTTGCTGATCCAATACCCTTTCTGAACACCACCTCTGTGCTCAACATCTCAGCGTTCTAGAAAAACAAGCAGAGTACTAAATAACATGTAGGTATTTGTCTGTTAGGACACCAAGTATTGGAATCACCACTGGCTTTTTAAAAAATCCAGAACTTAAAAGTGTCTGGTGTGCTGATGATTGCCTTTCTCCCTCATTAACAACATGGAATATTATGAGGATGTTATTAGAACAGAAAGCAACCAAAGAGCTGGATACTCCCAGTAAAATCAACAGAGCTGTATGTACATCAAGCATAAGGAAACATCTTGCTAGAATTGGGGACTTGGACCTGCAGGAATAGGGTACTTCTTGGGGATCATGCAGTGTTTTGACAGAAAAACACAAGATAGAATCCTAAAAACCCTATATCTTCTGCTAAAAAAAAAAAAAAAAAAAAGTAACTATTGAAACTTTGTTAACCAGTGCCAACCATGAGGATTAAAACTAGCAAATCATGTATACATTCCATTAAACTTTTCACACAGAAGCTCCTAAAAGAGAAAAGCCACACAGGTCAATTTACATTGCTGTATTCCATTGGTAGGATTAGCTTCACATTAGTATTTTTAAAGGGCTCGTGTAAAAACATATACAGCCTGATTGATTCTAAAAGTACTGGTGACAACATCTGACGTCTAAATGATTTTCTGCTGTCTACTAAGAAATGTTAAAAAAAGAGGAAAATATCACTACATTTAGACAAAAGCAGTAACCACAACAGGTAACATATTATTTACAAGTCTTGGATGGAACTTACAGTGAACACTGTTCTTTTTCTCACAACAAAAGAGCATTTGTAGCAGACACCTTCCATAGTTCCTTAATTTTAGCACTTTTTTTAGCTGATCAGCTTGCCTGAATGATCACATGAAGGCTGATTGTAAGAACAAGCAAGTGTCCCAGCAAGTTCTGCAATCTATCAGAGATGATGGGAGAGTTAATCAGGCATCAGGGAAAAATTACTAAGACATCAATGGCAGAAAACCACAGAGAATTAGAAAGGACTCAGTCACAGCTGCAAGAGTAGTTCCCTGCCCCTAAAGGTCAGATTAGGTTTTATCTGTTCAACCTGAGCTATTTCTTGCTGAATTCCTATCTTCAGGCAATGTTTTGGCAGGAAATATTCACCCAAAGACTTTCATGTCATGCTGTGGGTACCAGCAATGGCATCAAGGAACCTTCTCACACAATGCTCTTTTCTGCTTCTCCTACTAGTGAAAGCAGACAGTGGCAGCTGTGTTTTCTGATGTCTACAGCATCATGCATGCTCAGAGTTGGCCTGCTTAGAGATGGATGTGAGGCATCTAGCACTATTCATTCTTTTCAGAACTTAACCATCACAGGCCTTAGACAAAGTTTAGCCTATTTTTCAACCGCTCACTTCAGAAATATTCTCAGCATCTTCCCCTGCTACAATTTGCAGCAAGATTCTGTTCATCAGGCTGTAATGCCATCATTGCATTGGTGAAATAGCTCAGAGAGACAGGCACGGCGCACTGCTGTGCCTCCACCTTGAGCCACCACATTTACCTGTCAAAATATAACCTTCTGCTTTGTACTAATTTATCTCGTCAGGCAAGTCAACACATTTTTATGGTTTTTTCCCCTCTACTAAACTTCTCTTAAATTGCTGAAATACTTATGTGAAAATGAAAAATAACTGTCCAAATTAGACCAAGCACAATGGAAAGATTTCCTTCAATAATGTCAGCAACATGAATATTTATGAGCTTGAGCTAGGGGGAAAAAGATAGGATCATTGTTAACAAAGAAAATGTTCCACCAGCTAAACTGGCTTTAGTTGTGAATTTTGAAGTTAATACTCACTGATCGGCTCTTTAAAAATGTCAAAGCATTTTGTACATTGTTTCTGCACTGGAAGGTATTAAATCCTTTTTCCCGTGGCTGTGAAGCAAAACCAACGGGTTACATCCTCAGTGGTAAAAATTAATTCTATTTTATATTTCAGTAAGTGTCCTCCTGTAAAGATTCACAAATTACTTCAGATCAACTTATTTTGGTGTGTTTCAGTGTCGGTGGTGTAAGAATAAATTACTCACAAATAGCTCAATGACTCCAAAGAGATCATTCATATGCTTACAATTAAGCTTAAACAGAAATCTTTGATCGATATGACAAAGGACTGAGGTAATATCTTTATTACTCTGTCTTATCAGACACTCACCCAAAAGCACTTCCAACAGATTCAAAAGCAAACGTCCTTGCCTTATGTCTGTATGCAGGTCTGAGGTGACTGAAGGAAGTGTATGCTGCAAAACAAACGTCAAAGTTTGTTATATGACTTTCGTCATTTTGAATTCAACACACTACAACACAACATCACAGATGGCTCCTGCTGTAAAATAAAAAAATATGTTTAGCATCCCTTATTTTTTTTAACAAGATGAAATATAAATGCTGCTTCTAATTAGCCATAGCTTGCTTCTTCCAAACCATTATCATGTTTGTCTCTTATTCCCCCTTGCCCTGCCTCTGAGTTCCATAAGGGCTATTTTAGGCCCCATTTTGAAGTATTTACACCTTTTAAGTATTTATACCCCCAAAACTTTGAAAAAGAGAAAGTTAAGATATGCAGTTAATTCATATTTTGACTTTTTAATCAATGTACCCTCAGTTCAAATTTGACGACAGAGCTGAATAACTAAACTCTTACTCTTTTCATCCACTTGTCGACAACGTAAATCTACCATTAGCTCAGCAGCTTCTGCTCAAGGAGAGACCAAATCAGGATTTATATTTTTCATCAGAGCAAGTCAGAACCCCAGCACATACTGCAAGAGCTGCTCTGTGAAAGCTTAAGGAGCACCTACACTACATTTTGGGTTGTCTTAACGCTTAGCAGTCACTCAGGTCATCCCAATAAACTCATGTTCTTGAATTGCATAAGAGAACCTAAACACAGTAAAACTAACCATAAATACAGAACCTCATAAAACCCTGACACGTGCCACAACCCAGCACAAGTATGTTTTACCACATCAGCAGGAAAGATACTGTCAGCTACTCACAAATTGTCAGATACAAATGTCCTTGGATGATCATCAATACAATGCTGTTACACCTACTAAACAAACGCTTTCCAGAGGCTGTATTTTCCAGCCAGTACCTAAAAAATGTAATGCCCATATAGCACATCCAAATCAAAAAGTCAAAAGGCATGTCTTTACTAAAGAAACCCCTTCTTACCTTTGCCAATATTGAATTTATCCAGCTAGTGAAGGCTTTTTTCTGTGTAGACTCTCAGTGCACTGGGAAGAAAAGGAAGAGGAGGATGGTTAAGGGAAAAAAATGATCTAGTTACATTTCTCAAAAAAATACATGGCATCCATCTCAAACCTAAGGTCCATTCTGACAGACATTACGGTACAATTCTATATTTGTCTTTCTCAACTCTTATTTTAGAGTGATATATTCTTGCTTGCACAGAAGACACTGCAAGGACTTCTACAACCATTGAGCATACTTCTACTGGATGCAGCAAAGAGCAACCAATGAAGGCTTTCTCAAAAGCTCAGTAAATGCAAACAGCAACATTAGCACATCATTCCACAGGGAAATATGTCTGGAATAACTACATCCATTCCTAAATGTTCCTTGAAAGACTCAGGGCCATTGTCAGTATCAGATCCACTATTGAAAATTGGGATAGTCTCTGCACGGGGTTGCGTGATGAAGCCAAGATGGAGGCTGGGGATAGGTGATAGATGCAAATCTGTAATTGAAGCCACACAATGGGATATCTTGGCTAAATGAAGGGTGGGATACAGTTATTAGGCTGTCATTGGGGGATATACCCTTAAACAGCATCCTTTTCAGTGCCGGGCTCTCCCTGGGGAATGCAGACTGTTAACATGGTCAAACAGGGCACACAGAGGAATAAAGAAGTACTTGAACTCGTGCACCAGTAAAAAATATTGAAAAGGGAATCCAAAGCGTGCCCTGTCCATGCAGCTCTTCGCCCAGGTCCTACAGGCTGGTATACAGTGATAAACTACCAGCAGTTGTGAAGGGAGACAGGAAGGTGGTTAAGCTCCTGTTTCAAAAATCACAGTACCACAGGAATCATTAAGTTTGGAAAAGACCTCTAGGATCACCAAGTACAACTGTCACCCCCATACTACCATGCCTACTAAACCATGTTGCTAAGTACTACGCCTACAGTGCTTTTTGAATCCCTCCAGGGATGGTGACTCCACCACTTTCCTGGGCAGTCTGTTCCAACACTTCATTACTCTTTCAGGGAAGAAATTTTTCCTAATGTTCAATGTGAACCTCCCCTGGCACAATTTGAGGCCATTTCCTCTTGTCCTATCACTTGTTACTTGGGAGAAAAGACCAACTGAGAATGATAAGGTCTCCCCTCCACCTCTTTTTCTCCAGACTGAAGAGCCTCAGTCCCCTCCGCCACCCCTCACAAGACATAACATACATACAGCTAGGACAAAAAAATGCTGGGTAAGAATAAGTAGTCTACCTGACCTCTGGATGAATTAAGCGAGTCTCAGAAAGATATCCTCCATGTGTAAACAAATCTACATCCCAAAAGCAAAAAGCATTCCCGCTCCACAGCATCACAATCCCTGTTCAGTTTCTGCTGTAGCCACCCATTCCCCCAGGGGCTGCTCATTCCCTTCACTGCAATCTCACACTCCCACTCATCAGCAAAGAGTAGTGAGATCAACAGTTCCACAAACGTTGCCATGAAGCCTTTCTTTTTCCAAACAAAGAGACGCAGAGAGGAATAACTCTCTGCAGCAAACAACTCTCCTCACGGACAGCTCTCCATGGGGAGCCCCGGGCACCTGGAAAGAGCCCCAGCAATATTCAAGGGCTGTGCCAAGGGAAAAGGAACAACAGCATCTGCCAGACCACTCTCGCTAGAGGCTTGGGGCTTGCCATGTCCCTGTGGAGAGTTGGCAGTGGAGCGCTGTCCTAGACCAGACAGATGCTGGAGGAGAGGGCATGGATAATGTTGATCTTAAAACAATTAAGTTCTGTTTTAAGGTAGAGGGAAGGAAAAAAGATCAGAAGAGAAGGACCCCAAGCCCCCACATTGTGCAATTTCAAAGCATTTTCAATTTTATTGGCAGGGAGGGTGGTAACTATTACTCTCTTCTCTGTGGAGATCAGCTGGAAAACTGGAAAAGGTTAAAGAGCAATATATAAATCTAAAAAGATACACACATAGGGGTTTCTGTTCTTGAGCCTCATGAGTTCAGTCTCATGACTTTGTGACTAGCTTCATCATTTGAAAATGGAGATGGAACATTGGAAACCATATTGCTTTCACTTCTCTACCTATTTTCTTTATGGTTTTCAAGCTTCATTATACTGAAGTGTACTCTGCATAGCAAAGCACAAGAAACAGTAAACACATCTGTACCAAAAAAGGCAACATCTCTGAAAATACCGCAAGAAAGTACTAAAAGAGCTATTATCTTTCATTCCACTGCTGAAACATCTCTCATGAAACATAGAAACATCTGCAAAGAAGCACAGACAGGAACTATTGTAACACTAGCTTTATCAGGTTTCCCAGAGTTCCCTTCAACACGTGCACAGACACAGATTTTTCCAAAAATCTACACTAAAAAGAAAACTACAGTAACTTACCTTGCAGTGATAGATAGAGATCATCTGTTTCGGAGGAAGCCTGATCCTCTGTTGATGGAGATGACTGCTGTGATGCCATATTAAATTCCACAGAGATTCTTTAGCCTATTTCCAAACTGAAATTTTATACATATAAAAAAAAAAAAACGAAGAAAATCAATAGGGTTTTATGTTAGAATTGACGATAGCACAGATCTTCAGGGTGTGCCGCACTGAAAGACACATTTCGTTTTGGGGTTTCTTCCCTTAGTAGGCTGTTTCTTTAGCTCGTAGAGAATACAGCAAATGTTCCTACCGCGTGAATCCAGGTTTTGGTCCCTCATCTCTTTTCTAACAGCAGCCAGCAGTACTCTATAACACAAACCATGGATCCCAGTGTGTCTTGCCACAAAAACAGAAACTCTAGGATTAGGAAACTTCACACACGCTTTCTTTGAGAAAGCCAGGTTAACAAAGGCTCACAGTGCCTTCTGCAAATTTGTGGCTGCCAAACCTCAAAAGTTTTCTTTACATCTTTGTACTTTTCAGATCTTTCCTCCTCTCCAGATAATGGAAACAATTAATGCAGAATCGGCAAAGATTAAGATGAAATGAAAAGCAGCGGTTATCATATGGGGATAATGACAATTGCTGTTTCTGTCTGGTGCCTTTGTCACTCCTCATCCCCCAGAAAGGAGTTTCTTTTTCCAGCACCTCCACTTTCCTCTCCCTGGATACCTCCCCAATCTCTACAGCAACTTCAATGAACGATATGCTCCATCTTCTTTAAAAGTCTAACACTGCTTCTGGTACTGCAGTAGCTATATTGTTCCATTTCCTGTTGTAGGAAAAACTGGACACATAGACTCATTTTACCAAGAACTTAAAAGTTAAACAAGTTCAAAATGAAAACCTGAAAACTAAAACTTCAACAAGCTTTGCTCCCTCAATAACTGTAACATAGCAAGAGTATTTTAGTACTGGATCTTAGAGCAACGAAACAAATTGTTTAGGATCTACATCCAGGGCTTGTGAACCCGTGTGCTCTTTTAACAGCTTTAACTGAAAAACAGGGTTGGTTTCCAGAGCTAGACTTGTAGGATGCCTTTTTCTGCATTCCCTCCTGAAAATGAAAGCCAAGAGCTTTTTACTTTTGAATGGGCAAATCCTGGAACCGGTAGAAAAACTCAGTTCACACGGACTGTTCTGCCCCAAGGATTTAAAAACCTGGCCAGAAGTCTTTTTAACTTTTGGGGACTAAGTGGATACAAAGTTTCCAGAGGGAAGGCTCAGGTGGTGACTTACCTTGGCTTTGAGATAAGAACAGGGACAACTGGGAACAGAAAGAAGCTACTTGCCAACTACCAGAACGGCAGTGAGTGAAGAACTTTTCTTGGGATGGTGTCAGGTCTGGATTTCAACTTACCGCCAGTAAACTACTGGAAACTGTCTTTCCTGAAAGCATCACCCCTCAGGCTCCCGGAATGACCCCGAGGAGTGGCGTGGGACATCCCCGGGAGCGCTATCGCCGCTCCTGCGAGAGCAGAGACGCGCAGTGCCCGACCTCTCCAAACAACTGGATAACGGAGCGAGGACGGCCAGGCTGCCCGAAAGCACTGGCTGCCACGGCACTATCGATCCGGGAAGCTCGCCCATTTACTTTCTAAAGCTCCAAAACCAGTCTCGGAGAGTTTCTTTGCCTGCGGTATCACCTCCGCGCCCCGCCCTGCGCGCTGCCGCTCCCTGCGCTCGCTGCCCGCCGCCCCGAAGCTCCGCATCTCGGCCGGGAAACCCCTGCCGGAGCGACATCCCGTAGACAACGGGGTCTGTGCAGCCGGCGGCACCGCGGGGACAAAGAGCCGAGTGGCGCCGGCAGAGCCGCCGCTCCCCGCACAAAGGCGCGGGCAGAGACTCACCGCCGGTGCAGCCCCGCATCGGCGGCGGAGAGGAGGAGGAGAAAGGAGGAGGAGGAGGATGGAGAAAGGGAAAGGAGAAGGAGAAGGAGAAGAAGGAGAAGGAGAAAGGAAAGAAGGAGGAGAAAGGAGGAGGAGGAGAAAGGAGAAAGGAGGAGGAGGAGAAAGGAGAAGGAGGAGAAAGGAAAGGAGGAGGAGAAAGGAGGAGGAGAAGGAGATAAGAGGAGAAGGAGAAAGGAAAGGAGGAGGAGAAAGGAGGAGGAGAAAGGAGAAGGAGGAGGAGAAAGGAGGAAGAGGAGGGGGGAAAAAAGGAAAGGAGGGGGGAAAAAGGAAAGGAGGGGGAAAAAGGAAAGGAGGGGGAAAAAGGAAAGGAGGGGGAAAAGGAAAGGAGGGGGAAAAAGGAAAGGAGGGGGAAAAAGGAAAGGAGGGGGGAAAAAGGAAAGGAGGGGGAAAAAGGAAAGGAGGGGGAAAAAGGAAAGGAGGGGGAAAAAGGAAAGGAGGGGGAAAAAGGAAAGGAGGGGGAAAAAGGAAAGGAGGGGGAAAAAGGAAAGGAGGGGGAAAAAGGAAAGGAGGGGGAAAAAGGAAAGGAGGGGGAAAAAGGAAAGGAGGGGGAAAAAGGAAAGGAGAAAGAAAAGGAGGAGGAGAAAGGAGGAAGAGGAGAAAGGGAAGGAGAATGAAAGGAGGGGGAGGGGGAGGGGAAGGGGAAGGGGAAGGGAAAGGGACGGGGACTTGGGAGGCAGGAGGGTAAGGAGAAGAGTCTCGGCCAAAGGGGGCGCTCTCCCCGCACTCCGCCCCGCCCACTCGCCGGGGACCGCGGGCGCTTCGCATCGTGTGATTCTGTTTCTTTGCATCACCTGTGACCCCAAATCTTTCCAGACCAGAAAACGGATGTTACCTGCCCCCGGGCTCCTCCCTCGCTGCACGGCGGCCGGTTCCTGCCGTGGGCAGACATACCTCCCACTGGATCAGGCTGCTCCGAGCTTCATCCCACCTGGCCTCCAGCACCTCCAGGGATGGGGCATCTGCGGCTTCTCGGGGCAACCTGTGCCAGTGCCTCACCATCCTCACGAGGAAAGAACTCTCCCTAATATTTCACCTAAATCTGCCCTCTTTCAGCTTAAAACTATACCCCCTCGCCCTGTCCCAGCACTCTCTGATAAAGAGCCCCTCCCCAGGTTCCCGGGAGTCCCTTTCGGGAACTGGAAGGCCGCGATAAGGTCCCGTGGAGCCGCCTCCAGGCCGGACAGCCCCAGGTCACCCTGCTCCTAAGCTGTTCTTAGCGAGCTTTAGAAGCGCGCTCCTGGCGTTTCGCTAGTCACAACAAGTCACAACCCACAAAGGGAGTTACAAAGCATTAGTTTTCTCACATCCATGAAAGAATAATGAATAGGTCTTCTCCCATCTGCTTTTTTTCATTTCAGGAAAGTCGGTTTCTTTCTGCTCTATAAAACCCCAGAGTAATTTTCACAGGCTGAATCTATAGATAGACTGAAAGTGCAGCAGGTACAAAAAGATGGAAATTCAGTTGTCTGAGTTATTCTGAATAATAATAAAAAAGTGTAATTTCTCTCAGCACCTCTAGAATCAACAACTAAGAGAAAGGTTTCAGATGTAACAGTTCTGTCTATTGTGACATACTTGAAGTGAAGTAAACCATCAGCACTAATTTGCCTACAACACAAACTGACCTATAACACAAGCAGATACAATCATTGTTTCTTTCTTTAAAACAACAGCAGGAGGGAAGGGCAATTTGGAGTAGGAGGGAGAAGACTTTCTGGCTTTTCTAACTAACAGAAGGCTTAAGCACTAGCTCATAAAATCTACTGAAAATCATCTTTACAAAGGGAATTTTCTCCTTGAAAATGTTCATAGAAGACTTTCTGAGTAACAAAATTTGAGTGTTTTCCATTTGATCAGTGGTCTTTGTGTCTGGATTCAGGGAAGGCAGCTTCTCCAAAAGCCCTGTAAGTTCAGGAGAGAAACAGAGAAGAAGGAGGAATATTCTGATAGAAAGATTCATTGCAGCAATCTTGTGGTTGCATTTTGGGAGGCTAACCTTCCACCAGTCTTTTCCATATTGCAGGAGTCACACTCGCTATTATGGGCAAGCACCAGCATCTAATTCTGGACGCTCCACAGTAGATACTCCAGTCACAGTGGCTTCTTAAGATCTCACACACAATCTCTGCTCCTGTGTCAGTACATAATAGCTGACAGGGAATGGTATAGTTGCCTGAATTGTCCCTTAAGCTTCAGCATTTTATCATGGCATATTTGACTTGCACAGAATCCATCTCTTTGCCTGGCCTGCTTACCCACTTCAGTCATTTCACTGAAGTTCATAGGTATAAGTTAGTATAAGCTCACTACTGAGACAGAAGAGTTTGCTGTTGCCAACAAAATACATAGACAAAGTAGACTGATGGAACCGTGCAACTGATATCTGGGGCTTCCTCAGTGATGATCTCAGAAGCTTGTGCAATTTAAGGAGTCTGGCTGGAGGTTAGGGATAATACACAGGTATATTTAATGGAGTAATATCTCTGACTTTCTCCTTTCTTGAAGATTAACCTTAAACTCCCAAGAAGCAGCACAAAGTTAATAACTGAAAGCTCAGGTGCAATATAATTGCACTAATTAATAAGATAACTATTAAGAAGAGCTTCTTGTCAGAAGAAAGGTTACAGCAGCATTGAAGTCAGCTGGCAAGATCCAACCCACGTGATTGGAAACTGCCAAGGCAGTCACTTGCCTAAGTATTACTGCTATAAAACAGGAGGAAAGAAGGAGCTTGGAGGTTTGATGGTAGGAATTTTTATGTTTGTTTGGTTTGGAATATTTTGTTTTACAAGCTGGCACTAGCAAATGGAAGGGGGGAAGAAAACTCATTTTTCTGAACACACCTGTATTATCAGGTATATACAAGAAGTATGAACTAGAACAAGGAATACTAAGTTTAGGAATCATATCTTGCTCTTGAAAGTGAGTAAATTCTGATTTTCTACCTTTAAGCAAAACAGTTCTATTAATGGAATGGCTCTGTAGTCTTTATATATACAGTAGATTGTGATGCTTGCTGCTTCTCTGTCTGGGATGGGCTCTGGAGAACATGCTTTGATCCTTGGTTCCAGTTTCTTAAATGACTTATAAGACCTTAAGAATTGTGAATTGAGTAGAATCCCAGTGATTTCTGCTTGAGAAGTTTTTAAGCTTTCATGGTTCTGGTAAGTGACTTACTTCTGATGCTTAGCTGATGCTTGCTGAGACTATTTTGTTCTTTTTTTAAAATGCAAATTACTGTTGTCTGCTTCATGGTATTAACTCAGCAGCTAAAATGAACAATTTAAAGTAGGTAGACCAAGCAATTAAAATGTAAGAACAAATGGAAGAATAACATGGAGAAAACTGGAAGATGACCAAAGATAATTGCTTTACTTCTGATTGCAGCCTGTGGCTCCGCATTTACAGTAGATGCCTGTTTCTTCTTAGGCTATTATGGTAGATAGTGCTGTCACCTGTGGGTGAGATGGAAAATGGTGTTTGTTGCACACCAGTTAATATTCTGCTGACTAGAGCCTAGAAGGGCAAGTCATTTACTAAACTGTAGAGATGCGATTTGCTGGTAAGGAAGCTGGGAGAAGCAGAGAAGAGCTAGAGCAATTTTAACATCACTTAGTAATAGCAGGACACCCAGGGAAACTTTTCCCATCTCTAGCTGCCCCTCTTGTCTTTCTCCATTCTGACCTACCACAGCTTATGCTGGGCTTCTTCTAGGTGCTGTTGTAGCTACTCTATTAAGATACTGCTGGAGTATTTTATCTGTTTGCCTGGGAAACCGAACATGTGTGGCTGCACTCTGGCAGTAATACTGGTGTGGATGTCAGAGAGTCCTGTTTCACTACTGAGTGCAGGACCTTGCTGTAAGTGGGTTTCTTGCCTACCTAATACTGAATTTCTAAGGGAATGCCCAGGTAGAAACTTGAAACCAAAATTTTACAGTGAGCGTCTTAAATCATAAATGTATCTATAAAAAAATGTTTTGATATTTGCTTAAAGATCTAACTATTGGCAAGATGTTTGAGGGGCTGGGTGAGAAGCTTTAATACAGACCAAAAAGAAAATGAATTTATCTTATTCTTAAGTGATAATCTAATAGTTGAGTCCACTCATTTCTGCCTCACAGATGTGTGTAATGCATTGCTCCTCTTGGGCTCAGTTCCTGAATCTGTTCAATAATGAAATCCTCTGCTCGGGTGGCTGGAGATGCCTCTGCGAGGTGCACTGGGAGAAGTTCATGATAGACTTTGCAGGAAGCTGATGCCCTCTGCTGGGTATAAGAAAAGTTGAAGATGTAAACCCTGTGTTTCAGAGCAGAACAATGTGTTTTGAACAAAACCTTCTTTAAGACTGAACTGAGCAGTTTAATTGCACCTGTTTGCACCTCTGTATAATATTTTTTTAATATATGCTTACATGAGAACTGGTAATTTGAAATCTGAGTGGTCATGGCTTCCACATTGGTAAATATTACATGCAACTTGTAATTAAAGATCTTTTAAATACAAATGTAATTCTTTTAATAAAGTGTTCTCCTACTATTATTAGGGTTTAAAAGCACGTGTAACTTAAAAGTTGGAGGCAGCCAGTTTAAATAAAGTTGTCATTAGTATGATATTGACGGGCTAGAAGTCAGTGTAAAGGCGAATAAAACTTTAAGAATATTTGCTGAAGAATTACTGGGGAAAACTGCCTGGATCATGAGGGACAAGCTACTGCCTGTCTGTACCTCCTGTATTCCACCTACAAACCTGCTGCAAAATGCTGCAACTGCACATTTATTATGACAGAAATACAACCAAAAGTGACTCTAATTTTAGAGTAAAATAAAGTAGTTGAAACTGCATGTGGTGTGTTTATGCTTTTTCATGACAGCAGGGGAATTCGGAGGCTTTAATGCAGATTCCAGCAAGCTGTAGTTGTTTCTGTCAGATAACAAGTGACAGCTGTCCACCTGAATGTTTAACCTCTGTGTTATTATGCCACTACAGGATTTCAGTATGAGTTTTAGGCATTTGTCTATTAGTCAATTCTGGATAATATAGGTAACACCTATACAAAAAGGCTAAAAAGTACATTAAAACAGGTGTAAAATCAGAAAGAAAAAAACCAAACCCAAACCAAAAAAAACCAACTGGTTACTTTAACTCGGTCTTCTATTTTTCTTTTAGAGGCTTTAAGCCTGACTTCTGGATTTGGAAAATTATGCTGTTTGTGTAGGTTTGTCAACTTTCTGTTGTTACTAGTCTCTTGAGTGGTTAGCCAAGCGATTAAAAAATTAAGTCTTTTCATCTCAATTTCTAAGAGTTACGAGCTTAATTGCTAAAAAGCAAGCAAAGTTCCAGCTGTGTTTAAGGACAAGGTTATAATGTATCTCCCAAAAATAAATGCTTTTTAGTAGCATAGATACTGAGAATTTTAAAACACCTCTGAATGAGTTACCTAACTGTGCTGTAGTGTTGTTTGAATATTTAACAGAAAGCAGTGTCCATTACAGGGGATGCTTCATCAGTTTGAAACTTTCAGCTTCTCTAGGGAGGGGAAAAATGCATGTATCCTGTCTCAGATATGACCCAAGTTCTGTGGTAACTCTCAAAAGATCCACAGAAGAACTTGTTGAGTTTTAGATGTTACATTTGACCATGTTCTAAATCTGATATGAATTTTGCTCTGTGTGAGAAAGAAACCAGAACAGCCCATATGATACGTAACAGATTACAAATCTGGATCTTCTGTTGAATAAGCTCGCATTGATCCATGGTATATACATTACTCATGGTATATACATTAGTCATTATTAATAAGGATTTTTTTGTTGTTGTTGATTTGGGTCTTTTGAATATGTAACCTTTGTCTAGGCATTAATTTTTGCAATTAATATCAAAAGGCAAGTGTTAGCATGGTGAATGGGGTATATCTCCAGTTGGCTTTTCTCTAATGCAGAGAGAACTTAAAGTGTTTTTTCTACATGGTTTATGAACTTGGGCTTTTAGGGAAAGTAGTTCTTTGGCTATATTAAAACAACACACTGTTTAATAGGCTTAGTTGTAGAGTAATTTTGAAAGATGTGGAACTACATATGCTATTGGTAAAAATATGCAATCGCTTCTAGATGACAAAAATAGCTTGTGGATTGTGTTGATGGGATAAGTTTGTGTAGCGGTTACAAAAACAGAAAAAAATCAGAAGTCCACAGCTGTAAGCACTTTACATCTAATGAGATGGTAGAATTTGTAAGTTAACAGAAAATTGTAGATGGAGGGGACATGGAAGTATATAAAAACATATTACCAAACTTGGTAACACGCTACAACTTAGCCAAGTTAAGGAAATACTGCTAAATGGAAATGGTCTCAACATATAAGCAGGACATGCGAACAACCAACATCAAGTCCTGTTTTCCAGTAAAAAAACCCTTAAGTCTCCTGTAGGATCTGTATCCAGTACATAGCACAGGTTTATAGTCAAACAGCAGTCCTAAGTATTTTGTTAGGAATCAACCTGAGTGATTTATTTGGGAATGTACTCATTGCTAGTGAATCTTTAAATGAGAGATTGAATACGCTGTTTAGAGGCTTACTGGGAAATACAGTTTTAATTATGGGATATTCTAGGCAATTAACTTCAGTGAAATGCTTTAACAGTTACTGAATCCAAAGTGTAACTGTGTACTTAAGTGATAAGTTATATTCATCAAACAGCTGGAAGCCTGTGAAGTTTATTAATAATGGATACTGCGGATTCTGGTCTAATTTATAAAGTAACAAATACGTAAAAACTACAAGATGGGACTAGCTTTTTCAATCTCACTTTCTGCCTATATTTTCATCTAATACAAAAGGTTGCTTATGAAATGAAACGGTTCCAAACAAGGATAGAGCACCACAAGTTAATTGCTGTGTCAGGATAAATGTGCTCTGTAGTAGTAAATGCAGTTTGCATGTAAGCCATGTCTGTTACTCGCCTGTAGTGCTGCTGCTGTCTGAAAAGAGTGTAAAGAGCGTGGTGCTCTCCCTAAATAGACTCACACGATGGTTCTTGTGATAAAGGTGGCATCTAAGGCCAATGAGAGAGAAATCCATTGGAAGAACAGACAATCAGACACAAAAAAGAACTGTTTATTTTTGTAGCAGATTTAATAGTAATGTAGTATAAGTTGATGCTTATACTTGACCAGGACCAGCAGAGGTCAGTACAACTCAAAGCACAGCTTTGGACTTCAGTTATGCAGCCCTCATGACACTCAGAAAAGAAAGTACTCTGAACAAATAGCAAGATTATACAACTTCAGCAAATAAATCTTCAGAAATCAACAATTAACAGCTCTTGAATAAATGTGACCCAATAAACACACAGATCTTTCAAGTCTACCGTAGAAGTAGAAATTTTATCCAAAACACAACAGAAATAGTAAGGAATAACAATTTTACTAAGATTTCAATTATAAAATCTTTTTTTCCATAGATCTTGTTATATTGTAAAATTGAAACGTTCCAATAATAGATATGGCATCAACCAAAAAATTTCGATTCAATTGCATGTAAACATTTCCCTTAAAACCAAGAAAAATATAAAAGGGGAGGGGTCTGTTGATCAAACTTATCAAATACTTATTTTCCAATTGCTTAAAATATAGACCGTCTGGTAACACTTTATGTTCCTTTTCATTTATTTCGATAATGAGAGTGAGCTTTAACATCCCCAAAGCCAAAAAAGCAATCCACAAACATGCAAATATCCACATAAACTATATTATACTATTTCAGGGACACTGACCATCAAGGCTATTTTATTTTGAAGTGAAAGTTAATGTAAATATAGGAAATAGCCCACCTGTTGAAATAGCTCACCTGTCTGTATTAAATGATGTGTTTTTTGATTGCAGCCTTCTTTTTTTCCCTTTTACTGGTCTCGGGAGTGAATTCAGTTTGTCATCCTGGGTTAGAGAACTGTAGAGAATTTAAAGCCTTAGCTGTCCACCCCTGAACAAAGACAGAAAACCTCATTAATTACAAATACAAAACTAAATTCATAAATTAAGCTAGGATACTGTAATAAGTTTTGATGTTTTCAGAACATCAAAAGCTAGGATGTTTGGAAATATACGCAATAAAAAGCGTATTGCAAATCTGCTCACTTCCCCTTCCCTGATGAAGGAAAACGTACTTCTATACTGCACTGTACACATTTTAGTTGAATCTTACGTTTCATTCTTAGGACCTTCCTTTCTTTTGCACACATGCAAAGCTGACTGGTCCTCGGCTGTTTCCTTATCATGATACCACCCTACAGCAGTGGAAGAAAATCTGGATTGTTCCCTCCACCAGAGCCCAGGGGGAGTGTAGTTAAGTCCCCTTTCCCATAGAGATCTGTGTCATAGAATACTGAGGGCTGGAAGGGACCTTAAAGATCACCTAGTTCCAATCCCCCTGCCATGGGCAGGGACACCTCCCACTAGATCGGGCTGCCCAAGGCCCTGTCCAACCTGGCCTTGAACACTTCCAGGGATAGGGCATCCACAGCTTCCCTGGGCAACCTGTGCCAGTGTCTCACCACTCTCCTTGTGAAGAAATTCTTCCTTATATCAAGCCTAAATCTGCCCCTCTTTGTTTTATACCCATAATGTATGTCTACTTGCAACTTGAATTACAGAGACTTTGAGAAGAGATTTAAAGTTTTTTAGGAAGAAGGATGGGAAGCATGTCACACCCACATTACCTACTTGAACAGATTTTGCATGTTGTATTTTTAAATTGTCTGTAGACAAAAATAAATGCTTCTCAATTTCCAACAGTTTCTTCAAATTGGCACCTGCCTCAGCCCGCACAGCATCAAAGGGGATTCTGAAAGGTCTACAAAAGGGATAGTACATTAAAAGGCTGAGTCTTTTGTTATCAGTAACAATATTATCTCTGCAAATTAATGTAGACTTAAGTGTCCAATCCTCATGTTACCTTTTGCAGGTCCTCATCTATATAAATCCTTTTCTAAGTGCTCAAACCATTGTCTAAGAAAGAAACTGTTCTTTTGCCTTCATTATGTCTCTGGACAGACTCTGGAGGAAACTCACTGCTCTGGTATTCAAAAATGCCCTCCAAAATGGGTGTAAACTGGAGAGGGGCAAATTTAGACTGGACATTAGGAAGAATTTCTTCAGCATAAGAGTGGTGAGACACTGGCACAGGTTGCCCAGGGAAGCTGTGGCTGCCCCATCCCCGGAGGTGTTCAAGGTCAGGTTGGATGGGGCCTTGGGCAGCTTGATCTAGTGGGATGTCTCTGCCTGTGGCAGGGGGGTTGGAACTAGATGATCTTTAAGGTTCCTTCCAACCCTTACTACACTATAATACTATGAAAATTTCCAGCCTGTTTTTATTCAGAGGCAATAGAGTCTCATCTCCTTTGTGCCAATACCATCCTTACTTAGTTCATTCTTCTCCCTGCTTGCCTTTTCTCCCTTATCTTAGTCCAAAATTGTATCTGTTCTCAGAGTTATAGTTCACATGGAGATCCAACATGTTACACTGCCAAATCAACATCCCTGATTATTCTGAGTTATTATTTGTCAGACAAATAATTGTGGTATTTCATTGTGCATCCAGATGTGAGCAGGATTGGAAGAGTCCCATGCAGGATTTGCATTGTAAACAGTTCTCTGAAGGTTGATTAGTGAATTAATTTTTTAAGTTTGAGAGTTTGAGTAAACTAGAGGGCACTGACTTTATGAAAAAGAGCACATTTATCTCATCAGCCAGCAAGATTTGGTTTCAGGCAACAAAAGCATTTCCATTATCACACAACACCAAATGAAATTCATGTTTCAAAACAACATCTAACTTAAATTTTGCATAGACAACTCACGAAAGTAAAAATACTTGCTGTTGTATCACTGAATAAAAAGGCTTTTTTATATTTAATTACTTAGCAACTGCTTAACAATGTCAGTCTGTCTCCGGCTTTACATGTTATCCCCACTTCTAAAAATAAGTAAAATTAAAACACTGAAGGTTTCTATGCATTCATAACAGGATTTAAAAATATTATGTTATGCTGAATGCTATTAAATATAGAATCTTATTAGTGTAATTTAAAATATCGCCATATGTTTTTCCCATTCTGAACAAAAAAAAGCTGATGTTAGACTCGTGAGGCTTTTGTTAGGCACATAGAGGAAAATCTGCAGAAGTGGATTTCTTTCTTTCTACCCACATATATTGGAAACCTATGCTGCTACTCAGCTCAGGACTTCCGAGGTCCCCTGATTTCTAGTAAATTGCCCAGTCACTCCCTCCTTACACCAGTTCTGCAGATGTGCCTCCTGAAAGACTTGCACATGAGCATGACTGATGAAGTTCAGGGAAGGTATGTTTCTAATGCAATATATGGAAGAAGAATCTGGTCCTTGAAAATGAGCAAGTTCACTGTGTACACAGTTTTACTTCTGTGTAGCAGTGGAGAATCTGATAGTAAAAATCCCACTGAGCTCCACATAACAAGTACTAACCATATTGATTCATAAATCTTGAAATTGTTTGATGTTAGAAGAGAACGTCTCCTACAGCGGAGAAGTCTTGTGACCTTATTACACCACCATAAAATGACTCAGCTCCTTATTGGG
Organism: Cuculus canorus; assembly: GCF_017976375.1. Classification (NCBI taxonomy): domain Eukaryota; kingdom Metazoa; phylum Chordata; class Aves; order Cuculiformes; family Cuculidae; genus Cuculus; species Cuculus canorus. The sequence continues at coordinate 31,925,803 of NC_071405.1, read as the reverse complement.
TTTAAAGAAGTTGGTAATCTGAATGTGGCAAAACCAAATGAAAATGTCCTACCCCACCACCTTGGAAACAAAATCAAGATCTCTGGGAAGCTGCCACAGATTTGTATGGGTTTTTTTCAGCCTCCTAAAATTGAATTGAAAAACGGTTACCTTACACAGTCAGTCAAAGAGTAAGAAAGACTTTCACCTGGACAACATCAGGACTGAAAAACTAACACCTCAGTTATAAGCATAGGGGTAAATTTAGTCTTGTTTGTTGTTTCTCTCATGTTGGCACGCACAGGGAGTTAAAAAGAAAGCAAAAAGCTCTTTTAACTGCTCAGGCTTACATCCTATGTGCTGCCACAGCACATGAGCTGACCTGAGATTTCGTCTTCATAGTGCTAAAATTAATTTCATTTGACAGCTGCATGTGGGAGATATGTCAACGTCAGAGAGCAATTGGAGAAGAAGAGAAAGAAAACTGCAAGCAGACATGTTAAGTGAACTTGAGAGAGGAAGCCTAGTGTTAATTCTCTAAACACAACCATGTATGGATTTGAACCAATCTGCACAGAGAGCAGTGGAAAAATTTTCATCGTATTTTGGGTACAGAGGCTCACCGTCCTGACAGATGGAGTGGATGCTACTGAGGGTAAAGCCCCTAGATTTCTGTGGAAAGAATATTTGAGAGTAATACAAACAAGAATAATTTCAGTTGTGTTGTACCTCCAAAATATGGTGAAGCAGAGTAATGTGACTTTGGTCTGCTTTTGTTTCAGTTAGTCTGAGCAAGGCGTTAATTTTAAAACCTTCAGCATCTCCAGTGTGATGCCCCTAGAAGATACAGTAAAAAGTTTCTTCCTTCAGTTCTGAGTCTTGAATTTGTATTCTTGCTGTGTTTAGAAATACAGCAATTAAAGAAATCTGTTTACTTACATAGTTCAGAAATTTTCCCACTTTAAGACTCAATTGGCAGAAAACTGGCAGATGATGACTGTTAAGAAGTGCTGAAGAATAAAAAGAGAGACATTTTCAATAAATTACATAGTCTGAGATAGGCTTTTCCTTAGCTTTTACAGTAAAGATAACAAAATTCTCATCCAAGATTATGTCAAGCCATTGTTATGGATTTGGAAATATACCAGTACAGAAATAAATCACCTGAATGGAAGTGGAATGAGTAAGTTTCTGTTGAGGTCTCTTCTCTACAAATACAGAATCATAGAATTATTAGTTAGGGTTGGAAGGGACCTTAAAGATCATCTAGTTCCAAACACCCTGCCATGGGCAGGGACACCTCCCACTAAATCAGGCTTCCCAAGGCCCCATCCAACCTGGCCTTGAATACCTCCAGGGATAGGGCATCCGCAGCTTCCCTGGGCAACCTGTGCCACTGCCTCACCACTCTTATAGTGAAGAAATTCTTCCTAATGTCTAGTCTATATCTGCCCCTCTCCAGTTTATACCCATTCTTCTTCGTCTTATCACCACAAGCCTTTATGAATAGCCCCTCTCCAGCTTTCCTGTAGGCCCCCTTCAAGGACCGTAAGGTCACTATGAGATCTCTGACCCTTCTTTTCTCCAGGCTGAACAATGCCAACTCTCTCAGCCTGTCCTCATATAGAAGGTGCTCCAGCCCTCTGATCATCTTTGTAGCCCTCCTCTGGACCCATTCCAATGGCTCCATATCCTTATGTTGAGGGTTCCAGAACTGGACACAGTATTCCAGGTGAGGTCTCACAAGAGAGGAATAGAGGGGCAGAATCACTTCCCTCGACCTGCTGGCCATGCTGCTTTTGATGCAGCCCAGGACACAGTTGGCCTTCTGGGCTGTGAGCGCACATTGCTGGCTCATGTCAAGCTTCTCATCGACCAGCACCCCCAAGTCCTTCTCTGCAGGGCTGCTCTCAAGCATGTCATCCCCCATCATGTACTGAAAATGGGGATTGCCCCAATCCAGGTGCAGTACCTTACACTTGGCCTTGTTGAATCTCATGAGGTTCTCAGAGCCCACTTCTCCAGTCTGTCCAGGTCCATCTGGATGACATCCCGTCCTTCCAGTGCGGCAGCTACACCGCTCAGCTTGGTGTCATCCACAAACTTGCTGAGGGTGCACTCAATCTCACCGTCAGTATCATTGTTAACAATATTGAACAGCAGTGGTTCCAGTATGGACCCCTGAGGGAGACCACTCGTCACAGATCTCCATCTGGACTTTGAGCCATTGACCACTACTCTTTGAATAGGACCATCCAACTAGTTTCTTATCCACCATACCGTCCACCCATCAAATCCATATCTCTCCAATTTAGAGAGAAGGATGTTCTGTGGGACTGTGTCAAAAGCTTTACAGAACTCTAGATAGATCACATCTGCTGGTTTACCCTTGTACACTGCTGCGGTTACCTCATCATAGAAAGCCACCAAGTTGGTCAGACAGGATTTGCCCCTGGTGAAGCCATGCTGGCTGCCATTAATCACCTCCCTGTCCTCCCTGTGCTTTAGCATAACTTCTGGGAGAATCTGTTCCACGATCTTCCCAGGCACAGAGGTGAGGCTGACAATAGATATGAGGGTGACGATATATGGAAAACTAGTTTTCCTGTCAACTTTGGAGCATAGATGTCATCCCTGTAGCCGGTCATGAGGCAGAACAGCATATGAGAAAGCATATAAACTTGTGAAAGTCAACAACCCCCATTTCCCAGCACACGTTATTCTAGGTTAAGAAAAGCAAAGGGCTTTTTGCCTTTTTATCAGTGTTAGTGAGAATGATAACCAAAAGCTTTGCCTTTTTGCAGTAAAATCTAAGGTAAGATTAAAGTTCTTGGCAGAAGTAGAACAGAAACCCTGACCCATGGAATGGGGATGCAGAGGGGACAGGGATTACACAGTGGGACTGCAGAGTGCTGTTGAGTGCAACACAGTAAAGAGTAACTGTAGCATGGACATCAGACAGCCAGGTACAGGCAAGTTTTATGTGCAAACATAAACGAAAGTTTTGCAATTTGACTATTCAACAGGAGGTCAATGACTCTACAAAATGATTGAACTTAAGATCCAAGAGCAACTTCATGGAAGAGCTGACTTAAAACCAAGGCTAATTTTGTGTGGAGGGAGTTCCTGAAACACTGGTGAATATCATCAGGGACATCAGTTTTGGAAGTCAAACGATGTTTTGTAATGTCACTGTGTCCTAATCTGCCACAGAGATAGCCTAGACTGCAACCAGCACGCACTAGAGGAAAAAACGGAACTGATATGTTATTAAAATCTCTGCTGTATGGAAAAATTTAACCTATATTCTTACATAATCTGGCACAGACTTAAAGGAAATTACCTTCCCTGCAGAACCACTGATAGGAGAGACATCTGTGTTATTCGTGTTGACAGAAATTCTACTTCAGAGCAGGACAGCACAAACTGTAATTCTTCAGAACAAGTTCTAGAAGTGGGAATTTGCACAATCATTTTGATATTTTCTATAAATTCAGCAATTAAAAGGGTAATTTTGATTAAATTATAGCATACGCTACCACTGATTCTATTCAAGGAGAAAAGAGGCTTCCTGTGACTGAGCCTGTGCTGATGTACTTACTTTCGCAGGCTGTCCTGATGGCTTGTGCTTTTGGCCACAGACACTCCAGCAGAATTTTTGTTTCCTCAAAACTCAGCATACATTCAATCCACAACTGGTAGATAAAAGGGATCAGTGGAAAAAAACCCCCATCAAACACCACAAAACCAAACCCCACAGGCCTGATTAACTGGCTTGTGTTCAGTAAGAGAATCACCCATTTTAGGCAAAGTGCAGTACCATCATTGTTATGTTCTCTTTTATGCCCTGACACAACAACTGGATTGTAAATAAATCAAACACTTAGCAATTTCCAAAGATGTCCTAGAAACTATTATCATCTCCGCTTTCAGAAAGCAATGTTGTGCTGACATCTGGCAGTGACTCCCTTGCATAATGAGGCCATATTTTTTACAATTCCTGGGCAGCACTAGCCAAGACTTTTGTTCTTCCTTCTAACTTTCCAAACAGAAATTTGAAATATTTTTGCAGTTATGCCCTTTATTGCTATGAATTATGACATATCACCATGCTTTTATGAACACCATGAAGACTTCTCTGTGTGCACCTCATCTGACTTGGTAAAAATGAGAGAGATGGAGAAAGCACAGGCACTGCTGCAATTCACTTGCGAGTCTGTGGTAGACCAGAATCTCTAAACCAGGGGTGGAGTGAATCAGCAGCCTGGTGGCAGGTTCCATCTGCAACTTCATGCCTTACAGATAGTAACTGTACAATAGCCAAGAGTTTTCTCACTAACTTAATACTGAAGTTAGTTTAATAGTAGTTTGCCAAAGGTATCTGAAAGTCTGTTTGGCCTTTGGGAAGGAAAGGTTTCTGAAACCAGCTCTACAAATAGCAGTCAGATGATTTATCCTGAAGGCTGAATATCAGGAACAACCCTCTAGCACAGGAAACAGAGACCTCAATTCTTACAGACAAATCTTATAAGAACCACTCTTATGGGTAGAAGACCAAGAAAATTTTGCTTACCTAGGAACTTCCAAGAGGTGGAGATAAAAGTGATTGGCATTTGCTAGTTCTGATTTTTCTCCTTTGCAAGATTTCAAGCTGTTTATCTAACGCGGAATAAAACAGTAAAATATCCATACAAATATTTCTGGTTCACAGTCACTTTATTGACTTTTCTGAAACTGCTGTGTGCGAAGGCACTGTGACAGATGAACAATATGTTGTGTACATGAACTGGCTTGCAAGGGCAAACACTTGGGTTTCATTCTGACTGGAAGGTCACCTCCATTTGTACAGCACCTTGTATGATGAATCCCTGATCTACAGGCAGGGCATGAGCAAACTGCAATGCGTCCAAGTCTAGCAGCCCCTTTAAAAAGGTGGGTCCTTTCTCCTCGCAGAAAACTGTTCTGAAAGGTACTTTATTCACCCTAAGTTCACAAATTTTAATGTACCTCATCCATCTAATTAAAATAATGGGAATAGAGAGCAACAGTTGGTCTACAGCTGCATTGAGTCTCCCAGTATGCTGTTGCCTAATCTTTGTGTGAAGGGGCCACACTGGTGCTAGGACTGACTTCCCACCGGTCTGCCTTGGAAGGTCATTCATTGAGATGGTGTGGGAGGATGGTCATAGCTTCTTACTTCAGCAGTGTAAATGTTTCAGCTTGAGCACAAAATACTCTGAACTTCTTCAGAATAACACACTTAATAGATACCCCAGGGTCTTCAGGCAGCAGTTTAAGTAGCTGCTTCAGTAACTCAACATCCAACTTGGAGCTATCTCCTTTCTGAATCAGGACAGCAATCTCTTCATTAGAGCTGTAGGAAAGAGAGAGATGCTGTGGAGCAACAGCATAGGCAGTAGTTACATGTCAAACAGAAGAGACTCCAATCTCTCAGCCAGCACTGTAGAAGTAAATGAAGTAATTCTTACTATACTTGCCTCCCATCGTGTTTTGGATCTTAGTCCTCAGAAGTACAGTGGGGATATGAAAAGTAAAGGATTTGTTTAAGCCTAAAGCAATATTCCTCATAATTCAGATGTGCTTCCTGGGCTTTTGTTCATCTTTATACAACCAACCTGGAAGGCCTTGCTTTTACTGTGGATGTTCAGTGTCACTGAGAAGAGATTTACTTTTTAATTTCTCCACTGCTTCCAGCAAAGCCAAGGCTAAAACCAATGGCTTTTTACCTACCAAGAAGTATTTGTAAATACCCCAGAAAGTTATAACCAAAATACTTCCTTGAAACTTTAGTAGGCAACATGTCTTTAAAATGAGCCCATACTGCTCTGGTTTGGGCTTTGGAGGGTTTGGCTTCCTGTAGCCACCAATACTCATAGATCTAAGACCCAACCGCAGAGCAGCCTCATCCCTCATGAGTGCAAGTGGGGCTCAACTCTTTGATCCTACAGTCCCTAGCTGCTCTCAGGAGAGCACAGCTGCTGCCCAGAGAGTAATGCGGAAAGAGGAAACAGCAACTGGATTAGGCCACGCACAGCTCTTCCCCACCGAGAAGCAGGTTGCAATGGAAAAAGGCTAGAGTGAAAAATCCCTCTGACTGATTCTGATTCATTCTTAACACAATGGAATTTCTAGGCTGAGTTTTTTTTGAGGCCCTTGTAACATGGGGCAGTCCACAAAGCACAGGGAGAGAGCAGAAGATCAGTTTTCCTCCTTTAGGGAGTCTAAGATTAAAGCTGTTTTGCCAAAAACTAGTACAGATTCCTTTCTTTCGCTTCCCCCTGTACCCCCTACCCAGTGAAGGCTGTGACTTGGTGAATTTCCACTTGTTTAATTATAGAAACTATTCTCTATTTCTAGAAAAACTGTGAATAAAAAATATATACAATTCTGGATCTGAATTTCTGGAGATATTGCTTTAAAATTATTTAAGTTACTTGAAACTTCCAATCAAGAATCTTCACTAGTGGGCCCTGTAAGTAATTGTTATTTATGTCAATAATAATAATAATAATAGCAAAGAAAAATATGTCTACACATGAATTTACTGCTATTGATAAATATTGTCTCTTTAGGAATTAGTGGTGTTTAGTTTTAGGTTTACCAGTTTGAGATGTGGTATTAATTGCCTGGAAAGAGACTGCCACATCTCGTTAGTTAAAAATAAAAAAGTTGACTTCTTGCTAAAGAAAGCAGCTGTAAAGTTTTTCTGCTAAATTTCTTTTGTGTGATATCAAAATAAATGCATATATACATCAAATAAACAGTTCAGATGGTAGTTTTCAAATCTTACCACTTAAACTGCTTCAGAATTGTATTCAGAAGGAGGCTTTTCCTTGGACCTATAAATGTGATGTCAAAAGAAAAAGAAACAAAAGCAGTCAACTAGAAACACATTTACCTTGACTGTAACAGAAATTTTAGAGCTTTTGTTTGTTTGTTTGTTGGGCCAAATTCACCCTTCTCTAGTAATAATATTATAGAAGATTGACAGCAATAAATAGTGCTTAAGCTTTTCACTGTCAAGAATTTTGCCAAGCTCTACAAAAAGTGAGTAGTCCAAGTACCTCTTTTGATGTCTTTATTTTTGGCCCAGTTTTCTTCTTAGGTGGGACACAGAAAAGCAGCTCCAAACTTTCGTAGTCAGGCTCTACAAGCTCGTTGCTGCTGCCTGGCATCACAGCTCACATAGAGCAGCTTTCTGGAAGAGAAGAACGCTTCAAGATGGGCCGCAAAGGTAGAGGAGCACTTCAAAGGCAGTGTGATTTGTGGAAGGAAAAACACTTTAGAGGGTGAATGAAATACAGTGCTCATTAGTCAGGGACAAATGTTAATTATTTAAGGGTGGCAGCTTCCATAGACAACATCCCAGAGGTCTGGAGGCTAATTAAACCTGGAAAACTACTTCCGCGTTCGATTTACTGAACTGAAGGCAGCAAGTGAACTTAATGGGCTACTCCAAATATTTTTTGCTATTGCCAACCAAACATTGTTACAATTGTGGTTCCTAAATCACAAGGGGATGTTGCATCTAATTAGGTAAATGTCTTTCTTTGCAAAAGATAAGGACTCACAAGCCCAGCATTATTACCAGAAGCATTAGGAGTCATGGGAAAAACACACTGCAGTTCAAAATGTGAGCTTGTCTACAACACTGGAATCTTTAACAGAGGAGCTCACCTCACAAAGAAGTTGTGACAATGGCACTGAAGGCACTGGGGCTGAATCTGAATTTGTATCTCTGCCCAAGAAAGCAGGCTGTGGCTCGCACTAGATTTTACATGCATGGTTATGTATTTTAACATAGCAGCAAGTTCTTACCCTTGATATCTTCCTTTCTTGGTGATAAGCATAATGGAAAACAACTGAGATCTCTGTTTTGGGATGTGAATATTAAAGGCTGCAGTATAAATGGAAACATGTTTGCAGACTCCTTGCTGAAACTGAACAGGGCTTGCAAACCCTCTGGCAGACCACACCTTAACCACAGACCTTAGTGTTATTTTATCTGTGGAAAAGAAACCCCACAAATCACATGGCTGTGGTCAATACTAAATGAAGTTAGAGGATACATCCTACTCTGATAGTACGTGTTCCCCAGCTCTACTGGAACAAGGTTTCAGCTTTGGGTCATCGGTGATGTATCTGTGGCTGTGTAAGAAAAGAAAAAGTAAAAGCTCCACCTGAGATGACACTGACCAGTGATGTGCCAGGAGCTCATTAGGAAGAACCACAGAGCACAACTGTTCAATAAATCTTCCCACTCAACACATTCAGAGTGTTTTTTCAAATCTTATTTACTGCAGACTCATAACATCACTTTGACAAGTAACTACTAGAGCCTGAGAGGATAAGAAAAGATAGCTTTAGCCACCACAAAGTCTCAGCTCAGAGCTTTTCCCACTATTTCCTCCATTTATTGGCAAATTCCTTGCTTTCCATACTTATTTGTGATTACTATGTTTTTTTGTAGGACTGAGAGTGAGCAATGGGATCACCTTTGTTACCTGACTTATTAAGGTCTAGCCCTCCAATGTGAGCACCGTTGTTTGGTTGTGAAGTAAATGAACCGATCAGCCCACTGTTACAAACAAGCACATACATCTCACCACAACAGACGGAAGCTTCTGCCAGTGAAATACCTTCGTCTTCAGAGTTGGTGTCTCCTTAGGGTGGAACTTCTCCCCATAACCACAAGTAAGATTATTACACTCAGGATTACTGCATGGCCAGGGAGATGGAACCAATTGGGCATTTGTGCCAGGCATGGGAAGAGGCGGAGGAGGCACCTCACTCCCAGGTGGTAGAGGAGGAACAGCTGGCAGCAGTGGTAGCAGAGCTGGCATGGCAGACTGTCCTTGAGAGGATGAGGAAACACCTTGCTGGGAAGGTGACATGTTCCCTGGACATTGCTGCAGCTTGCTGGAAAGGCCAGTTATTGTAGAAAGGCTTAGGTCTGCACTAGGTTTCTCCTCTTCCAAGTCCATATCAACTTCAGTGCATTTGTTCGCTTTTTGAATAGATCTTCTGGACATTGCTTTGTGGTGATTTGGGCATTGCAGGTTCTCCGTGGCTCGGCCAGGTCCCATTTTCCTGCTCCACAAGACAACAAGGAGATGCATAGACTAGCAGAGTTCCCCACAACTCCTGGCTACTGCCAGCTCCCACAGCAAAACAGAGAAGTAACGCTGACCTTCCCATTAAAATAAAAGGCAGAAACATTTCTAAGTGCTTTATAAGTGACATTTCACAGTGGTTTCAGCTGTGCAAGTCAGGAGCAAAGCAGTACTGCTGGACATAAGGCTCTTTTTTGACTTCTCTCAATCTTTGTAATTTCTTGTTGTAATATGTAAAGAAAGTAAGAGCAAATGCTGTCAGCACAGTAAATCTCTACCTGGTTGCTTTGTTCTCCTTGTTGTTCAGCCATACTGTGGGATTTTTCTTCTAAAGGGATAAATGGATGCCTGCTATGGAAGCTTCTACAGATACTCTACAGACAGGACTTCTGAGACAATAAGAACACAGTCATTTGTTCCTGAGAAACCACAATACCACAAAGGTGGGATTTTGGGAGAAACTCTCAGAATAGCCTAATAAATTAAGTAAGCTACAGCTGAGAAGGACTTGGGCTGAGCTGCTTATAGAACTGTGACCACATAGGGAAATGATTGGTAAGCATTAAAATTAGTAATATGGTCTTTGCTGGTTAACCGAATTTTCATCTAGGACAAAACTTTACATTTGCCCTGAGACTACACAGTTTCAGTTAGAGCCTTATGCAGGAGACTATGCAGAAGCCCCCATCTTCTACCTATGCCCAATTTTAAACACGGAAGTGGACTTACTAAAGTCAGCAGAAGTACTTGCTACCTCAGGATGTGGTTTTGTTTGCTGGACTGAGCAAATCTTTCTTTTGCAAACACTTGTATCGCTTTGTGGATGAATAGTGTCCTGGGACGCTTAATCTCAGTAGCTGTGGTTGTTTTGTGATTTCACTCTTTAGCTAAATTCTATAGCAATGTTCATCAACAAGGGTAGAAATAGCACGTTAAACAAGGAGAGATGAGCAAACTATCAGTACTTCAGAAATAACAGTTGATGCAGCCTTTTTAGGGAGTGTGCGTAGACGAGAACAAAGACCCATGTCATCCCAGCCCTTACACAAGTCTGTAACTAAACGTACATTAGTAGTATCAGCAGCTTTAATGTAGAGAACTAGATTGGGTACTTCAATTTTTATGTTTAGTGCAGGATCAGAGACTTAATCGGCGCGTACACTATGTTTATTTTCCTGAAGGACTTCATTAATACATATGAATGACCATCTTCCTCCTGACACAGCAATTTTGACTAATAGCTTACACAGTCAAACTCTTTAAAGGAGCTGCATTAAAACCTACTACTGATGCATCTCCGATCTATAGTATGCCTCTAAAGTGTCTCCTATAATTTGAAAGTTTGTCTTTGAAACCTAGCGCTTTGTACTGATGATAGCATCCAGCTCTTACAACAGCCTCAGTAAAATTGTGAACCAATATATTCATGGCAAAAAAAAGGCAACAAAACTTTTGATTTGTTTTTAATCTTAATTTAGTAAGAACTACTTACATTAAAAACATTAAGTGTTAAATCAAGCAGAAAATAATGCTTGATTTACATACAAAATTGAAACTGTTAAAATAGCTAAGCCAAAGGCCTATAATAGAAGATGAGTATTAACTGTATTTGCTGTTTGCTTGAATGAATTTGTTGTTGGTTTCCATAAATATTTTTTTTTTTTGCACAAATAAGCACTAACACTTTCCCAAAGGTAAAGCAGGCTTACATTTAATTTATGTAAACCTCTTAATGTATCCCCTTTAGGACTTCACAATCTTTGTGCTAAACTTGTACAGATGTCTGTAATCACCCTATTAGGACAAGTGAGGGATTCAGGATTCTGAAAGAGCCTAATGAGAAATAAGCCTATTTCTGCCAGAAATATTGGGAGTAAAATGAGCTGATTAAAAAAGAAATCTTATTAGAAACAATCACATTAAAATTTTATTACTTGTTTATTTTAATTAAAGTATTGGGGGAATCGGTGAATGACTATTAATTAGGAAGCTCATATTTTCTTAATCAGAATGCTCTTCTAAATCACTGCAGGGTTTGTGTGAAGGAAAGTCTTGTTTTTAAAAATCCTCATAATCAAGGAATGCTACACAAGAAATTTCTAATATGCTTTGAATGATAAATAAGCTTATAATAATGTACCTCCAAAGATTATACTTCTGAGACTGTGTCAGAGAAATCCATGCTCTTAGGAAGATTAAGTCTTTGGTCTAACTTCAAGGTGGCTGTAACATACATTGCTGATATTGTTCAAATGATCTTGTGAGTGTATTTAAAAAGGAAAATATCTGCATAGAATTTCTCTTTAGGAACTGCAAAAATCCACCTCTGGGAAATATATACATATATACAGACACATCTCAATGCAAGCAGGCAAGGACTAGCATGCTGCAGAAAGCTCAGTAATTGGCCTGCCCCATCCAGGCAGAGCAGGGCAGAGAACAGAGGTTGACTGATTACAGCAGCCCAACTCTGATTATCCAGTTGAAATCAATTAACTTGCAATTAATTCCAAAGCTGTTTTCACTGCTCTCTGCCTTTTGTGTTATTGGAAAAGCTGGTGATGGTTGAGGGATGCCATAATACAGGGTTTCATGTTCATTTCCTTACTTATATGTAGACTTATTTATTAGCCCAAAAGATAAGTTTTATTTTGATGGCATAGGTTTTAAATTTTTAAGTTAGATCCAAAAAAAATTTTCTCTTCATTTTTTCATTTCTAGTGTTGCTGATGGGCTGATACGGTGTTATGTTATTTTGCAAAATGATTTTCTTTGTGGCTGGACATTCATTTATTGGTCATTATTATGCTGGAAATGGGGATTACAACAAATGCTTCAGAAAACCTCTTATTTCCCCTTGTGTGATATTTCTAGACAGGTTTTTCTTGGGTGGGGGGGGAAGTTATTTAAACAGTGCATCCCATATGCTCTCAAGGTAACCATCAGAAGTGTAAGCCCAAGATTCAATATCTGCAATACAAGATATTTTTAGTAGTAAGAAGATGTCCTGCTTCTCAAATGGCTTGGAGTGAGAGCTAGAGGAGTATAACCCTACCAGGGAGAAGGTTAGTAACTTGGATATGCAGGCAGTCTGTACTTAACTAGTACAGAGCTATTGTTCATTACCTCACAACAGGTTACACTTACTATGATCCTACTTTAATTAAGAGGCTCCCTGTGTGATGTTTTTACTAGTGACTTTTCAACAGGGGTAATTTATTCTTGATCTTTATGATTCTTGCAAGAATAAAAGTAAGAAGTTGAAGAAATTAGAGATCTTAATCCTTTCTTGTGTAAGCAATCTTGTGGTTACAAGGGTCACCCCTTTTCTTTCAAATATGTTCGTAGGGTTTTTCATGGGTTTTCTGCAATTTGGGTTCAGAGAGCTCTTAGAGGAGTGGTGTTTCTCTGAAAGTTACCCTCTTCCTTTTGTTTTGGCTTTAATAAGGTTGCAAGCTTGTTGTGATGTCAGAAAAGAAGAATGTTTTCTGTTCTTTTTCTGCTAATTACTAACAATATTTGTTTTCTGGCATTTTTCATCAACAGTTTCCAAGTGTTTCAAAAGATCTTATTGGCTCCATTTTACACATAGGGAAACTGAGGCATGGGGAATTGGCTTGCCCATAGCCACTCATGAACCCAAGTCCATGGCATTTCACTTCAGTGTACTGGCAGCCAAAAATGTTTTTAGTCTTTGCAATCTAGCAAGTTACCCACCTCTCTCTATTAAGATACAGCTACTGCTGTGCTTCCATTTTCTCGTATAAAAAAAGCTGGAAGCAATTGAAAACAAAGCAAAAGAGCTCAGTTTTCATGCTGTAACTGCCTCTGCTGCTGGCTGGAGCACGGTTGTGAAGTCTATATGCTTAATGCCCATGGGCTCAGTCCTAGTGATGGAGTTAATGCAAAAACCCTGGGAACTGGCTGCACTTTTTGGAAGCTGATGGGAATGCAGGAGCCTTGGGATCTGCTGCAGATGGGCGAGCAGCAGCAGCTGTGGGTAGCATACGTCAGGGGACACAGCTGCTAGTGCCTCTTGGCCATTCTCTGTGCCCTGTGGCACTGCAATGAGGCAGTTCAACCAAGGAGCCATGTGAAGGTGTATATAGAGTACCGGGACGGGGAATGAAGGGTAGGAGGCTGGGAGAAGGTGGGCTTTAGTACTAACTGAGGGCTTTGGAGAGAGTAGGGTTGAACTCTTCAAAATGGAAAGGAATGTTGGACTTTAATTGGGGCTTGTATAGCTGGAGATGTTAGTGAAAAGATATAATAGCTTTAATCTTTGGATGTTAGGCTTGAGATAGGTCATGGTCAAGCTCCCGTTCAGTGGACTATCACCACCGCTATAGGTCAGGTCACTTATGGTTTTGTCTAACTGAGCTGTGAAAACCTTAAAGAATGGAAATTACAACATACAGCAAAGTGTACAGGAAAAGTCTGTTGGCCTCAAAGGATCCTTCCTGGAAATTGCGTGCTAATGGGGGTTTCATTTATATTACAAAACTGAGCTGCGTTTTTCAAAGGATCAGAGGAGCAGACGTAGATCTGTTAACACTTTTTGCCTATGCTCCCTCTTCTTCTTGGGCAAAGTCTATCTCTGTAGTAGCTCTGACTTTCTCCATATATTCTGATTGATGGGTTTGGTAATTAATTGTCACCAGTTCATGACTAAACTCATTGCAGATTATGTTGTATGAAGCTGTACTAAGCAAACACATCAGGTTCTGAGTACACAGAGCAGGGCAAACCAACCATAACTGTGATGTAGGTGTCATCAGCAAAGACTGCTGATCCTAGAAAAAACCTCCTTTGATGGGCTGGGACTGTATTTAAATTGACTTGATAGGAGCTGACTGCCACAGAGTGATTCTTCATCTTCTGACTTTGAGTAACGTAAGCTGAGTCTGCTTATTGTCTCCATTAGGGAAGAACAGAGTTCCTGCTAATTCCTACCAACACATGGCTCTGTATAAACCATCACACAGAGTTCTTGCGAGTTGTTCATGCCACAGCAAAGAGAGCATTAGAGAGTCCCTAATGTGAACGAAGTGCTAGCACAGCATGGGTGAAGGAGTTAGTTACACTTACAGTGCTAAATATGCTAATTAACACCGCAGAGATTAAATTCTTCACTAGTATTTAAAGACTGGTACCTGCATTAAGGAGTTGGAAACATTTTTCTTTACTACGGATCTGCATCACTATAGCAAATCCTGCAAACAACTCAGTTGTTCTGCAAGTTATTCTGCAAGTCACTGTGCAGTAATTGCCAACACCCAACAAGGTCCCATCACTATCACTGCCCCATTTCTAACTCTCTATAGTCAAGCTTCTAGACATGGCAAAGCTGTTTTTCATATCCTGCCCATGGCTTGATTGGTCAGGTGACCAAACAAACTGTGGTTTGTGATGAAGTTGGCTCATGACTGAATTTCCTTTCAGATACATTAGGTGGATATAACCCCATGACTAACGCTCACCCATATTTCATGGCTATGGCTATTACTACATAGATAGACTGAGTGGGCTAGGATTGGGCTGACTTTTAGTATTGGGAAACTTGTATGTTGTACTCAGTTGACCACTGTGTACAGAAAGCCAGAATTACAAAGCTGTAGTACCAGGCTTTATGTTTAGACAGAATTAAGACTGGTTAATTTTGCTGAAACAAGCTTATACATTTTGCTTTTATTTCAATTTGTCCTCTCTCTTTCTAACCAGAATGGAAGGTAATTCTCAGCCCTCTCTGCTCCACTGAATGTAGGAGAGGACCGAACAGTACATTCAAACTGAAAGATACTGGCATAACTTTGGATCACAGAGATTTCACTGCTTGAGTGCAGTGCAATGCTGTGGTGGTGCTTGTGTACTAGGTCTAGCTCCATTTATTCATCACTTTTTCTTTGAAAGAAAACAACAGATAATTATTACTAAGCATATACAACAGTGATGTGCTTAGATGCTTTATGAACTATGTGGAAAATGTAGGACTTTGGTGGACAAATTCTGGTGAATCATAGGCCCTCCCCATCCCCACAAGAGAAAGGAAACTTGTCAAGTGCTTATTTTATTCTAAACTTTGCAATATTTTCAGTGTTGAAATTAAAAAAAAATTAAACCCTGAAAACCCTTTTAATTAAACATATCTGAATTCTGATGTCAAATACTTGGCAAAGACTTCTGCTGATTTCTTCCATAGCTTCACTTTATCATATAGCCAATGCTTAATTAAGGAGTACACAGTTATTTGGCACTTAGAAACTTGTTATATTTCCAAGTTGGTTTACATGATTGACTCCATGTGCAGTCTCTGTAATATACCACAAGAATTCTTTTTTTGAGGTCCAAACTCACTGTTAGCTTAAATGATCAGAGACTTGTTGAAATATCTTCAAGTGACATTGTTTTCACCAACAATTAATTTGGCCTTGCAACCACAGGAGGATCTGAATCACAAATCAGAATGGAAATCTGAATCACAAATGGAGCAGAACTACCCATCCCAGTTTAACATCTTTAACCTGCTCTGATTCTGTCCCCCTGTTCTTAAATAATCACTGTAATGTAAGCAGAGCTGCTCTGGAGTAATACACTATAAACGATGTGCTTCAGCCTGTGTATTGGGTTGTGATTGTGTAGGTAATTTAATATAGTTTTCACTGATGACTACAAAGAACAAAGAACGACCAGTGGCTCAGAATAACCCATTTCTCCATAAACTCTTGAGGTCAGTGGGAAGATAATGCCAAATGCTGTTTCTTTATAGGCCAAGGTAAGAACACAGAGTGATAAAACCTCTGGCTGTGTGAAAAGAGCTGCACTCTCTAGCTGGAAATGGGGGTATGTGAAAGACCTAGGGGAAGGAGCGGACACCTGCTGCAGCATCTGAAGAGAGCGTATCAGAGCCTGCGGGGCATCAGCAGGTAAAGTTCTCTAGGTAACACCCAGAAAGCCTGTTTGTTCCTGAGTCTTGAATCTCCAAATGATGTTGTTGCTATTGATAAAACAGCAGGGTTGGGAGGAGGAGGCTGGAAGGCTCTGGATGGAAACACAGAGGTTGCAAAGCTGCTGGGTAAACGTGTTTGGCACTCAGATTTTTCTAGCTTGGGTCTAATGTGAGAGCAGAGAAGCTCAATTAATGGGAGTGAAAAAGGACTGATGCTTTGGGTGATGTGCTCTGAGACTGGGAAAGAGGAAGAAAAAGGGGAAACCTGTAAATGTGATAGAGAGAGTCCTGTAAGTCAAACCTGGGGTGGCTTGGTGGTTTATTTGGTTCTGCCAGAAGTGGTGGGGCTCTGCCTGCTTCTGCCAGTCAGGAATGGGACTTCAGCTTCAACTTCAGCTGTGCTGCTCTACAGGGACTCCTGAACTGAAGCTGTCCATGGGTCTGTTCTCAGCTGATGTTTGCTTTTGTTAACTGATTCTCAATATGCTCGTAACAATCCTTTGGTTAAAATAAACCAGTGATTTAATTCTTGGTTTAACTTCTAAATTACTCCAGCAAAGTTTTCAGTATTACAAGTCCTATTAAAACAAATAAAAATAAGCTTTAGCCTGAACATCAGGCTACCCACAGTGAGTTACCATATAAAGGCATAGTTCTTAAATGCACCCAGCTCTTCCACTTGATTCATGTTTCAGCACAGTACCACACCACAGATTCAACAAATGTGGATAATTTTAAATGGACAGCTATTTACAGTTCTATGATACAGTGTTATTACAAAACCTCAAGATATAAAGCTCTGAATTTTGAAAACACAATACTGCACATTCCCAGTTTTAAAGCAAAAGTAGCATGAATCTACACCTTCTGCATCTCGAACACAAAGGCTTTTGAGTGGAAGCAATGGACAACAGCATTCAAACTCAGAGATTTATTGAAGGATGAGCTGAAAATGTGTCTAATAGAGCAGACTGGAAAACCCCGTTCTGTTGCTTTAGTAAGAGGAACTGAGTCCCTGTTTCTCCAAAAGTTGGTGTTCACGTCCATGCATGTGAGATGACTACTGATGTGCTTCAATTTCATTGTATGCAAGCATCATGTAGGAACCAGACACTGTTTATATGGCCATACACTTACTAAAATACAGATGTTTTTCCTTTTTTTACTTTTTTTTTTCGCTGTAACCACTTTCCCTTGCTTTATGATTGAGAGTAAAAATATATTTGTGTGATCTAGGTCTTGGACCTGCTCCAATATAAATCTTCAGTGGGCAATGAGAAGAGGGAGCATCGTGCTTCCACCTGTGATGGTACAGCCACTGCTTAATTTATACCCTTAATTTAGTTGAGGCACTGCTATTTTTAAAAATTCTCTGAGGGCTAAATGCTGCAGTCCTCTCTTGGGCCACACTCAGCTGTTGCTTCAAGAGGAACTTGGCTTAAGAGCTGGCTGGAAGACTTGGCTTCCAGGACAGTGGCCAAGAGGTCTGATCTTTTCACACTGCCACGTGCAGAACTGTCCCCGGTCCCTGTGAGCGCTTGCTGTAAGGCATGGGGCGAAGTCTCCAGGGAGGCTCTCCGGGTCTTGGTCAGGGGAATGGAAGGCTGCACGAGGAAAAGCATTGAGTCCTGGTGGGGCAGAAGGGACTGTGGTGGCGTTTTGGCAATGCAGTCTTCTGAGAAGCTAGTAGCACTCTGGAGATGTGTGAGTGGTTTGCTGGGTCTCTGTTATTTCCTCTGCCTTGCCGTGGCACCTGCAGGAGGAGGGGGAAATTCAAAGTATTTGCAACTATAAAACAACAATGTTGTGGGTTTGCATGTGTGTCTAACAGTTGGGGTGCTACCAGGGAAACCAGTTTCATATTCCTCAGATAACCTAAAACCAAGTAGAACTAAATTTTTAGGTACTTAAAAAAAAAAATCACGTTTCCAGAACCGATCCTGATATTCAAGAGTTCGGGCAACTTTCAGGACTGTCAGAAGGATGGGATGGCACACTGTCATTTTTAAGAGCCTGTCCCACACAATAACCAAAGCAAACACTATTTCTAGTAACAGACATGAAGGCCATATAAGATGAGCATTAGCTTGATTAAATTCTTGTGGTCCATTTGAAAACCGCTCACAGACAATACTGAGTCTGCTAAAGGGGAGGTGAAGCTCTGAAACCCTGCATTCTCTTTGCAGGGGGAGGCTGATGTCCCACTGTGCCATGTGCAGAACATAGCTGCTGGCAGGAAGTGCTGTGTCCCTTCTTGCTCCTTCCCTCCCTCCTCACCAGGCTGCAGTCTTTGTGCACTGACCTATGCTCCTGGTTTGGTTTGTTCTTTTATTTTCTAGGGAATAAATCAAGTAGATTTGTAAGCAAGGAAATTGCCAAAGCCTGTTTGCTTATGGACTTGTGCTTTCAAGACTTTTGTTTCCCCTAACATTTCCAAGACATGTAAAGATGGGAGAGGAAAACGGGGATTGCAGGTTTCAAAGTGCAGCTCATCTCTCCCCTCCTGGCACCGCTGCCAGGCACTGCATTTCAAGGATGCACTGAAACTCCTGCCTGACTTGGTCACTTCATATAGGTACCATTTGTCCATGTGTTCCTCTATTGCTTTCCCACATCTTCTAAGGAGAAATCAAAGCTGTCTGTGTCTCTGTTTTTTTTCTAACACAACTTCCTTTTAAGCCTGTGTACTGAAATCCCTGTGCTTACAACATACATAATCTGAATTATGCTTAAGTCATGGTTTCAGCTGGCCCCCTCCTGGTGCAACACTACCACTGGTCCTGACATATTTCTTACCTGTGTCTTGCTGCTACTATTTTCTGCTCTCACTGCAAATCTTCATTAGGATTTTTAAATCAAGAGAGCTACTTCCCCTTTCCACTTGATGTGATCCTACGGTACAGCATGGAAAGGGCCAAAAGAAGGGGAGGAGTAATTATGATAACAACTACCCAATTTATAGCTACTTTTCTCTTGCTATCAATGATGCTCCAGGTGCAGGAACAAAAGCAACCCTGTGTGGAAATCCTGCAGAGATTCCTCTCTTATACCACCCCAGGGCCCAGGAAGGGGCCAGGGCCACCGGGCTGCACAGGAGAAGGGCTCCCAGCTGGTAGTCCTGGTCACTGGGGATGCTGAAAAAATACATTCCTTTCAGGAAATGAAACAGAAAGAGATTTGACATTATTGATTCAGTTCATAGGAAATGCTCAACAGCATGGAAAGGACAATGCGTAACTATGCAATTCCAGTACAGTGGGTCTTTCGATTGTTTCTTTTTCTTGCTTTTCTTTCCAGTTGCTGTAAAACCAAGCAAAGTTTTGCAAACGAAAGTCTCATCCTAAAACTCCCTAAGTTTTCTTTTGAGGGACAATTCTACTTTGCCAGTATCAATGAAGGATGCAGGGAACTTGGTACATAGTTTCACTATAAATTGGGTTTACCTGTATTATCTTTTGAGGGAACAAAAGCCAGATTAGAGCCCTCCCCTTGGTTCCCTCTTCCCAGAAAGCTGCATGAATGCACACAAGAAGCATGCACAGCTTGTTTGCTCCGATGGACTCGTTTGTGAGCAACTCTGGAAATGAATTTGGCTTTGAGTTTGAGCTGGTATCTTGCCCCAACCAGCATTTCTTCCCAGGTTTAGTGTTTTAGTCCCTTTTCCATAAACCTATATTCAAACGGCGCTATAGGAAATGGCTACCTGCAAGCAAACCAACCATTGCTCTTCACAGGAGATAAGTACTGAAATTGCATTGTTACGGTTTTGGAGAAAATAACGGGATCAAAGCAAGGACTTTGTTTATTGCATGAAGCTGGATTCATTTGGTTAGAATAATGACTTTTAATTACCTGCAGGGAAGGTTTGGCTGCTGCTGACACAGAGGACAGATGTGTGGGCTGCGACCCTGTGTTGAGGGAAGATTAGCACTGACTCCACTCATCATAAGATCAAGACATTGGAGAGTAAAATTCAGACTAACAAATTTATTTTACCTGTGTTTGTGATTAGATACAAAGACAAAAAGCTTAGCTGATATGCTGAATATTGATTAGGTCTGTAAAGTGTTTTGATGTGGTTAATTCACATCAAAACACTTTTGTGGGTTTCCATACCTCATTGTACCACACAACCTTTTTTTGTTTTATTATCTCCAGCATCAGTTTCAACCTCTCTTTTTAAACAAAAGAGAAACACTAAATATAGCTGATCATGGCAAGGCAAATTTAACAACAGGGAGCTTTTTATGATGAGAACCTTATCTAGCAGCAGTGATTCCTAAGATGCCATCCCTGCATACCCAGGGAGCCTTTTGAGTTCCTTAAGCCAGATATACTAATTTTGGGTGTCAGGAAAGCATCACCATGGCTGGGAGTGTGGGGTGCTCCTGCTGCTGCAGCTCCTCCTGCTGCCTCTGGGAAGCAAGTTTGTGAACCACTGCTCCAGGGAAACCACTTCTTGTTTGTGGCTTGTTTTTTGACTAGGGGAAAGTGGCATGTTTAGGAATATAAATAACTACAGCCCCAGGGCATGCCAACATTACAAGGGTAAATCTGTGGAGGGTGGCTCCAGGGTTCAGGAGAAAACCTAAAGTACCCCTGGGGCAGGCTGTCAAGTTACTGCAGGCAAAGTGCCCTTGCAATGAGGCTTTAGGAGAGGAAAACCAAACAATCCCACAGCAGTGTTCATGTTGCTGGTTTTATGTGTTTATGAGTAGCTGAGAGGGGAGATCACTGATTAAGTACCCGGTATTAAATGCTCTTAATCACTGCTCTGGAGTCTAATGGAGCTCTTGTTTGCACATAACTGTGCCTTGTAGCAGTCTTTAGAACGCTTCACAGATGTGCTTATTGCCATCATAACTGTATATGTGTAATGGGCTTTTTAATTATTGATTCATCATTATATCTTCCTAAACTACTTATACATGTTAAGAGAACAAACTGTGCTTGTGTTTTTCTTTTCAAATCTCTGGTTTTAAAAAATAATTGCTTGATGAAACAGTGTGGCTCTAGGGGCATTGGACCTCCAAGTGAGCAAGAACATATATAGACAAATATATGAGGAAGCCTCCCCAGTTTAACTCAGTTCCCAATAGCTATGTATGAAATACACTACCTGAGTAGCTTTTGCTGTGCCTCTTCTTCTTCGTCCATTCTCCAGATGGCCTCTGCTTTTCCCTGTGAGTGTGAGCTTGTCCTGGTGGGAGTATTGCCGAACAAGAGGAGTCGCTGTCTGGCAACTCCAAGAAGGACTTCTCTTGAGAGTTGTCCAACAGCAAATCTGTACCGGAGTCTTCATTTTCCTTTACTATGTCTTTCAATTCTTCCTGATGAGCCTCATCACAGGGAGCAGGCTGACTGCTGCCAGGTTCAACTCTGGTCTCACTTGGCTGTGTTTCTGGCTCCTGCAAAAGCCTGTAGCTCTCTAAGCCATCAGCTGGACATTTCTTGTCCTGGCTTTCTGAGATGGACCCATTGAGTTGGTCTTGCAGAGCAATGCCTGAACTGCTGCTCACAAAACTTATCCCTGTATCTATCTTAGCAGCAGAGAAGGCAATGAAGCCACCCTTCATGCTTGGCTGGAGGCTTGCCCAGCTGTCTGCCTGCTCCATCCTGACATCTGGCGTGGGCTGACTGGCCCTGCCAGCTCCCACCAAGCTTACTGAGTCCGTCTGGGACTTTGGTGGCAAATTTCCTCCAGCAGTGGTTTTGGATAACACCTGTTTTGAAGCTGGGGCACTTGTAACATCTCCACCCATCTCCTTCAGGGCAGTGGTTGAGGGGCAAGTGCTTTCTGAGGGATGACCATTGCTGTTCTGCTTGGTCTTATCATCCGTCTGCTTTCCTACTACTTGTGGATCCATAATGCTCTTTCCTTTAAACAAAAAAAAATACAATCAGCCACAGCTGCAGAGTTGCATCCAGGATTAACCAAGGTGTTTCTGTCACTGGGGGAGGATACAAGCAAGGCTTGCCTGTGGAGGGTGAACTCACACTAAAGGAACCATGCAGAGGGAGGACCATTTTACCCTCCCTGTACTTCCCCTCCTTATACCCACCGTGGTCACGCCATTTGGATTCAAAGGCTCTACCTCAGTCAAGTCCCTGTTTTCAGCAGGTGTTCATGTGTCTTTGCTGCCAACCAGCTTATTTCCATGGAAGCCCCTCGACTTGCAAGGATGCCTGAAAGCCTGTGGCAGGAAAAGGGAATCCACCTTTTCTTAAGGACTGCTTTAGACTCCCAACTGTAGACTAAGACAGAATGTAGCAGTCTCCAAGACAGTGACAAGCTGTGCTACTGAGACTTGATAACATGAAGAGGACTCATGTGGGGATGACACCAGTGCTCCCTCAGCGTGGTACTGTGGCTGACCCGTGGGCTGTGCCTCTCAGAGGGTTTATCAGCATGGGTAGAAGGCCACGCTGTTCCAAAACGCTGCTAATTCCAGGGCAGACCTGGCTGGAACAGCTCAGGGCTCTCTGCTCCTCTTCTCCACAGCACTGTCTGCAAAGCATCCTTAAATAAAATGACCCAAATGCAAACATAGAGGATTTTTGCTTGTGTGCTTGGCTCAGGCTCAGGGGCAGATGGAAATGAATAGCTGCAGGTACAGTTGGGTCTGTGTCCTTACCAGACTGGCTCTCCTCCTGGCTCTCCGCAGGTGAAGTTTTAGGAAGTGCATCTGTCTCATGTCTGTTCTTTGTCTTTCTCAGCGTGAACCCTTTCCTTATGTCGGCCAGCAGCGCATCGATGACACACACCTCCTCCTGCTTCACAACCCCCTTCTTAACTGTGATGGAGAGACATGAGTGTTATACCTGCTCATGAGGTGGAGGAGAAGGACACCTTGCAGTGATGCTATTGCATGGGGCAGGTACTTGATACAAGCAACCACTGGGCAAAAGCAAGGCACCAATGCCAGGTCTGGAAGCAGCCATGCTCTTTGCCCCTGAAGCAATCTATCCGGCTGAGGCCAAAGGATCTACCCAAAAGCCTGTGTGCTACAGGCTGGCACCAGTGCCACTGGCTCTGCCTGTCCTTGTGCCTGGTTATAACAAGATCTTGAAAGACTTCTTGTTGGTGGGGGCCTTTTTTTGGGGGGCAATGGGCAGAGAGATGGAAGGAAAATTATCCTGATTTTTCTTTCCTCTCTGCTTCTTCCAATTGTTCTTTTCTGTTGTGCTGCCTCTCATTTTCATTCAGAGAAAGGCAAATTTAAGTTATCTGGAAGATTTTTGGGACATCAGCAATCTCTGTTAAAGAAAGACTATTGAAATGTATATGGGGATTTGGGGGAAGAAGTCAAATTTTTCTTGTTAGATTTAAAAGTTAAAACGTTATGTTTAGAAACTGAAAAAGTTAATAGAAATGTTTCATTTTTACTTTTCTTCTCTGCTGTTCAGTCAGCAAACCTAAAACTGACTTCTCTGCCCAGCTGCAACTGTGAAAAGTCAATTCTTAGTTATGGCTGTAAGACAGCTCAAAGCTTTTAGTCAGCCAGCACCTGGAAACACACAAAATAAATTACTACTACTGGTCCATTAAAGCAGGACCAGCAAAGAGCTCCTATCGACTCCATCTCTCTTTTTGAAGCCTTTTTAGATACTTACTGACTTTTCCATTTTCTCCCTTCTGTCTCTTCCCCTCTTCCTATTCCATCTGTTTCTTTCTCCTCTCTGCTTTGGCAGCTTGTTCCTTCCTGTCCTTGTTTTCCTGCAGTGATATAACAGGAGCACAAGAAGGTTGGCTAAATGTCTGCTCAAAAAACTGAAGAGGAGAAGGATGATCTGGAGATGGTTGCAAAGGAGGAAGAGAAATTCTGGCCTTATCCCATGCAACAAATACAATGGGCAAGGAGAGTAAGGGCTGTTTTGCCAAGATGGTGAGAGGCAGACCACAATCACATGCTACCGAGACACATGTCTGTGCAAGCACTCTATGCTTTCATAGAAAGTTCCAACATCTCCGCTATGGGCAGGGATACTTTCCACTAGGTCAGACTGCTCAAAGCCTCATCCAGCCTGGCCTTGAACTCTTCCACCTCACTTTCCCTAGTGAGAACCACAATAATCCAAAAGGAAAGATAGATCCCCATGATTAACTTAGAATTGGGACTTAGAATTGTCTCACAGCCTAAGTCACTGTAAGATACTGTGCCACAACTTTATCTCTGACATGGATATATACCGCCATTGCCAACATACGGGGATGCTGTATGTAAAAACAACTAAATGCTTAAACTCACTATTTTAAAGACATTGTAGGACAAACTGGGAAATTTTCACATATTTCAGTAACACAGGCCACCATAGTACATTGTTTAGAATAGACTTCATGAGGACTTTCTAGATACTATTCAAAATTCTGCTTAAAGTTTTGTCAACTGTGATGGAAATTGGCCATATCTTACCATTTAAATTGCTTCAAAAATATGTTCAAATTGAGACTTTTCTTGGAGTCCAAAAATGTGATCTTCACTAAAGAAAAAGAAGATATATCATATTAGATGAGATCTGTCTGCAGTGATCTTTATTTGGAAGAATTAGAGGGATCTTCTCACCTCCTTTGGTTCTGTCTTCACTGGTGTGGCCATTTTCTCCTTGGGGGTTGGTTGTGGAAAGGAAAACAGCTGCTCTGTGCTTGTGTAATTGAGCTCTACGGTTTCCTCACTGATGCTGCTCACTGAAGCCCACATTGAGTGACTTTCTGAGAAAAAGACCGCATGTTCAGATTGGCTACAGGGATAGCTGAAAGCTCCTTTTTAGGGCAATGTTTTTTAGGGCAATGTGAGTTGCTAGAAGCGATACTTCTCAGAAGTTGAATGAAATAAGAACAGACATATTCATCTTGGACAAATGCTAATTACCGAGGAGTGGCAAGTCCCACAGGCAGGATCCAAAGAGCCTGAAGGGTATTTAAACCTGGTGCTTTTCCCCAGGATATGCTGGTAAGGAGATGCAGCACTAGGCACACAGAGGCCATACAACCTCATCCCTCCCTATACAACTGCATTCTTCTCCAGGTAGGGAAAAGATGTCAGCATGAGAAGAGTCTCAACCATTTCCTTCCCAGTCTCATGGCTGACGTTATTTTTCCTTCCCATGGACTGGCCACAATCTGGACATTTTCTGACTTCAAACTTCCTACATTTTTCACTTTATAAGCCAGCCTTTGTATAAGGCTGGCTACTGGACTGGTTGAACTAATTTCCACTGTGCTTCCTTAAATATCTTTTTGTTTTAGAAAAACCCATCACCCAAAAGGGCCTGTAGAAATCTCTACTGAAATAAGCCCAACAATTAACTGCTCCTGTGATTGAAAACACTCCTTATTTAAGCTTCACCTATACAAACTTCCATGCAAGGATGCCTTGCTTGTCTAGGGCAAAGCTGACCTTGACTGCCCTGGATTCTTCTCACATTTCACGCTCCTATTTTGATCCACTAGGAGAGGGAAATGTGACCCAAAATTCAAAAGACAAGTCAATGATTCTCATAGCTCTCTCATTCTTTCAATGTCCTTCTTAAACTGTGATGTGATCCTTACCCGCACTCTGTACTCATGACTTTAATATACACAGATAAAAGTACAGATGAACTGGGGAATGAAAGTCTGGGGAACCCAGATCAGAACCTGTTAAGAAATCAAGCCTAAGGCACGTTACGATGGATTAGGGAAATATTTCCATCTCTCCTCCTTCTTCTAATTTCAATGGATTTTACTTAGAAACAAGCTATCCCAAATTACTGATTTAGTTGGGATGGTTATTACATTATATTACTAGTTCCAAGGTATTTTTATTTATTTAAGTTCTGCAGGTCAAATGTAATTGAAATCAGGGTAATTCTGTATCTGACAAACTCACAAAGAGAGTTTTTTCCACTGGTTCACCCTTTAAGCAGTAGTGAATTTATGCCAGAAGCACCCACCTCTTACCACATTGGTGGGCTGCTTCTGCCAGTTCAGCTTTTTCATTCTCAACGTTGGTGTCTTCACTGTCCTGTGGGGAGGCCTGCTTGAGCCAAGAGAGCAGCTGAACTGGGAAGCCACCACAGCTTCTATATGATCTCCTACTAAGCCGGGCAGGAGAGGTGGAGGGGGTGGGATGCCACCCATGCCAGGTAAAGGAGGTGGAGGGGGTGGGATACCCTCTGTGTTAGGCAATAGGGGTGGGGGTGGAGAAATACCAGGCACTAGTGGCGCTGGAGGTGTACTCATCACGGGGGGATGCAGGGGTCATGGCTGCTGTGCCAGAGGGCAGGAGTGAAGGTGGTGGGGGTGGAGGTCCTGGCACAGGAGCAGCATAGGTTAGAGGATTAGATGTCTGTCATGAAGCAGAGCAGGCTGTGATCTCAGACGACGATATCTTCTCATTGGTGGGTGGCCTTATGGGAGGTGCTGGTGCCTTGGAGGGGTTTGATGATCCTGCTGTATTCCAAGCTGCAGCACGTGCACATGGCTCTAGTTCAGCCTGGATGCCTCCATTTGCACTCCCAGACAAATGGTTTTCAGCTCGCTTTTGCTTGTTTGGATGTTTCTTGATAGACAGCAACCTCCCAATGACTTCCTCAACTGTGTTCCCTTGGACTAGAGAAACGAGTTGGAGTCAGAGAAGGGGATGGGGCCCAAACGTTGGTACATGCTATTCAACCCCTGCTAAGCAGCAGATCTGGAGCCACAAAGCCCACTCCCTGGTATCATTTTACACAGCTGCATTTTTCACTTCCAGGTAATTTCCTTCCCATGGTCCTGGTGCCTAAACACGGATTTGAGCATGCCTGCCAGTAAGACTAGCCAGCATCAGCAACAAGACACCAATAAGGACAGATTCCCACTTATTCCCATGACCCAAAGCTCAGGACTTTACCATTAAAGCAAGACTATGAATCCCAAGCCCACTGCTAAATGTGGCCAGCTCACGTTGGCATGTGCATGGCTGGGGCTGGCTACCCTGTGCAGCAGGTGTAGCTTTTTTCCAGCTTCTGTTCAGTGCTTAGCAAGTCCCATAGATCATTTGTTGGGCATTTGGGAAGGACTTTCATGGGTACCGGGTGGGATGAGGGAAAACAAAAGAAGAGTGCAAGTCTAGATGGATATGTCATTATTACTGTCATTTGCAAGTAAAAGGGTTCTGTTTACCACCGCATCCAAGGACTCCCACAGGAACAGGCTGGAGTGATGAGATGGTTCCAAGTGCAGCAGGCTCTGAAGGATGGACAGCAGCTGGACAGATACTGGAGAGCAGCTCACCTGGAAGACAAGAATCATAGAATCACAGAATAGTTAGGGTTGGAAGGGACCTTAAAGATCATCTAGTTAAAACCCCCCTGCCATGGGCAGGGACATTCCACTAAATCAGGCTGCCCAAGTCCCCATCCAGCCTAGCCTTGAACACCTACAGGGATGGGGCATCCACAACCTCCCTGGACAACCTGTTCCAGTGTCTCACCACTCTCATGGTGAAGAAATTCTTCCTAATGTCTAGTCTAAATCTGCCCCTCTCCAGTTTACACCCATTCCCCCAGTCCTATCCCCACAAGTCTTTATAAATAGCCCCTCTCCAGCTTTCCTGTAGCCCCTTCAGGTACCGGAAGGCAGCTATAGGATCTCCTCTGAGCCCTCTTTTCTCCAGGCTGAACAACCCCAACTTTCTCAGCCTATTCTCATAGGAAAGGTGCTCCAGCCCTTCGATCTTCTTTGTAGCCCTCCTCTGGACCTGTTCCAACAGCTCCATATCCTTCTTATGTTGAGGATTCCAGAACTGGACACAGTATTCCAGATGAGGCCTCACAAGAGAGGAATAGAGGGGCAGAATCACTTCCCTCGACCTGCTGGCCACGCTTCTTTTGATGCAGCCCAGATTATGGTTGGCCTTCTGGGCTGTGAGCACACATTGCCAGCTCATGTCGAGCTTCTCATTCAACTGGGGCTGTTTAGCCTAGAGAAAAGGAGGCTGATGGGAGATCTTTTTGCTCTCTACAGCTACCTAAAAGGAGGTTGTAGCGACATGGATGTTGGTCTCTTCTCCCAAGTAACAGGCGACAGGACAAGGGGAAATGGCCTCAATTTGTGCCAGGGAGGTTTAGACTGGATATTAGGAAAAATTTCTTCACCAAAAGGTTTGCCAAGCACTGGATCAGGCTGCCTACGGAAGTGAGTGGGTCACCATCCCTGGTAGATGGGTACATGTTATACTTAGGGGCATGCTTAGGTGATGAACTTGGCAGTGTTAGGTTTATGTTTGGACTCGATGATCCTAAAGGTCTTTTCCAACCTAAATGATTCTACGATTCCATGATTTCTATAATGACATTCTCATAAATCCTTTTTTGTGCATATAAAGAGTAAAAGTATCTCCAGATGGATCGTCAGAGCGGGTAGGGTCATATGGTAAATGAAGTGACCCATGGTACACGTCTCCAGCTGCATGACCCACTAAACGTCCCCCTGGAGTTACTGAAGGACAAAGGCACTTCTGGGGCATGATTCCCCTCAGTCTGAATTAGATGTCTAAAATCAGTCAGACAAAGAGAAATGGAGCCCAGACTCACCAGCTCAGATGCACACATTATGTCAGGTGTTTAGAAACATCTACCACTTTGTTGCAGGCTGTCAGATGGAATTAGAATCTTAAAACCTCTCAGTCTATCCCACAGTGCACAAGACAGAAAGATACATGTAAAAGCAGAACACCGCCACTACAGAACAGGTTGTTTGACAGAGGAACTCAGTGAAACTTTTCTTGGATCCCTTTATGTGTTCTGTTTACTGATGCACCTACCCGGCCTTGTGGCCAGTGAAACCATGGATGAGGGAACTTCTGTTTTGCTAATCTGGTAGGGCTTTTCCTGCCAGAAAGGACCTTGTGGTTGGCAGTCACCTGTCCAGACAAGTCACAGAGCAGCACCATGGACTTATGCTGACCAGGCCAAATTTCCTACAAGTTTTACCTTATCAATCCCTGCCTCTCTTACAAAAATGATGCAGAATGTCCCTCATTCCAAGCCCTTTTCTGTAGTATATGGATCTACCTGCATGAACCTGAGAAGAGCCATACCTCCTGCTGTAGCCCAACACTTGCTTTGTAATGATCCAGTGCATCCAAAGCCAAAGCATGGCCATCTGATGAGTAAACGCACAGAGCAAACAGGAGCTCAAATACTTGCTTTTTGACCATGATGTTAGTTGTGTCAAATGCTGGAGGAAAACCAAAACAATACACAAAGAGTGTATAATGGCATTAATGTTCTTAATCTCAGTGTCTTCTGCTACATGGCTTATGACCAGTGGGAGAAAAAAGACTGAAGGAGTGGAGCCTTTCCACATGAAAGATGGGAAGAGAAATATCCCAATGTATAGATTTCTCATCCCAATGGCATTATGTGATAGTAAGTTCTGATGGGAACAGTAGATGCTACAGGTATCCTATTGACATACTTGTGCTACTTGTAGTTGTTCATCTCTTCCATGTACCAGTGGCATGCTTCAACAACAGCCAAGATCTCAGCACTCTCAGTCACACATTTTAGTTCCCATTTTCACACATAGGTATTTTCTAGAACAGCAGATGAACAATTTTCCTCAATTAATGAGTTTTATTTTTAGTGCAGAAACACCCAATATGCATACCAAGCAGGCCAATTGTTCTACCCAGTCTCTATGTATTCCCTTTTTCCCCACTAATTTTTCTCTGTGAACCCTGGGAGCAGGTAGGGAGTGGATTATATCATCTTAATTTTATTTTATTAATGCACAAAGAAGATTGACTGCTGAAAATCTCAGGGTGCCCCATTTTTCACAGCACAAAAATGCCAGCTCTGTATCTCACACTGGTTAAGAAAATACAGGGTGGAGAGGAAGAAAGAGGACTTTGATACTGAAAAAGGGAGCAAGCTAGCTTTCAGACTAAATGCCTTTAAAAGAGATATTAATAAGGGTTTCTGGGCACAGCGGTGATCTCAGCACTGTTGAGCAGCACAGAAGTTATTCTACCAGCACCACGAACATTAGGTGCTGCACAAGACGTCCTAGGAGATGCCCTTACAAGTGTCATACCTAATAATGAGCAAGAAAATGAGCAGCATTAGCTACCATCTTCTAGAAGGAAGAGACTGAGCAGCACAGAAAACAGGCTCTCTTGAGTCTGAACCATGTCACCTTCCCTCCTTTTTCCAGGCTACAATTCTCCAAGTCCTTTCAGTTCTTCTCCCTCTGCCCTTAAAGCTCTGAAAGACTAAATAGCAAACGTCTACTGACAACTGAAAGGTTAAGGACTCCTCATGCCCACATATGGCTAAGGCTGGGTTTATTCCTGGCTTCTCAGTGAACTATGGAGACATTTGAGTGGAAATGAGCCCATATAAATAGTATTGAGTGGCAAAGGCAATGCTATTTCCAAGCAATATGATTTTAAAGAAGAAAATGATCTCCTTTATTAATCCGTTGTGATCAATAACTTGCAAGAAGCCTGAAGCAGGGCAGGAAGATAAGCAACAGGAAAGTGTGTGTTGTGTGTCCGTCCGTCTGTCGTCCCCCCCCCCCCGCCATGCTACATGTGATGGATGAAGCACATATACGTCTTCTCACCTTAGAAGAGTTTTCTGACGTAGCCCTCGTTGCTAACAATGTACTCAATGCCTTTGTTGGGGTTCATGACTGCTTGCACACAGTTAATGCAGGTGAGCTGAATCAAGGCATCAGAAATCCTGGCCTGTCCTCCAGGAGGAGGTCCAGCCTGCACAGTTCCAGGTACTGGACCATCCAGCCATCATCACTGTTCTCCAGCCACTTCTTCAGCCCAGAGCAGTTCACCAGCTATGGCATTTGCAAAAGATGGATGCACAGCTCTGGCTCTGTATTTTCCAGGTTAGCTTCTGACTGGTCACTGTCTTGGGGCCCTAGTTTCTCCTTCAGGGCAGCCCACTGCTTGTGGGCATCTTCTTTTTTGATTGACATTGTGAATGGTTTGTCCTGAAGGGAAAAGACAAAGTGAGACCTTTTTTTGGATTGACCAACAGCTCTCTGGCAGTCCTTGTTTTTCTCCTAGCAATCAGGATGTAAAGCTCAACTTTACAGGTCCCCAGCTCTCCAGCACGTAGGACACACACTGAAGACAGTCCTCTGCTGAAGAAACTCAATATATTGCCTCCTTAACCATATGCATTACATTCAGGCCCTGCAAACTCTGTAGAAAGACTCTTAGCACATCTGAGCCAGCAAATACAGCTTTAAAAGTAGCCAATTTGTACTAGTCAATAGCCACTACTTATTTTCATGCAGTGAAAGAATAAGTTTGAAAGAAGCATTATCAGCTCCTACCTCCTTATGCCCACTAAACCACTTTCAAATCTCACTGTGCTGGAGAGGCTGTGCACTTTTTAAACATTTGGAATATGATGGAGAAGTCATGTTGAGCATACCCGGCTCATAAGAACACCTGATTTCCCTGTTAGTTTTTGCCTCTCTTTCTTTTGACTGATGCAGAAGTTAGTTTTATAGCACTCACATAATTTCTTCCTGTGTGCTGTAATAGCAAATACGTTTGCAAAATGTGTTGCTTGTGTGTAATAATGTGACAACCCGACAGGTTGCAAGCAAAGGGACAGCAGTGTGAGGCTATGAAAACAGCGGTGCATCTTTTTGAAGACGGGGAGCATCTCTTCAAGGCCCGTTTCCCTGGAGGATGTGCCCTCTCTCAGCCATGTTGTCAGCAGCAAGGAGGTTGAGGAGCTGACCCAGCACAGAGAAACAGCAAAGCCAAGTCTAACTAACCCTTGATGCCAAATTTTATGTTTTATGCAGTATCCTAATGTTTCAGACCTCAGTGATTGTTATAACAACACAAGTACTTTTGAAAGCTGAATGCCATAATCTGAATGCCATAAGCTGAATTGTTCCCAGAAACGACAGTTGTCCAACAGAAGGTGGACGAACCTGGGGCTGGCTGCCAGATCAAAAACCAATGCTCCTCCAAACCCCTCCCCGCTGTGACATTGGGACCTCTGCTTCCCTGAGCTGGTGAGAGTGCCCAGAGCTCAAAATAACCCGAGGGCCAGTTGGCCCCCAAAACTCAGCACTTAGGAGACTGAAGGGATTATAGGGGAGTCTTGTTTTCCCTTATCAGCTCTGGCACAAGGGTTTCTAGCCCTACAACATTTATGGAAAAGACTTGAAAAATCTAAAATGAAAGTCTCTGAAAGGTTTTATTTGCCAGAGAGGAAAGATAAAGGACACACCATTTACAAGGGCTGGAAATAATCTCATTATTCTGAAGCCTGCCTTGTGATTTTTTTCAGGGGACTGCACTGTTGAGAAAGATCCTAGATGCCTTGCAGGAGCAGAACTGCATGGCTTCTGGTTTACACAAAAGTCTCATTTTGGTGGTCTATTTTGTGGTAGGCATTTAGGGCATGATATTATAGGCCTAAATGTGCCTCTTGGAAAGATGGGAAGTCCAGTGGAATATTTGTGAGAGCTCAAAATGTTTCCCTGTGGCAAGGTGTAAGGGTCAGTCAAAGGGTCGATTTCTGTCTCAACATTTCCCATCAGGTGCTAAACCACAGGGGCAGGCCTTGCAGTAGTGTCCGAAGCTGGTATGCCTTGTACCTATCAAGGTTGGTACAGGACGAATGCTTTGTACCTGTCTCTAAACCTCTACTATTGTGAAAGATCCATGAAGCAAGGCAAGACTGCAGACCTAAAGGCTCCCTGCTAATCACTATTGTGAAAGATCCATGAAGCGAAGCAGGAAAATTAACGATGGGACTTACCGCAGACCCATACCCCAACGCGGCATGCGCAAGGACAAGTTCATCCAAAGTGTAAGGTGATGATGACTACTAGCCTTCATCGGGGACCCCAAGTCGACCACCGCCGCCAGGAGCGCATGCACAAGGGGAAGAGACCTGCCTGCAAAGCCGACCGCGCCTCAGACACTCCTCTCTTGGCACGTGTGGCCTGCCAGGTGGAGTTTGGCATATCTC
The DNA here is from genome assembly GCF_017976375.1 of Cuculus canorus. Lineage (NCBI taxonomy): Eukaryota > Metazoa > Chordata > Aves > Cuculiformes > Cuculidae > Cuculus > Cuculus canorus. Next base: position 31,892,758 of record NC_071405.1, on the reverse strand, counting down.
CGCAGGACTGAGGTGGAGCAAAGGTGGGTCGCAAGGAGGAACCAGGTGTATGGACTGGCATAAAAGACAGCTCTGGAGCAGCTGAATTTTGAAGATCTTCCCCACGTGAGATCACATCGATCGAAGACAGAGACAGAGGAATGTCTTCTGGATCGGGACCCCCAGAGACGCTGGATGTCTGTGGACCCGTGGTGGTAGCTATAAACCCTTTTTCCTTCCCTTCTCTCCCCATCCTTTCCCTTATTCTCTCTCTCTTTCTATCGCAAGCGGCTTTACGGGCGTGATTAATAAAGTTCCTGTTTGGATTGAAATTTAACTCCCTTGACTTGTTGAATTATTGCTTTGCTTTCTTTTTGCACTCTGAGATCATAGCTGAAAAGAGCCATCACGCGTCTGCTTATGAGTGGACCATGACATAAATTGGCATCACGGACAGGATCCTGATAGAGTCAGAGGGGTAAAAAGCCCTCCAAACTCATTTTTAGAGGACTCTGTTGGGATTCCGGCTGTCAGAACTTAGAGTGCAAAAAAGGGGAGTGAATTTTTATTTTAGTGACACTTGGGAAAGGGTAAGAGTGGCCGTTGGCAGCTATCTAACTTTCTCAAGTGGATTTGAGGGTTTTTTTGCTGTTGTTTCTGAGATTGTTATGAGATTGCTTTGTTTCTGAGTCAGGATAGGAAAAATGATGACTTAAAAACAATGAGAATGGGGACTCTCAGTTGGTTAATGATAGAGATTTGGTTTTTGCATTTTTGGCTAAATATGGTGCTCGACCTTCTCCTATTGGGGAAGATTAGGCTCGAGAGCATTGGAAAAATTTGCAGAGTATAATGGACCAAATTTCTCTACTGCAGAATGAGGCTAAGGTTAAGTTTTTAGTACCCGGAAAAATCAGGGCAATAGTCTGCTCTGGTTTGGGTGCCAGCTTGGTCGCAGCCATTAGAGACCTTCTTAGGCAGCGTAGTGATGAAGAGAAAATCATAGAATCCTTAGAAAACTTGGTGCACTGTCACCAAGTAACAGTTTCCAATCTGGAAAAGGAATTGGAGCACAAGGAAGAAGAAATCCGCTCCTTAAGGGTTGCTCTTGAAGTAAATCGTGTTGTCCGTACCACTAATTGACAGAACGCTAGTTCACAGGATATAGTATCATTGGGATCTGAGGAAAAGGTTACTGTCAAATTAACCCGATGTATCCGCAGAAGGAATTGGAAGAGATGTGAAAACTTGATAAAAATCCCCCTCCCTTAAGACCCTTAATCAAGACTGAATTTTCTTATCTTAATGATGAAGATACAGACCCCCACGTGACCACCAGGGAAATGCCCTATTCTGCCACTGAACTGGCAAAGTTGAAAAAGGAATACGGGCATCTTATCAAAGACTCCGAAGGAGACTGTGTGTGGCGTGTGTCTTTAACTGGGGGTGACCAAATTCAATTGAGCGAAAAGGAGGCCGAGGGTTATTGGGGCCACGGAGTTTTCTTAACAACAGGCAATTGCCAGGCTCCGTGGTCCTTAACTCAGCGTGCTGCTTACTGGGCTGGAGGGTTAAACCCTCTGGATAGGGGAGACTCCTTGGCAATAACAGGCACAGCTGACCAATTACTAGAAAGCGTACACAAAGCTGCTTGCCTACAAATGATACATGAGAGAAAATTAATCCCCGGATGTGAATCACCAATGATGTTGCCCGTTAACCCTGAAGTTATGACTCCCTTGATAAGGGGACTCCCCAAGTCACTTAAAGCCACGGGGATAAGTCTCCAGAGAACCATAGCGTCAATGGGTCCTGTGGAGAGGTTAGAGGGGTTTATGCGCAGAGGTGATAATAGCAGAAATACAGGCAGTACTGTTACAGAGTCTTATGCAAGTTCCTCTGACTTTTCAACACCAGCCCCGCTAGGTAACAGACCTTACCCTAGACCTAAAGTCTGGACATGGGGGGAGGTCGCACAAGAATTAATTGATTACAGTAGAAAACACTGTCTTGTGAAGCCTTTGGAAGAAAGATCAAGGGGCATCCAACATGTAGGAGTTAAAAAAGCACTTCCCCATCCCAGCAAAACTGCAGATGTTGCCAAAGAACAGTCACAACCTAAATTCGTTTCAGTCCGACTTCATTGGTGGCGTTTAGGGCTTAAAAAGGGAATTCCTAAGGATTTAATGGATGGTTTACCTTCACATAAATTGGGCAAACTAGTAACCCACTGGCCTGTGCTAAAACCACATTCCTTTTCTTCTGTGAAAGAAAGTGCACCCATCACGACTTCAGCCCCCTCTTTCGTTGATGGTGCAGACAAGACATCAAAGCAAACTTTTTCCCCAGAGCAGGGAAACTAGAATCTCCATTTCCTAGTGGTGGGCGGGGAAACGGAGAATGGATTTATATTTGGCAGCTCACTAAAACAGAAAAAGGAGACGTGTTAATCACAGCTATTGTGGGACCTAACCATGCACCAGTGAACTTTTCAATTGATACAGGTGCACAGATTTCTGCCCTGACGGAGGAGGATGCCAAGAGGTGTGGCATTTCTCCCTTAAGGCAAAATCTATCTGTGCTAAATGCCTTGGGATCAACAGAGATCATGAATGTCACTCTGGTAAAATTAATCCTGGCAGGGGAAGAGAGCTCGATTACTATTGTAACGGTGATTGGTAATATTCCTTTTAACTTCTTAGGGATAGATGTCCTTAAGGGAAAACAGTGGGAGGATACAGAAGGACTACTCTGGTCTTTCAGCATACCCCAACTGCACATCAGATTGTTGCAAGAAGCTCCACCACGACCGTTTAGCAAGATCACTAATGTCAAGCAGTACCCCCTTCCCTTGGGAACTAAGGAGGGTATCAAACTCGTTATGCAGGAGATGAAAGAACAGGGAGTTGTGATAAATACTCATTCTCCTTTCAACTCCCCTGTATGGCTAGTGAAAAAGCCTAACGGAAAGTGGCACCTTACAGTTGATTTTCGAAGGCTAAATGCTAATACCAACCCTCTGACTGCTGCAGTCCCAAATTTAGCAGAACTGATAACATCTATTCAAGAAAAGGCTCATCTGACTATGGCAACAATAGACGTCAAGGGCATGTTTTTTATTATCTTATTTCTCAAGACGGCCAGTTCCGGTGGAACTCCCTTCTGTGGGAAGTGTAAATATGCATGGATAGCCACCAATACCCTGGGAAAGGAACATAGGATTAATACCCGCTGGATTGTTCCATCATTTTAATTCCTTTTTGCCTGAAAAGGGCAAGTTTTTTATTTTTTGTTTTGCAGGAGAACCCCGTGGGACATTAAGGATTTCTATAAAAGAAACACGAATAAAAATTGAAGACTTAAATCTGAAAATGGCCTACAAAATTTTGATTAGGTTGTTCATACTTTTCTTCATTACACCTCCTACCTGTAACCAAAATAATATTGAATGGCCTTGGTCTCAAGCCATCATAGATAACCGTCCAAATTTGGCTGTAGTCGTACCATTCGTCTGAGTGGGTCTGGGATAAGAATGAGTGGGTTAGAACCCTACCCGGCATCATTGATGAAAAAATTCAGGTGGGATGCAGAAAAGTGGAATTTGGTTTTCAATATGAAAAGGCCTCTTTATTACAGTTTTTGGCAATTTTTAAAATTTCAATATGACATCCAAAATTCACCTTGTCATTGCAAAAGAAGTATGTCCTACTGAGGACTGTAAATGTATCAGACAAGATACTTTCATCTTGTGTTGCCGCCAGAAATTTACTGGCAACAATACTTTCGGGAACCTGAGTGACATTAATGTAGAGGTTACCAAATCCTGTAAGAAAGAACAAGTCGATTGCTGGCTCAATTTTACTATGGTTAATACTCTCTCTGTGGTGTGCAATTGGAGAGCTGACCCAGAAATTCGACCAACATTATTAGGTTTAACTCAGAAATTCAAGATGAATGTTGCAACTAAACCAAAACTTGTTGCAATACTCACACACCAAGGCAGAGATATTTCCCTTGTTCTAAACAATAAAGAAAGTTTCTCTTTTTGTCATTACTCAAGGTGATGACATTTATATAAGATGCCAATTAATGACTGAATCCCTCGCTGAGCCAGCAAACAGCTATGGTATTGGACCACATGACCTTATTCTACTCTGCAGAACCCAAAATTTGGACTGTTGGTTAAATTTCACCACAGTAAAATTTTCTCATAAGGTCATGTGTGGAAAAAATAACACCAGATATTCGGGGGAATTAATAGAAGTTTTAATACCTATGATTCCTCCTAAATTAACACTTCAACCAAGGATTTATGAGGTTGGAACATTTGTAATTGGAAACGCTAGCCAACAACAAATGTTATTTAAACCAGAATAGTCTCTCAAATGGGTTGAACTGCTGATGCAAAATAATGTCTTGGAAATTCAACCTGCCTGTTCTCCCTTTTTATGCACCTCTTATGAGGGATGGACTACTTGGTTGCATAGGTCTTCCCGGAGACGAATATCGAGAGACCTGACTGGTGTTTTGGGAACCGGACTGGGGGTTCTGAATAGCATTGATTCAGAAGTATTGTTAAATAAATTGGCTGCCACAACTTATGATTTGGCAAAAATGCAACAGGCTTTACAATCTTCCCTTTTGGCTTTGGGAACGCATCAGTGGCTGTTGTCCAACATATTACCAAAATGGAAAAAGACGAATGTAAAAGATCATGAACTAATTCTAGACACACTCAGTGTGGCCCACAGCGATATCTCTTTGGCTCTCAACTGCATCCAGGCTCAATTGTGGATGCAAACAGTGGCAGCGTCAATCATTAGAGAAAGAGAAGAAGGCATTTTTCCTACTTTATTTTCCTATTTTATCCGGAAAATAATTTGGGATAATGCCAACAATTTTGAAAAGAACCTCCAATCTTGGTGGAAGTTGGTAAATTTACCCTATGATCCTGTTAACAATGCTGTCACGGCTTATGTGCTAACCATTCACAATGCTTCTGTATCTTTGATTTATGCTGTTTATGCATTAGGCTTGAACCACAATGGGACTATACTCTATCCTTTCAAGCATAAAGCATGGGCCCAAAGGGTGAATGACAAATGGCAAATGGTAGACCTGGATTCCTGCATTGTGTGGGAACAACTAGGAGTTATCTGCGAAAATAATTCCATTAGAACACAAGATTTTTGCTTAGACACTGACCGAAAGGTTTGCCAAGTTCGTCCTGAGGTTAACCCTAGAGCTGTAATAATCTATATTGGCAATAGTTGTGTATGCTTGAGAACTATTTGCAATAATATCACAGTAGGAAATGTAATACCTTATACCAGTAATCACACAAATTTTTGTGTTTGTAACTTTACTGAAATCACAGGATGTGACTTTTCTTACTTAGCTCCAGTCACTTCCCACCAAATTTTGAAATCTAAACTCACATTGATTCATGAGATAATGCCCGTATCTATTGGAATGAACATAACTCATACGAAGGAATTAGTACAGCATCAAGATTATATTCAAATATTAGAGGAAATCAAGAAAAACGGACAGAAAACTCTGATAATCGTTCACCATAGTGTGGACAAATTACAACAAATCACGAAAAGGGTGAAGAGTGATGGAGAACATAATTGGTGGAATACACTTTTTGGGTGGCTGCCTACCACTACAGGCATCCTGAACAAGCTCTGTCACCCTATTGTCATTCTCCTAATCCTTTCCCTGGTCAGTATCACTCTGTCTGTACATTTTTGATTGGCAAATGATCAGTATCTATCAGTATCTGTATATTTTTAATTGGTGAATGATAAAGTGAATGAGAATATTGTCATCAGCATTCAATACACGCAAGTCCTTGAATGTCATATCCAGCATTGACATCTCAAAATCTATTGATATTGAGCAGGCTGCATGGCAAAAAGTAATGTAAAAAAAAAATCTCTCCTTCCCTGTTCCCTCTCTTCTCTCTCACTTTCCCTCTTTTCTCTTTCTCTCTGAGTGCTACCGTCCTGCAGTCCCAAAAACAACTGATCCTGAAGACAAATGTTGAGCTACTGCGTGGTGTAAGGGTCAGTCAAAGGGTCGATTTCTGTCTCAACATTTCCCATCAGGTGCTAAACCACAGGGGCAGGCCTTGCAGTAGTGTCCGAAGCTGGTATGCCTTGTACCTATCAAGGTTGGTACAGGACGAATGCTTTGTACCCGTCTCTAAACCTCTACTATTGTGAAAGATCCATGAAGCAAGGCAAGACTGCAGACCCAAAGGCTCCCTGCTAACCACTATTGTGAAAGATCCATGAAGCGAAGCAGGAAAATTAACGATGGGACTTACCGCAGACCCATACCCCAAAGCGGCATGCGCAAGGACAAGTTCATCCAAAGTGTAAGGTGATGATGACTACTAGCCTTCATCGGGGACCCCAAAATCGACCACTGATGCCAGGAGGAGCGCATGCGCAAGGGGAGAATACCTGCCCCCAAAGCCGACCATGCCTCAGACACTCCTCTCTTGGCATGTGTGACCTGCCAGGTGGAGTTTGGCATGCCTCCACAGGACTGAGGTGGGACAAAGGCAGGTTGCAAGGAGGAATCAGGTCTACGAACTAGCATAAAAGACAGCTCCGGAGCAGCTGAACTTTGAAGATCTTCCCAACCCTGAGATCACATTGATCAAAGACAGAGGGAGAGGAACGCCTTCTGGAGTGGGACCCCCAGAGATGCAGGACGTCTGTGGACCTGTGGTGTTAGCTATAAACGCCTTTTTCCTTCCCTTTTCTCCCCATCCTTTTCCTTATTCTCTCTCTCTTTCTGTTGCAAGCCACTTTAAGGGCACAATTAATAAAGTTCCTGTTTGGATTGAAATTTAACTCCCTTGACTTGTTGAATTATTGCTTTGCTTTCTTTTTGCACTCCGAGATCATAGCTGAAAAGAACCATCACGCGTCCATTTATGAGTGGACCGTGACAGAAGGTGATGGTGGGACCATCACCACCATGAGGGGCACTCAGTTCACAATGTCCAAACTGTGCTGATTAAGGGTCAGGGGGTGGTGGAGTTAGAGGGATATGGTCATAGAAAATCCTTTTAGAGAGCCTTGGTGAAACCCTCTTGCAGCATCTCCCTGTTTCAACTAGGAAAGAACTGGCCGAGTGCTCAGTTGTTTACTGTTCTCTTACCTGAAAAAAGGATGGTTACAATTGAAAAATGTGAGGTTGTGAATATACCACCTGAGAACACAATGTACAGCTGAAAAGTAACAAATATGACCATATCTAAAATTCCAAAACCCAAATAACAAACTTTCCTGCCAAAGTACAAGCTTGAATTTCTAAGATTTGTCATCACTGTATGCAGCCCAGCGCCCTTACTCACTCCGGGTAAAATTCTTGTTGCAGTTAGTCACCTCTAGTCACTCCTCTGTACACAAGCCCAGGAATTTGGGTTAGGCTTCATGCAAAGGAGAAGGGAAATCCTCCCTCCCCTGAGGGGAGAAGTGAAAATGTCCTGCTCCAGGGTCCACAGCCCTGGCGCTGGAGCAGCGTCCCACATCTCTAATCGCAGTGAGTTTACAGCCACAGGCTGGAGAGGTTCTCCTAAGGAGTTAAAGAGAAATCCTGCCCTGTGTTGTGCATTCATCCTGCTAGTCCTCTTCTAGTGCCTGTAGGTGATGAACTTCAGCACCGGGCAGTGCAGAGGACCATCTGACCAGGGTGCAGCACAGCTCATCCTGCCCAGCCTCCTTCTTTGGTGGCTCCCTCAGAGGCCCAAGATACTTCAGCTTCCTGCTTGGGAGAGGAAATCTGCTGCCCTGGAGTTTTAACTTCTGTGCAGGGGAAGGGCACAAATCCAAGGGCTGGCAGCAGGGCTGGCTCACTGGGTGGGACTCATCCTTCCTCTTGACTCTGCTGTAGCCTAGATCCTTTCCTCTCACCAAAATAAGCACCCGTCAAGCAGAGGATCTGGGTTTGGGCCCTGTGTGTGCACAGAAGAGCTTTGGGGTCCCATCAGGTGAGAAAGCCTTCAGGAGCGGCCACTGGAGGAGGACAGTACTCCTGGCTCACGCTCAGGGGCTGCAGAAGTGGCTGCTGACTGTAAGCTGCCTCTCTCTCAGAGTGACTTCTTTTTATACTCAGCAAATCACTTTTTTTATTTGTTTATGACTAAATGTTTCTTATCAACCAGATAACAAAGCAGGCTGGCTTTTTGCTTCCAGTTGTACAAATACTTTATTATACGTCATATCAGCTACAGAAAAGTCAGAGAGATTATAAAAGCATTATTGACCTTAGGCTTAGCTGATTTCTGAAAATTTAGCTCAACCAATGCAACAGGAGAAAGGAAATACCAACAGAGTATCCTGTTTACCAGCAGATTTGCTCTGAATTATCCTTTCCTCCCCACCTGCTCCCCACATCTCACAGATGTGAAGAGATGAAAAGGAAGAAGCCCGTTCTACCTGGCTGACTGCTAATGATAGGTTTTGCTTCTGGCTAGTTCCAGTTTTCACTCTGCTGCTGGGAATATGCCAAGCCTTTGTATTTTGTAACATGTCAGACTACTCAGACACTCAAAAGAAAAAACATTCTGGCTTTGTGCTTTCCAAAACCACTTCAAGAAGCATGATGGGTTTCTTCCTCCTCTCTTGCTTTCATTTGTACTATTGTGTTTTCCTGTGCAGTATCTGAACAGCTCACTTATGTACAGGCTAAAGAAATCATCCTCCCATGCACTGAAAGAAGTGGAGGGAGACCACAAATCTCTATTTTAGAAACCAACCTGACTGTAGTGTGGGTCCATCAGCATTGGTAGAAACTGACAGTGTACTCAGTCTCCCAGGGGAGCCGATGGTATGGGTATGGTGGGAAACTGATGAGTGCAAATGAAAGACATGATACGCCCCTACAATAAAGTTAGCTGCAACCCAGCTCAGCATGCAAATCAACTGCTGCTCCCTTCTTTTTCTACCATACTCAGTATCTTCAGTCACCTCTGAATTTAGTTATTCTTGATCCTCAGCTGTATCACAGAACAAACTCCTAGAAAAGGACTTCAGTGCGTAGACAAAAAGGACAATAGCTGTACTGATATAAATGTATATATAGCATGCCACAATAGCTAATTCTTTTTACAAAAAAGGAAAAACTTGTTGTTCTGATTCAGTCCCATCTACCATTATTAGGATGTTGTGTGACAGCACAGCTTTCCTCTCCTGGGCATATATAAGCTATGATATTGAGTGATGTCTTACACAAGTGGTAGATGTGCCTGCTTGATACATATTGGTAGTGATGGGTGTACACCAGAATTAACTACACCAGTAAAAATAATCACCGGTGCCGCCTTCTTCTCCAGTAAACAAACAAGTGAATAAATCATCAGGCTGCTACAGGTACCACATACAAATCAAGCTCAAGTGAGATGCTCAAGGGTGTTTATGTTTGGATTTTCAGTGGCACCTACAGCCTTATTTATATTGAAAGGCTGCACTAGCTTAGCTTTGAATGGATTTAAACCCACTCTTTGTTACGATAGTAACACCATCTGAAGATGTTCAATAACCAATTTACCATAACCCAGCAAGCAAGCTTTAAATCAAGCTGGTGCAGCTGTCAGACTTTTGTTCTGGGAACAGACATTGCCACTGGAGAGACTGAGTCAGAAGCAATGTGTGAGCCTTCCCTATCTGACTGCCAAGTCAATGAAACCAACTTAAAAAGCTTTCCACGATGGATATGAGACCTGCGGCATCCTCACCTGCTACCACAGGCCTTGAGAGGCATAGTGGATTTCAGGTTGGAGAGGTGTCAGCTGGAAGCAAGCCCCAACTCCATGCAGGCTGGGGGTGCTGGCTCCCAACTGTGCTGCTGCAAGGAGCTGCTGCCAGTAAATGGGGCTGCAAATGCTTTGCTTTGGTCTCACTGAGGCTTCCTCTTTGCTGTCGAAAGCAGACCGATGGGAATCAGCAAAGTGCCCCGACCCCAGCTGGAAAGGAAAGGGACTTGAGTCTGGATCCCATGGAAATTCTGGCAGTGTGTAAGGTGTCCTGCTGATCCTACCTGGCTCCAGTGTCCGCACACTCAGGCAGAGACAGCTCTTCCATCCACCCCACATCAGTGATTCCAGCATCCGTTGGCATTTTGGGATGCAATTTTTATTATGATTTGGGAGTCATGTGAGAAGCAGAAACTGTTACCCAGCAACACAGACAGTGCGGTGCTAACTTTCTGAGACTTTCCCAGTTCCCTCTCAGTGGGAAGCTGTCATACAAACAGATATGATGAGAGCCAAAAACCTTTTATTGCTTTTCTTTCATTTGTTTTTAAACACCTCCACAGGATGCCACGAGGACAAAGAAAATGAGCAGAGGAAAGAATTCCTACCTCAGATCTGAAGCCAAATTATTCTCCTGTCTCTCTGGAGAAGAAGAGATGGAAGGATCCTCCTTCTTGACTGGCTGTGTGAGCCTTCACTTCCCCAGCCAGCTCATTTTCTCCTTCCCTGCCAAGCAACCTTCAGGCAGAAAGCCTAAACCTCTGAAAGAGCAGATCTGCAAATTGCATGTTCTAAGAAAGTTCAACAGGGTGTCGGTGTCTAATAGTATGTAAATACCAGTCTTCGGAAAGGTGCAACCAAGTTGACTATTCCGTAGCCTCCAGGAAAGGCATTTGCATGTCACTTGTCTCCCCCCTCATTCACTCTGCACAGGCCTCTAGGAGGGTGATGCTTCCCCATGGGCTGGGAAGGAGAGAGGCATGCATCACAGCACACATCTGCATGGCAGAAGGAGAAAGAAGTCCTGGCACAAGGAAGCGATCAAAGCATGGAAATGATCTGGCAAAGGAAAGGGGGGAAAAAAAAGAAGAAAAGTAAAAAGAGGAAGAAGGCTGGATGGGGTGGGTGAGATGGAGAGTGTGGCGGTGGCAGGTGGTAGGGACAGCCCCTTATACCATTCCCACAGGGATTTCTGGCTTTGTGGTACCGGAGCTTTAAACGCTGCAAGATCTCAGTGGTCTCTGAAATGCCTGGCCCTGAGGCTGCGTAGGGGGATTGGTAGGTGAGAGTGGGGTGGCACAGCAAAGGTTGGAGGCTCAGGTAGTGTCCCCTTGGGCAGGAGTGGGATTACAGAATCCTGCTCTGACCAGGGCATCCCTAAGGTTCCACTGAGCTTTGGTCCAGCCTGGCTTTTATGGACTGAGCAGGTTCTGAAGATTTAAAAGCTCTTTATAGAAAATGTCTCTGTGCCTTTCTGGTTGAGATTTCACATCAAAACTAGTTTGTAAGCCACAGCTGTAAAACGCATCCATTCAGTCTCTCGGGAGGTGTTAACTGAAAGCCAGTTATTATTAAATTGTGAATATTTCAACATGGCCCATTTTAAGAGGCCTCCTGCCTGGCTCAGGGTAGCAGTTAAGACTTAAAACACTGTTTTTTTCTTACTCAGTGAGGTCTCTACCCTGAATTGAACCCCACAGATCAAAAGTTAGAGCCCACAGCAAGAGTTTTCCTGCCTTATGGTGGGGAAACTCAACCCTTCTGTACACAATCACAGTTCCACCAATATTAGAAATACAGTGATCTGTCTGCCCTTTGGTCCAAATCCAGCTAGCATTTAAGAGACAAACTTGCCCACGTGCTTTCTAATTAAGGCATCTTCACCATAACAATTCAACGTCCAGAGAAATGACTCTGTGCATTTCCCCACCCTGCTGCAGGAAGAACTCTGAGAGCATGTTTATGCAAACCAAGACAAACATTAATTCATGATGAGTTTTAAACCAGCAAGTGAATTTCACTTTACATTACATGTTCTCCTGAAGCGTAAACCTGAAGTTCTCAGAAGATTAGTTGCTAATCTGGTTCTTGAGAGCAGGGTGGGGCTCCCAGCAGGTTTTGGGGAAAAACTAAAAAGTTAAGAAAAAAAAAATCCTGCAAAGAAAGGATTGTTGATGCTCTAAATTCCTGTTCTCGCAGCTATGGACGAAATTTATGGGGCTATCAGCTCCCATCAGGTTTCATCTGAAGCCTGGACCTGTGGGATACGCCAGAAATGTTTGTGTTCTTAAAAAGGCTACACCATCTCCCATGTGAAAAATGATAGAGAGGCTGAAAAATTGGGCTAAAACGCAGAAAAAAAACAGTTCTAGAGTTGCAGAATTCCTCTGTGAGCTCCATGGCACATGAACAGTGGTGGCAATAGCCAATAGCTGAGAAAAATGAAAGGGTTTGGATCCTACTTTCTGCTCCCAGCATGTGTATCACTTCTGTGACTTCCACGTGTTTGCAGCCTGCACCCTCACTGTGCTCTAATGCCAGGCTGTGTGGAAGAAGCTCCCGGACAGATAGATGCTTCTGTACCTTGCCACGCTTAGGCCCCAGCTGAGGTCCATTGGTCAGACTCTTCATAACTTGGTGTAGCAATGGCATTTGCTTTCCATGGCACGACCAGAAAGAGTTCGCACATGGGGGTTTGTCTCTGCCTGAAGGTTTTGGCATCACCTGGGGAGTGAGGGTTTCCTCGGCATCCCTGGCCTCCTCTTCTTCTGGAGGAAGCAGCAGCAGCAGCAGGGGTCTGGAGGTTTACCTCCAAGAGAGCTAAATGCAGCCCTGGGAAGCAAAGCTTCGCCCCAAAACCGGGGGCAAAGGTTACTAAGTTTACTAAGGTCATAAATAATTTCATGGATCCATCCCCTCATGTCTGAGCTTCTGTTCCAGCAACTTTGCTCTTAGATTGCTCAGAGAGAGGACTCATGGTTTTCCCCCAGCAAATCAGCCAACTTTTACCCCAATTTTATAGCATATGATTTGGTGGTCTACAGTAATTAGGTCAAAATCAGACAGATTAAATCAAGAACTAAGAGGTTAGCTCCATGTTATGTAAAGAAGTCCTGAGATCCTCTACAGCTCCAGGATTGCTCCGCTGCCTCCAGATCAGTGTGGTACCTCCCCTGCCCACATGCCAGGTCCATGAAATGCAGGAATCAATTAAACAGAAATAAATACACTCCATTGGCCCACAGGAATTAGATCATTCTGTCATCTTGCTGCTCCATGTTTATGTGACAAATCAGCTCCTATGCCAGTGGCTCTTCTTGTAAGTTGTGTCAAGGATTTTGGAAAGGAGATAGCCAGCTCATTTCTGGCTGACAAAGTGAGGTGCCAGCCAGAGGTCTGCTGCGATGATCCTGCCTAAAATGCCTAGTATCACCTGCTATCAAATTACTAGAGATCAGCACAGCATTATTCAAGAATTACAGGTGTACTATTCTCTGCATCTCTGTGACCGGCTTGTTGGGTAATGCTGCTTTGGTGGAGCCAGTGAAGACAACCACATGTTTATAGGGGAAAAAAATAAGGCACTGGGAAGAAACCTGTGTAATTTAACAACACTCCTTCATTCACCTGAGATCTGAACTTTGTGTTAAGCAACCAGAAGGACCAGTGTCAAAGAAAGTGCTGAAGGGGCACCATAAGGAAGTTTGGCCAAGTGAAGACATAAAAATTTAGGGGGAGAGCCCAATCTTGCCCCTGCCCACAAGGAAGGGAAGGCGCCTGGCCTTTGCAGCATGACCTTGTGCTGCAGGGATGGCAGAAGATGCCAGAATAACTGCTGGGGAGCGGATGGGGTGGGCAGTGGTGACCTTCCCAGGCAGTGTAAGAACACAGTGAACGCAGCTGGTTTGCTCTCTCCTTGGAAAGCAGACATCTGAGGATCCTCAGCAAGTTGTGGGAGCAAGACAGGAAGCTGCAAAGCTGACTGCTTGCTTTTCTGTTAACTGAATTTCTCTACCCTCCTTGGAGATAGATGCCCTCCAGCCTTTCTGTCACAGACCAGCTCTCTGACTGCCTTCTAAAGTAGTCTTTATCTCATGGATGCTTCAGATAATGAATATGAAGGGCTCCGCTACTGCCAGCACACACATATTTCCAGGAACTATGTATTTAATGGGCTCAATCTGCTTTAAACACCCAAAACATTCGCTCTGCAGGTCTTTTGGTAGGAAGTTTCTGCAACAAAAAAACATCCTGTTTGGGGGAGGATGCTTCCAGCTGAGAAGACTACTCCATTAACCACGAGGAGCTCAGTGCCTTCTTTGGACAGGCAACAACAAAATTTTCTGCCCCAAAGCCCAAAATGCACCAGCAGTTCTACCCAGAGCAGAGGGTGCAGACCCATGCATGTTCTTCTAAAGGATGCATGCGCTCCCAAGCACAGGCCAAGTAATAAGTATGATATTTATTTAGTTTATTTATCCTGCACTACCATGCTAAGGTTGCAGGGGAACCGCTTGGGAATTGCTAGGATGAAGGCAGCTGAACTCCGCTCTCTTGCACACACAGTGGTACTGCAGAAGTGAGACAACTTTTTGAGCCCTGCCCAGAGACAGAGAGGCAGGCAGGTCCTGTGCAGGCTCTTAGATGTACTTCTCTGGCAAGGCATGAACCCTCTTTGCTTGCACAAGGATGAAGATCTTCAGGCAAGGAATAGCTCTTCCCTGAAAGCCAATATGATGCTGGAGGTCTGAGAGGGAAAGGCTTGTAGGCACAACTAAGCCAAAGAGCTGCTCAGATCCATACCAACATTTACAGATGTCCCTGCTGAAAAAAGCTTCGGAGACACCAGAATGGTGCACAGGGAAGCAGCTTTTTCACAGTTGTTCTCCAAACGGGCTGTAAATGCAACTCCCTCCTATTCAGATCAGCTTTTCCACTCAATCGCTGATGAATCATGACGGCTGCTATCTCACCTGCTGAACAGCCTAAAGCAAACATCCTGAACATTTTTGTTGAGATAAGGCCTGCCATACCCAGGATTCCTAATGGCACAGGCAAAGTACACATTGCATACATTAAGGAGAACAGCCCCAGATACTGCTAGGTACTTTCCTGCAAACTTGTCTGAATATGAACATAAAGAGTAACCAGAGAACATGCTCAGCTGTTAATTCAAGAAGTTAAGCATTTGAGACATTTAAAATAAATTCTTGCCCAGAGCAGAAGAGTGGCTTAACATTATTTCATAACAAATCCATCCCAAAGATGCCTTCTGACTCTTTTCTCTACTGCTGGGTGAAAAAGTTTGAAGTTCCTATTTTATAATGCAATAATACTAGACCATTAACTGGCTTAACCCTTCATTTTGCTACTGTACTTAGTCCAGCTGTTTCAAGAGGACCTAAAGTTGTCCTCCCAGATATTACCTTTCCAGTTCTAACTCAGTCTTTGAATTAATGTGAAGAGATTTTAATATGGCTCAACCAGCTTGAGGTTTATAATGGTAAATTCTCATGTTGGTGCAAAATGACCCTGTGATACATAGGTGTAACTTATATGCAGGGTATCACATACCAATACTTAGATCTCTACCAGTTTTTCCCGTGCAATAATTTAAATCACTGGAAACAAGCAGTCAATACTGATTTTTTTCATTTGCAAAGAAATCAGTTGTTCAGTCATATCCTAAACAACTTTGCATAGTCCAAAGAGCTGCAGTGCCTTATGGCAGCTGAGCATTTGGCTGTAATTGATCTTCAAGAAGGAAATCACTTTTTTTATCTGGTAAATAAATATACAGCTAATATTAGGATATCATTTTATAAGCGATTCATCTCTACGCGTATGGCTTGCTCTAACACTTGCTTACAAATGTTACCAGAACAGGGGTTTTGGAATTGCAAGCTTGTAAATCAATTTAGCTTTGTGATAGTTCTTCCCTTTACATTTCTTCTAGATAAAGGAAGGCCATATTTAGGGCTTGGTAATGGTTGTGTAGGTTCAGTGCATTTTCAGTAATGGAAATCACAAAACCCAGAATTTATCCCTAGGCTTATAAGAAGGCTCAGAACTGGATAAATACAAAATAACCCATGAATATTGGACAGCTTGTACTGAAATGTGGAACTACAGCCCATCAGTGTATAAACAAGTGAGCAGAGCCAAGCAGGCTGGAAAGCAGCCTTTCGAGGAAGAAATGGAGCAGCTTAGCCAGGCTTTGGATACAAGCTACTTAGAGAGCCGAGTACCACATCAGCATGATGTATACCAGAAGGAAGACAAGTCATAAAACATATTAAGGAATAAAAATATTTGTTCCTCAGTTCACCTTCATGGTGGGCTCAAATTTATACCACTTGCCATATAAGTCAAGAACAAGACATGTTCATTAATAGTTCCTAAATTGCAGAGCTCAATGCCAAACTGTCAGGTAAATATTGCGACCCATAGCTTTTTTTCCATGCAAACTTCTTTTCTCCAGTTTGGAATGCACTTGCTTTAATGCATTGTACATGCTGCTGAAAGTTAAGCCAACCAACTCTAAAGGATTTCTGTTGGCTTTTTTTTTTTTTTTCTTTTTTAAACAGGAGAAGTAATTAATCCGCTTCAGAGAACGAATCAGCCTTTTCTGAGCTAGAAATGCACAATGAAGAAGACTGTGGCTGTTTCTGGGGTGGGAGGGAGGCATACTCACACAACCAACACGGCAGAGGCAACTGCCCAGGGTCCACAGCTGAGGGCAGCAGAGGGGGCAGACCACGAAAGCTGATGGAAAGAGCAGATTTGCCACTGTTTTCTTTCCTGGCAGCCTGTAGGATGAAAACCATCACCCCTAGAAAGCTCCTACCTTGTACTATGGGAACTTCTGTTTCCACCTGGGGCCTCTGATAGGAAATAACGCTAACGTTTCACTCCTTCCCTTCAGCAAAGGCTGTACAATGACTTAACAGGAAAGCAGAACGTAGTAGACAGCTTCCAGATAAGGGAAACCAGCACAACAGAAACAGCACAGAGATAGCAGCCTTATTTAAAATAATGCAATTTAACTGACAGAGCAAAGGGTAACAAAACTATTCCTTAGCTACACCAACACAAACAGAGCCACTCATCAAAGTTATAAATAAGAGAAATGATGCCATTCTCATTCATCCGCTCAGAGAGAGGAAAGGGGGTGTGTTGCAGCATGGGGCTGCAACTGCTTTCCTCCCTTCATCCGCCTGCCAGGGCCAGCTGGAGCGGCGCTGTGTTTCCAGCAAGGGCCACGCTAGTTGCACAACAGGGATGAGGCTGGCACATCCGCCCCAGCATGGCATTGGCCCTACCAGGGGGCAAGGGGAAGCAGATGACCCCGACTACCCATGGAGAGGCTTGCTGCAGGGCAGACAGGAGCAGAGCAGACCCACAGATCTCCAAATTCATCTCATCTCTACAAGGGCAAAATCGCCAACATTTTCCATTCTAATCCACAACTAAATTTAGATTTTTATGGTTGCAGAGACCCTCCTTTCCCACACTTTTCTGGGGTGATCTCCAAATTCCTCTACTATCCTCACTTGTTAAAACATGACTCGGCCCTCCCAGCTGGAAAAGTGGAGACCAACGCAGTCCCAATGTGGTCTGCTGCCATTGGGACAGCAGACACATCAGGACATTGTGGTGTCCTGATATAGGAGCATGAGCAAAGGCTGAAGGAGGACTGAGAGCCAGAAGATGAAGTCTTCATCCCAGCACTGCCATTGGTGGTGTTCACCTGCCACACTGTACAACTGCTTACTTTTAACTGCTGCCACTGGTGGTGTCCTGCATCGGCATTAACCATCAGCTTGAAGGCAACAGAGGAAACAGAAGGCTTTGCATGTTGGATCTGGGGAGAAATCAGTGCTACTGAACCTGTGGGTACTCTGTGAGCAGCTATGTAGCCTATCAACTAGAGTTCTTTACTGCCACTTTTGTAAAATTGCAAGGAGTTGGACTTCAGGACCAAGAATTGACCAAGGACATCTGCAAAACAGACTTTATTGGAGCACCACAGCAAAGAACAAATTCTTCCTCCGTGCTTAGACATTCCCCCAAATTAATACCACACACAACTCGGTCAAAGCAAAATAATGGTCATGGAAACAAAACCAAATGAGAGGTCAATGCAAAATAGCACCACCTGGTGACACCTACCATAATGATGCCAAGTTGAACAGTGTGCCCTACCAACTACAAAATTCAGCAGCTCTTCATTTCCTTTTACTTTTCTTTATTGGTCATAGTGCTGCAGGACTGTCCCTTCTGAAGTGAGTTGTTACTTTTAGGATATTTAAACATTTTGGAACCAGCTGAATGACTCTAGTGCTGGGATGAAGACTTCATCTTCTGGCTCTCAGTCTTCCTTCAGCCTTTGCTCATCCTCCTATATCAGATCAGTAGGTTTCCCAGAGCACCTCAAAGTACACGATGAAATGCTACGGAGCTTTTTGCAAACATTATTGCTTAAGATTTACATTGATCTGTGGCTTCAGCATTCCCAGCATTTTAAAATGTCAGCTCAGTTGTTAAATGAGTAGAAATAGTTGAATCCGTGCACAATACCTGTTCATTACATCAAACACAAAACCCATCATGCTGTTAGATGCTCTCTTGAAGCTTTCTACAGATGTGAAAGGCTAGCGTGACAAAACAGCAATAGAAGTTCACCTGCCACACTGTACAACTGCTTACTTTTAACTGCCGCTACTCTTGTAGATGCCAGGCTATGACTCGGGGGCTCATGAGCCTCACACACCCTCTCTCTATTTGTTTCCACATTCAGTTCCATATAATCAGCTCTCATCTACCACTGACATCATCTGGTAGCAATCATAAGGCTTGGCTTTTGTTCACTAGTTATTTTTTCCTAGGAAAAAAGGAACAAGCACTGACGAGTTGCACAAATGTAGGGACCCCACTTTTGAAGCATTCCTGTCTTGTGCTTCACTCCAATTCCTACAGTACCCATGCCAACCTG
Source organism: Cuculus canorus (assembly GCF_017976375.1). Lineage (NCBI taxonomy): Eukaryota > Metazoa > Chordata > Aves > Cuculiformes > Cuculidae > Cuculus > Cuculus canorus. The sequence continues at coordinate 31,874,009 of NC_071405.1, read as the reverse complement.
GAACAACTGGAGTGCTGTGACAACCCCACATCAGACCTACCAGAACAATACCACTCCTGTTACAAGGAGAAAACCAAGGCTCAAAATTCCAACTTTTTTCCTTCTCTCAGTTTGGTCTTAGCATCTCGCTTGACAGCATGGGACCCAAGAGCTCCCTGTATAATTGAAATACAGATTGCTTGCCTGCCCTGTGGCAGCACTCAGTGCGTTCAGTGCTTTTTCTGGCATTTAGTAGATGAAGGCAGCCTCTGCAGCACAAGGCTCACAAGCACTGAACGATAAACTGCTGCACATACAATGCTAAGAAACACTGGAATAAACTCGGGTTTGGTAGATCTTAGTAAAGGGATTACAGTATATTAGGTCAGAAGCACGTAGGCATTCTCGAGCCAGAACACCAGGGGTATCACGCTGCAGGGCTGTACGTAGCTTCTGCAAAATATTTAGCAATTTTTCACCTAGTTAGATAAAAAGCAATGTACAATGTGAACAAAAGAACAGCAATAACTCGTTGTGATGTGTTCGTTTGCATCTACCAACTGTAGTATTTTGCACTGAGCAGAGCTGGATTTGTGCAGCGCCACTGTGTGATCCTGTGAGTTGACCGTTGATTCAGTGCATGGTATTTCCTCTGAATCATTATTGATAGACCTTATTACAAATATTAACAGCAAGGATATTCAAATGGGAGTTAAATTTGAGCTCAGATATAAGCAGATGTCCTCTGAAGCTCCCTCAGCTGTCTCAGCTCTACATTTGCTGCCTAATCTATGGCATTATGTTACTACCCACTGCTGAATTACTCCAGTCTTCTACTCATGGCTGGTTATGGTACAATGGTGGGATTAAAAATCCCTCATCAGCAGAATAATCATTGCAGAATAAAAAAAATAAATTGATGACATGGAAGTAAATGAGGCAAGAAGAGGGACAAAACGGAACTTGGTTTGCTTTGATAAGAACAATTTTCTACTCAGTTGCTCTGGGAAACCTATCTGGCATAACTGGAACACAAGAAAGGGGTAGAGTCCAGCTTCCATCACATTTGAAGCACAGTCACTTGCTATCCTGCTCAGTGAAACTGTGAGTTAAGACACAAAATTTATAATAAAGAGGGTACAAACCTAAAAGGTTCAGACAGCCAGTCCCATGGAAAGGGTCAGCCTGAGTTTGGCAGGGGTCAGTACTGAAAGCGAGGGAGACCCCATCTTACTTAACGTCTCCTTTCTGGACAGAGTGAGTGGGAGAAGACTCCAGCAGCACAGAGCATGGGGATACACAATAAAAATGGGATTGGCAAGAGGGCTGGAATAAGATCAGATCTGACAGCAGAAAACAAGAAGTCACACAGACACTTAGCAATAAAATCCCAGTTGCCCATCACAGGACAGGAGGAGCCGGAGGAGGAGGTTAACTGCAATACCTACAGGTGAGGTATTTATTTCTAGGTGAGGTGTCAAAGTACGAGAGGCACCAGACAAACCTCTGAGCCTCGCAGCTCTGACCATCCACAGGGAAGTCAGAGAGCAAGAAGCCCAGCACAGGACTGCCAGAGATCAGCAGAAACCGGAGGCTGCTTCACTAAGGTAGACAGCAAGTTCTAGCTTGTTTGGCAGTGCACAGCGAAGAGAAAAGCATACAGCTGCTATTTCTATACTGATAAGAGAAAAAAGGTTACAATAACAGTTCAGTAAAATTCTGAAACTTCCCCTTCTTGGGGGTCCAGGAATAAATGAATTACAGTGGTGTGCAATAAGACAATATCATTCGGTGCTTAGATTTGCTGATCTGCAAGGTCCCTTCTGCTCCCACATTTATATTATCTTTTATATAATGTGTCTTGTACACTGCTTGCATTTTTTGAAGCAAAATTCTTGGACAACAGCCTAGAATGGGATTATTAACTTATAACAGGACAAAAAAAATCACATATGCTCATAGGTTCCTGCAATTCCCCCCACTCACAAGTCTGGCAGACACTGCTCCTCCATGTAGTGGAAAAAGAAGCTTAAGTGGATGGAAGAGAAATTAGATGAGTGGCTGGACAGCCCAAATTCTAAGCAAGTTCAGCAGGACGAATCCAACCTTACTGTAACTCTGCTGATTCCAACTTTTCTTGTTGACTGACTTAAGCCAGAAGTTTCCTCACAGTCTACCAGGGAACCTGATGTGTTTTGCAGCCAGCAGCTCATTTCTCAGAGAAATTCCCCAGTCTTTGGAATCAGATAAAAAGCATGTACAGTTCACAATGCCAATCTGGTATGTGTAGGGAGGACCATAAACACTATTTTGGGGTATTTCTCCTAAGATCAGTGTATCCAAGCACACCTTCCCCACCCCCAAACTCTAGAATTCAGCTCTGGGCGCTGAAGTTGCAAGAAGCCACTTCATCTTGCAGAGCTATTGAGCAAAAGGGAGGATGAGACATGAGGGAAGTAAACCCAGGCAGGACTTGGGACACCTTGTCCAAAACCCACCGAATAACCGAATCTTTCCAAACAAAAGCCTAGAACTGGCCGAGCCCCGGGAACAGACAAGGGACAGACACAGCCACCGTCAGCTACCTCCTAAGAGATGCTCTGTCACACCCAGCCCCAGGAGAACCACATCCCGCCTGCACATCCTCCTGTCACACCTGCAATCCCCACCACGCTGCACCTACACCTGCAACCAGGATCCTGCTGCGCCCACAGGCTGCGCAGCTGCCCCTGCGATCCGACCCCCATCCAGCCCGTGCATGGATGCTCTCCGGACCCTCTGCCATCCGGATCTACTCCCACCTCTACGTTACCGCACTTGCAATCTGGACCTCGTCCCACCTATACGCTACACTACTGCATCTGCACTCCAAATCGACTCCAGCCCATCCCGGGCAGCATCAAACCGGCAGCCGAGACCACGTCCCAGCGATGAGCTGCGCTGTTCCCCTGCAGCCCAGCCCTGTCCTCCCCATCGCACCTGCAATCCGCTCAGCCAGCGCCTCTCTGCAGCCCCGGCATCCCCAGCAGGGTCTTTCCTCCCTCGGTGCCCACCCCAGCTCACCGGCAGGGACCGGGGCGAGGATGCTCAGCCGAGCTGCAATCCCGGTAAGCGGGAGGGATGCACTTCAACTCCTCCCGAGCGAGAAAACCCCGCGGGGCTCAGCGGTTCCGGGGCGGAGCGCGGGGGTCCGGGACGGCCCCGCGGGGAGGGTGTGCCTGCCCGGAGAGGGGCTCCAGGGGGAGACCCAGAGCCCTCCCCTAGGCTCACCCCGAAGGAACCTCCTCGGGGCGAGAGCCCTCCTGGAGCCACCGTGCTGCATCCCGACCCTCTTCCTGGGAGGGATTCCCTCTCCTGGAGCCACCGTGCTGCATCCCCCTCGCCGCAGAAGGGTCCAGACACCCTTTCCGGGAGGCGTTCCCTTTTCCTCCTGGAGCCACCGTGCTGTGTGCCGACCCCCCTTGGCGGGAGAGATTCCCCCTTCCTCCTGCCGCCCGTGGGTATCCTGGAGGCAACGGCTGCCTCCCGCCCAGCAAGAGGCTTCCCAAAGCCCGAGCTGTCATTGCCTCGGCGTGTGCACCCCAAGCCCGGCACGGGGTCCCTCTCTGTCCAGCCACGGGGCTTGAATCCACGGCCCGAGGCTGGGAAGCGAGTAGGGAACCACGGAAGGTGGGGAGAGACTTCCCAGGCAGCCGGAGCTGCGAGGGACCCCCTGTGCCCTGAGCTCTGCCGCTGAGGTGCTTCACTTTCAACACCTGTGAAAAGAGAGGAGGGATGGATGCCTTTTTACCTTTAGCAAAATGCATCAGCAAAATGCCTTACAGATGAGTAGTGAAAGGGTAGAATTAAGCCCAGATATTATCAGCCAAGCGGGGAGAGCTTTGTGGAAAAGTCAGGAGTGCTCTTTCCTTTGGGCCAGACTTGGTTCTGGTGTCAGACAGAGCCATTCAGCTTCACCATCTGGAGAGAAAATCTGGCAGGGAAAATCATGGCAGGGAGAGAGGGGAACAGCTGACATACAACTCATGATGAAGTGTTTTGGAAACGGTTCCTGTGAGCCGGGGAGAGCCGAGCTTTGCCCACCAAGTGTGATTGTTGGAAAACTCTAGTTTGTCTTACTAAAATGTAGTCGAATAACTAATAGTTCTAACAATTCTATTTAATATAGTTAAAAACTAACTACTCCGTTGAAATTTCGCTTGCTCCAGGGTATAGTCTCAGGTATCCTTATTTGTGAAGGAATGCTGAAAACTCTTACTGAGCCAGAAGAAATCTTATCTATGTTAACAGAAGGTAGAGTTGGTATCTTTATCTAATGCAAGCAGTAAACTTGCAAAGAAATAACAGTTTGCATAAAAATGTAAAGAATGCTGAAAATGTTGCAAGACCTGATGTGACAATCACCGAAATGAATATGTAGGTTGCATCCCTTTTGAATATGTAACAGATTGAGCAACACTTTAAGGATAAATGGCGAACGCGATGTGACGGTCTTTGAACCAGATTTGGGTGCGTACCCCTGGTTCCCGGGGCCTCGAAATAAAGCACCGCATATAACCTTCTTCGTATGGTTATGTGTTTGTCTCTACGCTAACAGTTTTGGCGACCCAGGTGGGACCTCGCGGGCATTGCTGAGGCGGCTCGCATCGATCCCGCTCCGGCCGGCACCGAGTGATTCTCGGGGAGCCATCGACCGCAACCGACCTCTGCTGCCCCCGACGGACCGAGGATTATATTGGTAAGACACGGTGCTTTATCAGGAATGGTACCATAGTTGTGGTTTGGTAAAAACCTGCCTGTTAGACGCGGCGAAAGCTACGCTTGGTTGGGTTAAGGAGCTCCAGTGGGAAGCCTAGGCGCCGTCCATAAGACAGTAGCGAAAGCTCTGCAGGTTCGGCAACAGTGGCCTGGTTTTGTATTTTCGGTACCGCAGGTTCGGCAACCGTGGTCTGGTTTTGTATTTTCGGTAATCTGTATTATTCGCTATGTGGAACTTTGTTTGGTTTTTGTTGTTTGGTGCTGGTCTGGACTGTTATAGAATGTCACCGATACCTAAGTCATCACCGTTAGGGTGTATTCTGATGCATTGGAAAGAGGGGCAGTTTGGGCAAGAAATGCAAAAAGGAAATTGGTTGAGTATTGTAATGTATGGTGGACACAGTGTGATTTGGAGGATCAGGTTCGTTGGCCAGAAAGTGGAACTTTAGACTATAATATCATCCTACAGTTGATGCAATTTTGTAGGCGCGAGGGTAAATGGGATGAGATACCATATGTAGAACTGTTCTTTATTTTAAGAATTGTTCTTTATATTTAAAGAGGAATGGAAGAAGGCGTGTGGAATAATGGTCGTTAATACAAAATCGGATGAGCAGTGTAAGGGATGTGTGACTGAGAAGAAATGTATGAAATGTCTGGCAGTGGAAAATGCTTTGCAGCATAAGGAGGATGATGATTTTGATTTATTAGTGGCTCCGTCAGCCCCACCAGCCCCAGAGATACTGGAGTAGAAGGTGATGGGGAGGATGAGGTAGAAATAGAGGATCGGGAAAAGATGAACCCCTAGTGAAAGTGAGGTTAGGGGGAAAAGAAGTGCAATTTTTAGTAGATACTGGTGCAACACACTCAGTTTTAAATGATTTATGTGGACAGATAGGGAAAGACTGCTACAATAGTGGGAGCCACAGGGAAAGAGGAAACCCGGCCATTCATGCAACCCCTGGAATTATGATTTGGAGGAAAGGAAATATGGCATGAATTCTTGTATATGCCTGATTGTCCAATCTCCCTGCTGGGATGGGATTTTTTTTTTTTCTTTCTTTTTTTTTCTAAATTAAATGCAAGAATTGTCTTTGAGGATGGAGAATTGATTATGCAAGTTCCAGAATCAAAGTCAGGACAGATACTAGTGTTGAAGGAAAATCCAAAAGTTCAAGTACCCAGAGAGGTAGAAAGAGGCAGTGATCCCTACAGTATGGGAAACTGATATACCAGGGAAACAAAAATGGCCCAACCAGTAGTAGTAGAATCGAAGGAAGGAACGAAACCAGTCCGAATAAAACAATATCCCATAAAATTAGAGGCCCGATATGGAATAGTGAAAATTATTGAAAAGTTCTTAAAGTCTGGAATATTAGAAGAATGCGAATCAGAATATAATGCCCCAATTTTTCCAGTAAAGAAACCAAATGGAGAATATACATTGGTACAGGACTTAAGGGCTATTAATGAAATCACGAAAGATATACATCCCGTAGTAGCTAACCCATACACATTGTTAACATCTGTGAAGGAGAAATACAAATGGTTTACAGTAATTGATTTAAAAGATGCCTTTTTCTGTATTACCCTCGACAAAGATAGTAGGAAATTCTTCGCTTTTGAATGGGAGAACACGCACAATGGACGAAAAATGCAGTTGACATGGACAAGGCTTCCACAAGGATTCAAGAACAGTCCAACACTTTTTGGGAACCAGCTGGCAAAAGAATTGGAATCATGGACAATGCAGGAGAAAGTTCAGCAGCCTTCTTAGGAGCACCTGTGGAAGATGGCCCTTTGGAACATGATTGTGTGGAAGTTATCGAACACACTCATGCAACAAGGGCTGACCTGAAGGACACCCCACTTGAACAGCCTGTTCAAGAACTTTTTACAGATGGAAGTAGTTATGTAGAAAACGGGACACGATATGCCGGGTATGCGGTAACCACACAAAATAGGGTAATAAAAACAGAGGCTCTTCCTGTAGGAACTTCAGCACAGTGAGCAGAAATAATAGCTCTCACAAGAGCCTTGGAATTGAGCAGGGATCAACGAGTAAATATATGGACGGACTCAAAATATGCATTTGGAGTGGTTTATATACATGGAGCACTATGGAAAGAACGAGGACTCCTATCTTTGCAAGGTACGAATATAAAATACCAAAAAGAAATTCTGGATTTGATAACTGCTGTACAGTTACCCAAACAGGTGGCAATCATGCACTGTAAAGCACATCAGGGAGGGGACTCTAAGGTCACGGAAGGAAACTCCCTAGCGGATCGGACAGCCCGGCAAGCTGCACGGCAGGTACAAAATGTGATGGCCTTAATACCTACGAAGGTAAGCCCTTTCCAAAATTACTTAACACAAAAACCAAAGTATTCAGAAGAAGACGAGAAACTAGCCGGACTAACAAAAGCCCAGTTAAATTCGGATGGGTGGTACTTAACAACAACCGGGCAAGTAATCGTACCATCTAACGTTATGCGAACAATCCTACAAACAGAACATCAAAAATGTCATTGGGGAGCAGAAGCCTTGGTTACTTATCTCCAACGCAGCATAATCTCAACACAGATGTTAACAATGGCAAGATCTATAAATGCAAAATGCGAAATCTGTCTGAAGAATAATCCAATAGTTAGGAAAAGGATAGAAATGGGACATATTAGAGTAGGTATGGAACCAGGTGACTACTGGCAGGTTGATTTTATGGAATTACCTAAGGCCCAGGGGTATCGGTATTTATTGGTTGGGGTTGACACCTTCTCTGGATGGCCGGAAGCCTTTCCCTGTCGTACAAACCAAGCTAAAGAAACGGTTAAGTGGTTATTGCGAGAAATTATACCAAGATTTGGAGTTCCTCTGGGAATATCATCAGATAGGGGGCCACATTTTGTGGCTACTATTGTTCAGGGAATAAGTAAAATGCTGGGAATTTCTTGGAATCTCCATACGCCATGGAGACCACAGTCGAGCGGACAGGTGGAAAAGATGAATCAGACAATTAAGAGGCAGATTAGTAAGATATGTCAGGAAGCCAAGATACAGTGGCCACAAGCATTACCCATAGCGCTCCTGAGAATAAGAATAAAACCTAGAAGTGGGATAGGGGTGAGCCCTTATGAAATTCTTTTCGGAAAACCCTACGAGGCGCCACAACCTAACCTCAATATGCATATAAAAGGTGGGCAAGATGTATATAACTATGTGTTATCCCTTGCTAGAACTTTGACGCAGCTGCAGAGTACTCTGGTTTGGAATCGACCCTTGTCATTGGAACACCCAGTGCACAATATCAATCCAGGAGACCAGGTTTACGTCCGTGATTGGGTTGAGGAGCCACTGAGAGAACAGTGGAACGGACCGTACCTGGTGCTGCTAACTACCTTTACCGCGGTTAAAGTGAAGGGAATTGATTCCTGGATTCACTACACACGGGTAAAGAAGGTTCCCGGAGAGTGGCAAGCAGAAGTAACTGGACCTACAAAGCTGAAACTTACATACCAGAAGGATGTCTAATTACGTCTATGGGACAATCATAATAATATGGTTTCTGAGGAATATGACTTTTTCCACAGGCACCCACCGGAAGAATAGAAATGTGAGCTATCATCCAGAACAAAATGCCATTCTGTCTTGCAAGGTTCGAAATCAGAAAGTGGAAGTAACATCGGGAAAAGGAATCCAATTCGACATTAACAAAGGATTGGAAAAGATAATAGTATCCCATAGAAAAAGGTGAGATATAGAGCCCACTCCAACACCACAGGTAATACACCTCCCCTCAAGGGACCCCGAGGAAAACCTAATAATAGGCTTAATTAAGGATTTTGCAGGAATACAGAATACCAGTAAAATTACTGCTTGCCTTCCAGTTCCTAAGGCAGCGGGGGAACCTATAAACTGGGGAATAATAACTTTCCCTCTGTTGACATCACAGGGAAATAAGACTGAGTGCAAACAAATAACCATAGAAAAGGAACGGCAGGTCAGGGTGAAAGGGGATGGCTGCCAGAACAGATTTGTAACCAGCTCGCAAACTCCACCTTCATTACTAAGAATTCAGGAGGAGAATTTGGGGTATGTACGTATGATAGAATTATCACAAAAACAGAGACACAATGGGAATGCCAAGAAAGACAAAAACAATTAGAATGGGAAACCATTTGGTCAACTAATATCTTGCAAAAATTCCACTATGGTGGTAACACTTCGTGGTGTATCAAATGGGAGGGAAAGCAGGACGCAACAATTCCAACCGAAACCCTTTTGGCCAATAATGGAGTTAGTCGAGAAGTGATACAAAACGTACCTTGGTGGAATTGTTCTGAAATATGGGACTGTGATTCAAACCCAGATGAAATAACAATACCCTCCGTAAGAGTGGCTTTAAAGGCTGGATGCGCCTGCCGGGGATACAAAAGTGGAGGACAGATGATCACCTATCATAAACCAGATTGTAAGTATTCAACTATTAAGAGTATGGGAAATTTTGTATGGGCCAATAGTGATGGAACGTGGACTACCCATTTACCAGTTACGGGGAAGGTTAAAGAAATCACATTAGGCTTACCCACCTTATGCCCAATTTGGAAACGTTCCCCCTTTAAAGGGAAACTGGAAACTCTACAAATCAACAGAATCAAAAGAGATATAAAGGAAGATGATACATGGCAGGAGCCCTCTACAGGAGTGAAGGTAGGATGGGCCCTTGAATCTCTCTTTGCTGCTCCAGTAGCTACTTACCGAAATAGAGACATGATTTACAAATTGATAGGGCAGGCTGAAAAGTTAGCTAGAGTTACTAAAAAGGGGTTCAGAGATTTGAATATGCAGCTCCAAGCAACGACAAAAATGACTTTGCAGAACAGAATGGCATTAGATATCTTATTGTTGAAGGAACATGGCGTTTGCGGATATTTAAAGGATCGAGTTGATCACTGCTGTGTGCATATACCGAATGTAACCATGGATATAGAATATGACATATCTCAACTCAAGAGAATTGAACAAGAAGCTGAAGAAGAAAGAAAAGAGATCGGCCATAATTGGATAGGAGAATTATTTAATGGATTGGGGATTCATTTAGGCGGGTGGCTACAATCACTTTTAGAAACTATTTGCACACTCTTGTTAGTATTCCTGGTCATCTACCTAGTATACTTGTGTATCCGTCAAGAAATCACCCGTAACACTAGCTGGACGCATAAGATTATAGGAGCAGTAACCCGGGAATACCCACGACGCCTGACCCCGCCACCGAAGTACTACGAGACTAGGAGAATGGAGAACTAAGGTGAAAAACTGAAAAATGGAAATACCTTCTTAATGAAAGAAAGTATTTCCAAAGGGGGGAAATGTTGGAAAACTCTAGTTTGTCTTACTAAAATGTAGTCGAATAACTAATAGTTCTAACAATTCTATTAAATATAGTTAAAAACTAACTACTCCGTTGAAATTTCGCTTGCTCCAGGGTATAGTCTCAGGTATCCTTATTTGTGAAGGAATGCTGAAAACTCTTACTGAGCCAGAAGAAATCTTATCTATGTTAACAGAAGGTAGAGTTGGTATCTTTATCTAATGCAAGCAGTAAACTTGCAAAGAAATAACAGTTTGCATAAAAATGTAAAGAATGCTGAAAATGTTGCAAGACCTGATGTGACAATCACCGAAATGAATATGTAGGTTGCATCCCTTTTGAATATGTAACAGATTGAGCAACACTTTAAGGATAAATGGCGAACGCGATGTGACGGTCTTTGAACCAGATTTGGGTGCGTACCCCTGGTTCCCGGGGCCTCGAAATAAAGCACCGCATATAACCTTCTTCGTATGGTTATGTGTTTGTCTCTACGCTAACATGATTATAGGAGACTGGAGGATACTTACAGGGTGAGAACACAGCGCTGAGCATCTCTGAGACTTCAAACTGGAAAATGAGACCTGGAGTTTTACCGTTTGCTCGTAAAACACTCCTCTGATTTCAGTGAAAGAGGAGAGAAATGGAAGAAGATTGCATCTCCCAGGGATGGCAGTTAACCAATGTGGCTCACTGGTTGGTTTTTCTTTTACTGAAAATAGATGTTTCTAACTAGTATCTTATACAATACTCAAGTGGGTACATAATTTGTTTTGCAAATCTACATAGCATCGAAAATGAACGTGTGCGGGGGTGAACAGTGAACACACCAATGCTCCCTTGTTGGGATAAAGCCACATTGTGCATGCGTGTCCAGAGCTGGATGCACACATGATTTGAGCGAGGGGACACAGGAGCTGATTTGCTTCCCTGGGTGTGTGTCTGCAGTGTGCTTTGCACCTTGAAACCTCGCATCTCTGAAGAGCAGGCTGAACTCTCCCATGGCTTTTCCATCTGCCTGCCTAGAGGGGTTGTGATCACTGAAGGTGCTGTTGAATGTCCATCTGAATTTCCATTTCTGTTTGGTGCTGTCACTGCCAGTTGTGCCAGAAGTGTGTAAATAGAACTCCACCACAGATTACACCATGACCCATGTTTTCTCTTCTAATCCACAGCTAGCCACTTTCTTGCTTTAGTTCAGGTGAAAGTGAGGATGGCAAGTCTACCCTGGTGCTGGTCCTTCGTTGCTTGGACCTTTAGTAAAAGGTATGAAAAAAATACCATTGCAGCTGGAAGGCAGGGCTTTAATGATTGGGATAGGGGAAGGGGATGGGATTGTTGCCCTGGCTGGATTGAGCTCTTAAAAAGCAACGTTTTCAGTGGAACAAACTGTTTCCAAATCACTCTTAGCTTGTATTGCTCTGGGTTCTCACTACCTACACTAATATAGAACAGAATAGAATATTTCAGTTGGAAGGGACCTACAATGATCATCTAGTCCAAATGCCAAATATTTGGTTCAACTTTTTCTTCTGATCTCTTTTTTTCTCGCTGTCCTGGGTTGCAAGTCAGGTTCCTGATATTTTACCTGCAGTTGTGCCCTGCCCTTCAGGAGGACTGAAGCATTTATTTGGGCCTTATGACATAAAAGCAGGGCTGCAGTAGGGCTCAGGAATGTCTTGAGAGACATGGATGGTTTTACATACATTCCTCTTCCTACCAATTAGCTGAGTTTTAGAGATCTGTCATGTTGAGAATGTCATTACTGCACAGCTGCAGGAATTGTTGTCCCAAGGTCTGATGACGAGAGCTGGTTTTATGTTTGTCTCTGCTTGGATTAAAGCAGGACTCTTTTCCAGCTGTGGTGAAGGTTAAGAGCACGTACTGCACAGAAGGATTCCTTATCTTTTGTTTCTTTGCTTCAGCCCTTTACAATGCTTACAGCGGAGAAGAAAAGGGCTTTTTGGTTTTGAGCCACAAAGTGGTAGCAGCAGTTGAATTTTCCTGAGGGAAGGGCCCTAGGAGAGTTAAGAGTCTTAAAGGTGAAGAAATTATCTGTAATATCGAGGGCAAAATAATCTGTGGGCTTTAGTGTTCCCTGAACCACAGGAGATTAAGTAAGAACACTGGGAAGCAATCTAGTATTTGGGAGTCCATAAAGAAGAATACATACACGAGCATTTAGACACGTATTTTCAACTGTTTTAATGGTGGAAGATTAAAAAAAAATCATTTATGAAATCTGGAGGCACAGAATGGGTGAAATGCCTCAGATTGTGTAATTTAGATAAGGACTCGCTGATGTCCTATTATATAATGTAGCTAAGCACAGTCAATTTTTCTAAGATATTTTCAGTCATTCTGCCTCATATTTTTTTTGTTAAGAGATGCCACTTGGAGAGCAAGAGTCCTTTGTTTCATAAGGGCTCATCTGCTCCTCTTGCCTACTCCCCACTTGAGAGCATTTTTTTCTTTACGTGCCATCATGTTTATTTCCCCAGCAATAGCTATTGCATCTCAAACATGATTTCAAAGAGGTTAAAAGCTTCCAGAAGAAACATCCACTGCAGTTAAAGAAGAGGCTAAAACCTCCTTCCCATCATTCTCAGTTTTCTACCTAATTGCAGTTTAGTATTAATGGCTGTATTTCCTGTGTAATGGATTTCTAAAGCACTGTAGGCAGTGGTGTATTCAGACACAGTCAAAGCATGGACTAATGGGACACGATTTTGTACTGATTCAGTGCTCTATCAATCTCCTCAGTCTGCATGGTAATCCTCCAGGTGCACAGCAAAGTCATGCTTGCTGTCACTCGCCATGGATAAAGGAATCAGCTATAAATTCAGGATAAAATATTCATCCAGGTATTCCTTTTACTGGTGGGTTACACATTTGTCAGCCAAACTGAGAGTGCAGGTGATGTGTGGCTCCCTGCCCCTATCGGATACCCAGAGAGCATAAAGATTTCTGAGTCTGCCAGAGCTTGGAAATATTTCCAGCTCTGGCAGGAAAACCTTCTGCTTTTATGTCCAGCTTGCTTGAGTTCAGGTCCCCACTGCTAATAACCCAGCAAGGAGCATCCTTTGAAATGCTGTGTGTAATTCTCAATAATTCCTAGAATGGTGAAATTAAAGCGGAACAGATGTTGAGAAGAGGAATGCTAGTTGTGATTTACAGTGAAAGATTAAAAGACTTTGGCTGATATAACATACCAAAATGAGGGTTGAGAGTGGATTTGGTAATCTCTGAGTATTTCAGGAAAGGTGTCTAGAGCAAAACACCCCCCTCCGCCCCTGCCCAGCTATTAAAGTGTGTGAACTGTACTAGCACAAGAACAAACAGGTGTTAATGAGAAATGAACACGTTTACACTGGCGATGGGAACAGGTTTTCTAATGGTGAGGAAAGTGATATCTGTCAGGAGACGAAAGGCCAAAAATCCTATGCTGAGTTAAAAGGAAGCTTCATTGTTTTGTGAAAAGTGATTGAAGAGGGGTTTTGCCTGCAACAGCGGAAGCCAGTTTCAATGACTACAAAAGGGTTTGGTCCTAAATTCTCTTTTCCTTCTAATTAAAAATCTTTTTGTAGCCTGAAAGAATGAGGGAAGGTTGTGAAACAGTTGTGCCCTCTCATTTTGGGTAGTACTCAAGGACATCTGCTCTCACAACATGGGGTGGGCTGCTTTGGGATAGGTCAGCCCTCCACTGGTTCCCTCCTTTTTCCTCAGATACTCACATGTCAGTCTCAGCCTACATCTCATGCCTTGATTGTGCGTCACTGAAGGCTTCCTTTTTCCCTTTGTGTCCTGCATACAGGATGTATTTCATACACTCTGAGAGAGAAGATGAAGGTCTATGGGCTTTGTAGGTTTAGCTGTCTCCTGTAGTGGAAACTCCTCCATCAGCCTTTGGATTACAGATCCACAGCCATAAGAAGGAAGACCAGCGTTCTTGAAACATGTATTACAGGCACTAGTTATAGCCAAATTACTACATTAAGGACACAATTCCTGCCTCTTTGCATGCCCCTAGAATGGTGGAGGTGCAGATATGGTGAAAATAATGTAACTTTTCTGAGAAAGGATTTTTGCTAAGTCTTGGGCCCTAAAATTTTTAAGCACTGTGGTTGCATCCAGTAAAGCACAGTACAGTTATTCAGTGTCTTTTCCAGTAAAGGAATTAAGACCCTCAAAGAAAACTGCTGACGTTCAAGGCAAATAACAACAGGTGATTCCTCACACAACATTAATTGGGAAGCTCTCTGCTGCAGCATGTTGTGGATGTTTAAAATCCTTGAAGACCAATTCATGGAAGAAAAGTAGGCCAAGGGCTATTAAGATAGTACTTCTGGCTCTGGAAGTCTAAACTGTAAAATGATGGAGGCTGAGGAGGCGTTATGGGTGAGTATCATTATATGCTGTACTTAGACAGGACTAGCAACTGTGAGGCATCTGGTCTGGCCACTTACAGAGACTGAATGTGGGGCTAATTTTGTGGTGGCCCATTACAGCTTGTCTTATGCTTTTGGGCTTTCTTCCATCCTGCTCCTCGTGAATGGAGATAGCTTGACAAAGAGCCAGGACAGTGATAGATGCCTTCAGGCCTCTGGCTGGAAATAGCTGGTGTTTCCTGGATAGCCACTGCTGGAGATACCCATGAAAAGCTTGTTAGTGAGGTGCTGGCTTTTGTTCTGAAGGTTTGTGAAGATGCTCTGTGCACAAAGTTCTATGTATTCAGGTGCAGAGAAGCCCTTTACCACCACCAGGTTTGCATTTCACTGGGAGCATGGCCTAATCCTTTGCTCAAGCAAGATGGCTGGAACCTTTTCCTATCGAGGTAGCTGTCCTGGACCCTTGGGGAGACACCTTACACCAACACAGCATTGTGCAAATGTGCCTGTCTAGAGTGGCCAGCTTTTATAACCTAGCAGTGGTCAAGTGAGTTGTGAACGCGCAGCAGGGCACTGTTCAAAAAGCACAAGTCAGACCAAGTGTGTGACCTGGTGAACTGGCTGTGGAGTGAGCTGCTTCAGACAGCTGGATTAAAGCTGGTGGAGGTCTCTGGGTTGATGTTTCACCTCTGTTTTACAGAGATGATCTCCAAATTCGTACTCTTGATTGGTTTTGGAGGGTTTTTGAGGGATTCTTCTAGTGATCAGAGAAGGAAGAAAGGAAATAAGACAAATGCATTTCAGTTTACTGAGGATCTCAGTAGGGTTCTGTGTGCTCTGGCTGCTCTGAGTATCTAGTGTGGGGACAATGAGCTTTTGACTGGGGATGTTATGTGTACTCTGGAGAGACACAGCTTGGCCCTTCGCAAAGCCTCAGGACCAGAGGCGGTCATGCTTTCTGAAGGAGAAAGGAGAGTCTTGTGTTTCTCCTGGGGATCAGATGAGGACAGTGTGGGAAGGTCTGGGTTGCCTGTAATGTGGGAGGTGAGTAGAAATGCTGAAGGAGTCCACTTGGAATGGAAGGGGGCAGATAAAGCCCGCAGGACTACCAGGGAAGGGTGGGAGGCAGCATGGGAGGCTTTGCTGCGGCATCAGGGGCAGAGGGATTGTGGAGGGCTCTGGTTTTTAGCTTGAAGGCGGGATTGTGAACCTCAATCCTTTTTGCCTTCTTCAGGCCAAGAACGTTTCTTTTTAATTTTTTTTTTTTTTTTAAGCTAAAACCCACATTTTAGGGTGAACAGGGCATAGAAAAGGTATTAATTTGTGTCAAATGAGAAAAGGAAGAAGAAGCAAAAGTGTGAGCTGAAGAGTCTGAAACATGGTATAAAATGAAAGGCCAGTTGCTGTTTGGAGTTAGAGCTGGTAAAGGCTCTCGTTGCACTGAGGCTGATGAAGTTTATTAGATTTCTCTGCTGTGGATGAGATTACACACCCAGAGAGCCAAAAAGGAAGCTGTGAATCTTGGCCACTTTTAGAATCAGAAATCAGTATAGAGGGGAGGTAATTTGGGGTCTGATTAAAACCAGAGAATTGCAGAGCCTCTGGGAGTGGGGTCTCATGCAAAGCAAAACGGCTACACAGTGTGCTGGTGACCCAGATATAAGGGTATACTGGGATGCTCTTGTAATGGGAGCACTGCCGGCAAGCTGTGGTGCTCTCCGTGGAGGTGCAAGAAGGTGCTGGCAGTGGTCAAAAGCAAGAAACTCTGAAAAGGTTTGCAAGGTTTTTACCTTGTGTGGAGGAAGCACTATCACACTTCTACAGTAGGTATTAGTGTGTTGTGGCCTCTGCTGAAATGACGGGGGTGATCAGGAGACAACCACAAGAGCCACCATCTGGCCACACTTCTGCACCTGGATGATGGTGTGGTCCTGGTTTCAGAACCTATTAGGTGCCTCAAGGCCTTTGGAAATATGTTTCTTTCTCCCCATGCCCTTCTATTAAACAGATGCATCCTATTTGCCTGTGTTAAATGCTTTGAGATCTTCTGGTCTGTTAAGCTCTGGGATACGATCCCTGCCAGTTTCTCTGTGGCATGTGAAAGGGGCATGTTCATAGTCTGTGATCGGTCTGCTCAAGCCATCACTAGCCCTGGGAGGGTTGGGGCATCCATACCTGCCAAACTGGGCACCATACACTGCTGTAAAGATCACAGAGGGTGATGCAGTTTGTGTGGACAAATGACTGACTATTGTTTCTGGGAAAGATACAAAAGGGTTGCTGGCAGTTCTGAAATAATTCTCTCTCTCTGGTTTTTTTTTTTTTTTAACACCTTCCGCCTCTGCAGTGTGCAGCTCAGATATGGGGTCAGTGGAATCATCAGAGATTAAATTCCCCTCTGAGGATCAATCTGAAAGCAACAGTAACTCCAGCAGTGCTGGTTAGCTGCCAGCCAGGTGGGAATTTCTTGCCACAGATGGAAAAGTGAGCTGGGGAATAGCTGGGCTGTCATTTCTAGCTGAGATGCAAATGCATGTGCTTATTGTGCCTGTAACTGGATGTGAATTCCCTTCTTGAATTTATGCTGATGTAGAGGAAAAAAGCCCCACTTCTAGCTAGACTCAATCAACAAGATGAAAACATGCTTTGCTAGCTGCTTTAGCTCATGCACGGGGTTGAAGGTGAGCAGGCAGCTGTGCTCTTTCTGCTTCCAGGTCTCTGTGCTGCTCTGTGAAGCCCCATGAGTACTGCGGGCAGCTGGGGAGCCAGGGAAACTGCAAGGAAGCCCCAGTAGCAGGGGAATGGAGCCCAGCACTGTGCCTGCAGGAGAGGCAAGCAGGAGGAAAATCAATAGGATAAAACTGGGAGAAGACAGCTTGTGCCAGGCTTGTCAGGTGAGTGGCATGACTGGCTGCCAGGCTCTTTCCTTCTCATTGTGGTTATGGCGCAGGAACCAGTAATGCTGCAAACGGACACTGAAGCGGTGGGACTTGGTCTGTGGTGAATGTGTCCAGGAGTGCAAGGAACTGGTATGGTCAAACCCTGCAGGATGTTGCTGTGCCAGAGCAAAGAGGCTGGAGAGGCCTGAGGATTAGTAACCTGCCTCAGCTACTGACTGAGGCAGTCAAGCTGTGAAGCCAGGTAGCTCTTGTCCACATCTGCCTTGTGCATGCACGCAGAGATGGCAAAGGCAGAGCAACTTTGCTTTGAAGGACACTATTTATGCACAGGCTTAGATACTTTGCTGAAAGGACCATGGCTGAGTGATTCACACCAAACTGTGCCTTGGAGGTTCAGCGTTATGCCTTTTGTGAGGCTGGATCCAGTGTGTATGGGACTGAGCTGCAAGTGATGTCCCTGCACATATGTAAGCTGGAACCGTGCATTCAGGGCTCTTGTTCAGCACAGGTAAATCTGGTTCTGAGCCCAGAAACCTCCATGAAGAGAAGTGCAGCTGCCCAGTCTCATAGCCATCTGTGCTTTGGTGATCGTAGACCAAGTACTTTCTTTCTACTTCCCATTTTTGCAAATGTAGTTTAATTTCTTATGCAGGTCTGAACTTGCTGGGGACTATGGCTACCTTGACAAGCTCGAGCTGCCATTTAGGAAGGGCACCTGGATCCAGAGCTGTGGGAGGAGGCTGTGCTTATGTAGTTGGCAAGGAAAGGTTTGAGCCTTGTCTCTTTCTCTCAGCTGAAAGCTCTTCCTCCTCTGCGGATGGGATGAAAGATGGGGTATTTTAGGCCTGAACAGGAATAACTGAACACCTCCCTGTGATGCTGGTCATGTGGCATCCCCTTCTCCTTGGCCTGAGTAGAACTTTGTATCATCTATCTCATAAAAATTATGTTGCATGGAAGAATTAATCTGCATGGAGAGGCTCAGACATGCAGTTGAGTAACAGGAAAACCTGAGTCTTTGGGGGTCTTGATGCTGCTCTGTGCTCTGGGTCAGCGCAGTCACCCTGGGGTGATAGAAGACAAACCAACTACAGCACTATTGCATTCCTCCGTTTTCTGAGAAAGGACCGAGTAAGGTCCCTAGCCCTAGGGCAACAGCCAAAAAACACATTGGCCTCCTCTTAGCTCCAACCTCATGGCTAATTGACATACCTGTGAGTTGGAGTGTTTTGTTGAATATAAGCAGAAACTGATTAAACCTTTTCTGAAATGTGGCAGTTTGGCACAAATTGTGACCTGTGGTAAACATCCCTTCCAGGGCCTTTACTAAGTAGAGTTGTCAAATGAGGATCTGCCTATATTAAGTGTGCTTCAACTTCTCCATCCCTTCTCTGTGTCAACAAGTGATTGCCCACATCATTTTCCATTCTGGCAGTACTCCCATTGATGCAACGCTGCTCTCTCTCTGGGTACCACACCGGAGAATATCTTCCTCTCTCTCATTTGCAACAGTTATTTATTGCCCCTGGACTGCAAGATAGTGAAGTGACTCGGGGCAGCTATGTGAAATGGCTTACAGATCATTGACTGCCACAGATGAGATGACAGCAATTACAATATTTACACCACAGTTGTTATGTTTTACAGCCTAATTCACATTCATTCCCCTGTAACAAACTAGAGAAGAAAAAGAACCTGTTCATTGGTGTTACTCATCTGTATAATTAAACAGTAAGTGCCTGATCTTTAAAATAGATAGAGGCTCATTCAGGTTTTGCTTGCAATGTTCTTGCTTAGTGGAAGGGCAGAGCCCCTCAGAATTGGCACAGCTCAATTAAAAATAAGCTCTTAATGAATGGAGGTCTGGATAATTGCCCCGACTGCTCTTACAATGGGAAAGAATGCTGATTTCAGACAATAAGGCACTTGCCTAGAATTTTGGGTTGTATTAGCATCTCAAGCTACTCAGGTTGAGTGAACTGAGCATTCAAACCACTTCAGTAAAATAAGAACGAAGTATGTCCCCTATCTCCAAACCTTCTCCCTTTCTACGGTACTGGAGAACATGTGAGGATGACCTCTTTCCTTCTTACATCACGAGCTGACAGTTTCAAAGTGGGGATATATTTTAACAGCTCTTTACCGTCCATATCCTTCACACTTGGATTGCGTGTGGGGAGTGAATGACACTGATCACACCAGATGGAATTGCTATTTGATTTTCTAGTTTGTAATTGTCTTGCATTTCCTAGTTGCCATGTGCTCTTTGCTCTTCATAGGGAAAAACCACAGCAGAACCATGCAAACACAGCTCTGCCCCTGATCATCCTGTCTGTGAAACAACCACTTGAGAGACTCCATCGTCCTGCTCTGACCACATCTTTGTGGCTTCATTCAAATCCCAAGGAGATGCAGCTATGAGATTCTAACCCTCAACAGCCTGGCTCGCAAGGGCTGATTTATCAATATTGGACAAGCTTTGGCTGCCTATGTTGCATTTTGCAAGGTGGTCTGCAAGGCACAGTGACTGCATCCCCAACTGAGACTGAAGTCCCTTTTAAGAAAGGCTTGTAACTCTTATTATGCCTCTTCTTAGGTCATTTGGGTGTCAATGAATTCAGCACAACCATGCAAAACTGTGTAAACTCCTCATAATGACCAGAGCAGTGCTCCTTTACACTACTTTGTCCAGCTAGTGCTATCTGTGCCTACATTTTTTGCACTTCATTTTGTTGTTGGATTTCAGCAGATCAACTCCAGTGAGGGAACACAAATCAGGTTACCGTGAAGAATTTTTGCACTGGCAGAAGACCAAGCTTTCGATGGAGGATGCTTCATATGAGCCTTTCAAGGCAGGTTTGTAGACTAGGCAATGTCTATGAGATACAAGGCATGTGCCTTTTGTGGGCAACCAGAGCAGGAGCTGTGAGTACTGCTTTTGTTACTTTGCATTTATACAGAAATACTAAATGAATATGCACTGAATATGTGAGCCTTTGGAAAATAAGGTTTCCTTCTTAGAAATGAGGACACATATATTCCTGTTTTTTGCGGAGTCCTCACTTCTTGCAGCCCAAACTTCAGACTTTTTTATGTTTAGGCATTGACAGTGCAAATGCCCTCGGCATGGGTAAAGGAGAAGACTAGATCTGTGCCAGGTTCTGTTCTAAGACCTGTGTGAGTGGGTCTGGTGTCCAGCCTTTGCTGTGAGTCAGCTTGGTGATAACATTCTTCCTTCCTTTTCTATATTTCTGGTTCCATGGGTTTGGATTTTTATTTTTTTTCTTTTAGTTTGAGAGTCACATATCTAGTTCTGTGTTCTTCGATGGTTTTTAGAGAAGTGATACCTTCAGATTGAATGCTTTTCGTGTGGAGACAGCACTGGGGCCGGTGGGAAGTGGCTGGAAGTAGGCATGAATCAGATCTGCTCTGCACTCCTGTGAACTTAGAAAGAGGAAGTAAAACTATCTGAGATGGATCAGTCCTCCCTACGTTACCCACACACATCCTCCAAACTTCTGGCACCTTGGCATATGCTACTTACCATGGGTACTGCTAATGAGTCAGGCAGAGAAATACAGTGCTGTGCCCCATTTAGATGCATGTACCCTTGCTGCAGCAAATATATGTATTTTAGTAAGGAAGTATTTCACATGTATATGTCTCTTTACATTTCTATCATTTCTACCAGAGCTTGATTGGCAGCAACAAAATGTGTGCTCAGCTTTTCAATTAGATTCCTAACAAAATATTGGCTTGGGTGCCCAGCTTGGGAAAACTAAGCTTTCAGTTGCTTGGGGAGATATTTTTCTACTCAGAAATGTAGTTTACTTGGGTAAAAAAACTGAATTTCACTGAAGACGGAAAAGAAAACTTCTGGTAGCTTAGTCTGTTATTGCTAATGGCTCCGACTTTGTACTTCCCTGTCTCTCTGCTTCTTTAGCACCCCAAGCCTCCCAGAGTTGCTTTAACTGAGTGACAGGTTATCGTGAGTTCTTGGGCAACTAATTCAGATTCTCCCCTTTGCCTGCAGCAATAATATTTCCCCAGCTTTCTGCCACATCTCTTCCTTGAGCAGAAATACCTGCTAAATGTATGGAGATTGCGGAACTTTCAAGTCTTTAATCTCCTTTCTTTCTTCCAGATTCCCACAGAGCCTCCTGCCAATTTGGGTCTTTTTTTGCCAGGAACTTAAGTTCCATCCAACCAGCAGTATTTGCAGCTTCAATTAGGGTTTAAGAAGCCCTAAGGGTAAGCAAAGAATGGTGCTGGGATAATTCTGGTGACCTTGAGGCTTTCCCCAGGAAAGTGGGAAACCTGTTGAGAGGCAGGGCAAGACTTCACTAGCATTACACTGCGAGGTCAGCCTTGTGCTCCTTTTCTTCCTGAATTTCTCTTAATAACCTTGGCCACCCTGTGGTCAGTTTGTGAGTCTGGGAGCTTAATTTAGGCTGAAAATTCCTGTGGGCAGTAGGTTGCTTAGAGTGAGGGAATGCAATGATGAATGAAGAAAGGCTGTAGATATGGGGAGGCTGGGAGATTAAAGCCTCTCATTTTTGGGTTTCCAATATAAGATGCTCAGAGGTAGCTGTCTGCAAGGGTTCTGCTGTCAAAAACATGTCTGTGCTCTGAGGGCAGCCAGCCTGGGTGCCAGCTGGGCTGTCTGGCACTGCTGCAGAGCACAGCTGGAAGTGTTTGGCCTCTCTGCCCATCAGGCTTCAGAGTCCCCAGGCAGCACCTGGAAAAGAAAACATGTGAGTACTCATTGAAAACTTTGCTTAAAAGTTCTAGCATGGCTGAAGCGAGGAGAAAAGCTAATTTGTGGGGACAGTGTTCAGCTGCCTGTAGTCTCTTTGTCCCTCTGCAAACAGCAGCAAAGTCAAGAGGTAACTTTTGAGCTGCCTAATCTAGACAGGTTTTCACGGGGCTAGGAAAACCCATGTTCATGATCCAGAGGTTACTTCACTGCTTAGTTCCACATCCTGTCCCTAAACCACATTAGAAAGAAGATCTTGAGGGTTTTTTGCATGGCTAAAGCAACATTTCCTCTATCTTAGCCTTGTTGCTGGAAAAAGATAAATTTCTTTCTGCTGTGTTTCTGAAAGCCAGACTAATTCTCTGGATATACAGCCTGAAATGCATACACCGTGGATAAAACCAGCCCAAACAACAGACATCTGAACAGTTATAAGGAACAAAATCAAGGTAAGCATAGAGTAACTTGCCTCTATCCGGTCCTACCAAACTGCTTCTGTCCACAGCAAATTGTTGCTCAATGTTCTTCTACCTGGTATTCCTGGGGTAGGCACCACTCCACTTATGTGATTAGATAGTCTGTATCTGCAAATCCTCTTAAGCACACATTGAACCAGCAGGTATCTTAACAGGAGGAGCCTCATCTCAGTTCTCAGGCAATCTCTTTCTCTGGGTTCTTATCTGCTTCGATTTAAGATGTAGCAGCAGGAATATAAGCCACCAGAGCTGTTACATTTAAATATATCACTTCTCTGCTGTGATTCTTAAGTTGAGGAAACCTGAAAAATGGGTATGTCCCTGAGAAAACACTTCTTTAAAAAATAAAACTAGGTAAGTATAAATTAGAGTCTTTATAAAATAGACCATCTTGCTAATTGTCTCTCTATTGTTGACAAAGTTTACTGAAGTTGACTCAGTTCCCACTGAAGTCTCAAAGAAGTTTTCTATTGACCTTACGGGAATTTAATTCATGCCCCACATAGAAAATCAATCAAAATAGTCCAAGAGTTAGCTTGTCACACGAGGTATTTTGTGTCCCACCCTCTGAGAGGCATCTAAGGCTGCACATACTCAGACTGTTTCATTGCTTCGCAGTCTTGGGCCACATGTCCACCCTTGCACCCTCTTGCAGCTTCTTCTGTCCTACCCACTGGCATATTTTTCTTGTGGAGGCAGAGCGTATTGGGACACATGCCCATGTCCAGCTCTGATAGCAAACTGGGAAGTGGCTGCAGTCTGGTAGCTTCCAGATACCTCAGCTTAGATTTATCGTAAAAGGACATATGCGAGTCAGTTTAGGGACTGCACTATTGCTCCTGCCCTGACAGTATGCCAACTGAGCTGTGCTGATTTGTGCATCTTAAAAACCAGAGAAAGTGAACAGAGAACTCAACCAGAAACCCTCCTTGCAGTGGTTCTAGAAAGGGACCGGTTATTACACTTACTTCTGCCAAAACAGGAGAAAATCTTAACTTGGAGCTGTGATAGATTCACCATCCCTTGGGCTCCTTATACCATCAGAAGAATATTTAGGGGAAGAACTGCTACAGATCAGGAAGCAGAAACCAATATTTTGAGTTCATGTTATCTGTCACTGTCCAGAAGTTTATAACAATAATTAAATCTTTTCTGAAAGAACCTCAGGCAGTTGTGGTGTTAATCAAACTATTCCCAAAACGCATTTTGCAGGCATGGCTGAGCAAAAGGGCTTTTTGTTGACCACATCCTACCATGTGCCTTGCTTGTGTGTCAACCAAGACCCAGGCTTATCTGTGCCAAAGCCTTCAGCAGTCCCCTGTTCCTAGGAGTTAACATAAGGACAGAGACCATCAAGAGAACGTGGCAGAGGGATGCCCTGTCAGAAGCAGCAGAGCAGTATCCTGCTTTTATGTCTCTACTCATTGTGTTCAGCCAAGTGGACCTCTCTCTTGGCTTCTGCTGCAGAGAAGAAGTGTTTCAGAGTAGGGCCTAGCGTGATGGCCAGGTCATGCTGGGAGGAGGAGATTGTGATTTTGTTTCCTTGACTGCGCACTGTGAATGCCAGGCTGTTGTAAATACCCAAACCTCCTCCATAGCCACTCGGGCAGCCATGCCCACAGGCTGGGAAGATGGGCACTCTGCCTGGCTGGGAATGCAAACCAACAGCTCTGCTGCTGAGCCTGCTCTGGCAGAGCTGAGTAAAACACAGGGTTGCACAATCCTAGCAAGCCTGGGCACTGAGGCTGAGTGCTGGTGCCTTAGGAGTACCAAAGAAGAACGTCTTGGTGCTTCTGTGGTCTGGTAATAGCTGAATGAAGTGTTTCATGAGCTGAAGTGTTTCTTGGCATTTAGCTTGAATCCTTTGTTGCATTGATTCCTCATTCTTGGTCACAGTTCTGCTCCTTCTCCTTGCTACGTGTTAATATTTTCACGCTTCTTAAAACGTGTTATTATTTCTTTATCTTTTATCTAGTCTGATTAATTGCCTGGGCATTATTTCTGTTCCTTGTTTGGGCCTCCCCCATTGTCCTCTCCTATTACAGTCTGATGACAGCATGAATACTTCTGGCATGAATGTTTCTGTGAATACAAATTCTTACCAGCTTTTGCAGCACTTTCATGTGTGCCAACATCCAGGGAAAGTGTAAAGCAGAAGCAGCAAATGCTGCCACACAGTCTTCCTTTGAATGAAATCTCATGATGAAGGTTGTGGGAGATATCTGTATGTGCCTCTAGTTTATCCAGACATGAAAGAATGCTAGAAGAAGGGGCATTCTCTAAAAGTAGGCATGATTATTAATGGAATTCAGGATTTTTATGTGTTGGCTGAATTTCACCCCTCCCTCCAATTAGTGGGGAAAAATATTTAGGTCTGATAACAAATAATAAATAATGAATCCAGAAATTTTTAAGACAGTGATTGCATAGCTACAGGCTGTAAAACAATGCCCTTTTCAAAACAAAGTATTTTAAAGAAAAGTGCAAACGATTTCAGTAGTTTAGGACTACTGGTTCTAAGATGCTGTCTGAAATTCTGGTTCATCTGTGCTTCCAGCAAAGCTTTTACTTAGAAGATGCAAGAAGCAGCATCCAATATTTGTTTTCCTCCTGACCTACTGCTGAGTAATTGAATCATCCTAAGCACTAAGCTAATGTTTTTCCTCCCTAGGAGAACATAATGTTACCAGAAAAAGGAGTGGAAGAAAAAAAATAAAAAAGGCAGCTGCAGGTGTTTCTTTCCAAATGCCAAACAGTGTATATCTGAGACCAGGAAAGAACAATTTTGTAGCTGAAGAAAACATTAAAAAGGTAAATGAGCATGCTGGTGGATGGTGGTGATCCCCTGCCACCGGCAAAGTCTAGGTGTATACAACAGATCTGGCTGATGGCATGTAAATAATAGAATCATACATTGCCAGGTTGGAAAGGACCTCAAGGATCATCTGGTCCAACCTCTCTTGGAAAAAGCACGGTCTAGAAGAGATGGCCCAGCACCCTGTCCAGCTGAATCTTGAAGTGTCTGATACTAGGGAATCCACCTCTTCCCTGGGGAGATTATTCCAGTGGCTGATTTTTCTCATTTGTCTTGTGTCCAGTTGAAATCTCCCCAGGAGTGACTTGCACCCATTATCTTTTGTCTTTTCCATGTGACTTCTCATAAAAAAGGGAGTCCCGATCTTTTTCGTAGCCAGCCTTTAATTTCTGGAACATGGTGATAAGGTCTTGCCTTTCTCAAAGCTGAACAAACACTGTTCTCTCAGCCTCTCCTCATGTGACAAGAATCCCAGTCCTTTGATCATCTTTGTGGCCCTTCTACAGACCCTCTCAATCCTGACCACATCTTTTCTGTGTAGCGTGGACCAAAACTGAACACAGTATTCCAGGTGTGTCCTGAAAAGCTCTGAGAAGAGTGGGGTAATGAGTTCTTTATCTGGGCTGGTGATGCCCTTCTTGATGCAACCCAGCATCCTGTTGGCTTTCTTTGCCACAGCAGAACACTGTTTGCTTATATTGAGCTTGTTGTCCACTAGGACCCTCAAGTCCCTTTCCACAGAGCTGCTCCCCAGCCAGGAAGACCCCAGCCTGTGCTGCACTCCTGGATTATGTTCTCCCAGGTGCAAGACCTGACACTTGTCCTTGTTGGACTTCATGAGGTTCTTATTAGGCCACTCTTCCAGCCCACCCAGGTCTTCCTGCAGGGTGGTTCTCCCTTCCAAAGTATCCACTTCCACACTCAGTTTGGTGTTGGAAGCCAAATTCATCAGAGTACACTTGCTCCCATCATCCAGATCACTTATGAAGATACTAAACAGCATTGAACCCAATACTGGTCCTCAGGGAACCCCATTTGTGACAGGTTACCAGTGTGAAAAGGAGCTAGATAGGTAGATAGGCAAAGACAGAAATGTAGGACCTGACTTTTGGTGATTTTGCAACACTCTCAGAGTCGATATCTTAATTATAGGTGCTCAGAGCTGTCAGAGCATTAGCTCAACAGACTGGCTATTTCCATACAGCAATCAAGATTCTCAGACAGGACAACCTGGGCTCGTTTTGACTTCTAGTTAGTACCCAAATAAGTATCCATCTTCCAATGGTGTGGATAGGCTAACTACTTTGGGCCAGGATCTGTGGTTGATAAGTTTTTACTTCACCGTCCTGTGAGCAGACAGAGAAATTGGTCAGAAACACACTGTCTGTTCTGGACACAGACTGGCAAACTCATCACAGCTCTTGCTGCTATCATCTAGTAGATGCCAAGGTATCAAAAAGCATTTCTTTGTCATTCTGTGTTTTGACCTGCCTGCCTTCAGAAGGATATGGGCACTTACTGAAAGAAAATATTTTTTTCCTAGTAGTGTTGTCCTATAAGAGGAGTAACTTTGGGGAGAAAGTTACCAAACCTTGCTGGGCTGCATTAGCAAGAGCAGAGGCAACATGCTTTCCCTTGTACCTCAGGTCCAGAAATGCTACTCTTAAACATGGAGACTTGAGTTGTCCAGAAGACTGTATAGTGCAAAGAGACAGCACTACCAGACAGGAAGCCTGGAGACTTTCAGTTCACAGATAGGGCGTGTTTGTGGCTTTTGGAGTCTATCACAAGCACATCCCCCCTTGGAGGACATAGAAGGAAGAGGAAATAAATGAAATTATTTAAAAAAACCCAAGTGTTTCTTGCATGCTTGCTTTTTGCTGCTTCTATGGACAAGGTGCTGGAGCTGCCTGAAAATTTTCAGCAAACTCTTTTTTAGTTTGCAAAGGCAATGTGGGTTTTGCACAAAGTGGGTGTCCTTTTAATGTCTGGTTTCTCCAAAAAGATTCAATTTGAGGGGTTTTGTTTTTGTTGATATGTGCCCATGGAGTTTCATTGAAGTGCTGCCTTCAATTTTCCTTCTGCAGAAGCTTCTTTTTTTCCAGAAGAAAAATAAATTTTATCTTCATTCAACCTGCTCTCCAGAGCACTAAGACACGTAGATCAATGGCAGCATTTCACCCATTCGTTACAATCTGTATGTGTGGTCACATCAGTGGTAACTGGAATGTGTCCCTGTGCAGAGTCCCATCCAGGAGGAGCCACCTAAATGTGTGTTGGCGCAGTGGAGCCACACTCCAAGAGGTCTCACATCACTCATCTCCTCCACCCTAAGCAATGTTCAGAGGTGATTCAGGTAGGCATGTGTTTTCCTGCTCTGCTGTACCTGCCTCCTAAAGGGAGGATTTGAGCTCTTGGATGTGTCATTTCTGCCCTATTTGTGACCAGTCGGCTCACCTATAAATATTAGTGTCACCTCAGAGGTTGTATTGGTGTGGCCACCTGTGATTTCAGCTAAGCTGCAGCATCCCAAGAAAGTAGACTTGTCTGAGTATCCAATCACATTAGAGCACCAGCACGGTGTGCATATGGTAGGTGTGATTGGGGGGGCAGGGGATAGTTTACTGTCTCCATTATGTGGATGTGGAGCAGAAGAAATTCAGCTGAGGTTTGTGGAGTTATACATGCACAGATTGGGTCAGAATCCAACCCTTGACATTAAACGGTCCCTAGTGATTTTATTCCCACAAAACCCAAGATTTATTTTAGGACAATGAGATCAACAGTCTAAATAAAGAGTTTTAATGGAAAAACATTTCAAAGGTGCAGTTTCCTGCTGCCAGTTTGCAGCATAGAGTTCAGGAGCATCTCTTGTTTGCAATGGTCCAGTCATGATTTGTTTGTTGGATTTACAAACCTATCCTTGTCTTTGGCAGGGACGTGGGGTCTTCGTAGATCTTCAAACCTTGCGTGCTGTGATTTGTGATACAGTAAATCCAGCTTTAGAGTTCCCAGTACCAGAAAAAAAAAAACCCCAGTGTCACATGCCACAAAGTGCTGATCTTGCATAAACTCCTTCTGCCCATCTAAGCCTGTGCTGAAGGCACTGCTGATCTACCACTGCATGGACAAGCTTTATGCTGCATCAGCTGCCACCTGCTTTCCTGCAACTGGAGGAACACCAGCCCAGACTCCGACTTGTGCTTTTGGGCTAGCTGGAGAGATCAGATGCCTCTGCCTGATGCAGATCTGGTGTATGATGCTGAGTGCTGGGAGGAAGCCAGGCTGTCTGGGAAACTACACGCAGAGCTGCAAACCTGGCCTCAGCTGTGACTTGCCTAAAAACAGGCAGCGCAGCTCCACTCTGTGGGGAAGAAGGGGAAACAGCTCGGGAGCTGGCACCGGGGATTTCTCCACTCACTTGTACCTCACCCTCTGCTGTGATGCTGAGGGGGATCCACTGGCTTTCCCACCTCCAGTTCTCCCCTTGTCCTTTTTGCAGTTCGGGGCTTGGAGCCTCACCCTTCCTCAGTCTGCTTTGGAAATCTCCCTTGGGATGCACTCTGGCTCCTTCCACTTAACTTATTTTTTTTTTCCCCCGACTTGGAGGCTTGGAAGACAACAGCAGGTGACTTCAGGAGGAGATTTGATGTGGGGCAAAGAAAGTCCCATGGAGAACTTCACTTACCATCTTACAAGGAGTTTCTGCTTGCAGGGGATGTCTGCAGCAGAATTCCCCATGCCTCCATGGGGAAGAGCCCTGAACAGAGGTTAACCTTCAACTGCTTCACCAGCTGCTGCTGAAACCACCATGCTGAGCCCTTATGGAGGGATCCCTCCATGCCCATGTGATGCATAGAAATCTCTAGTACTGTGGTGTCCAGGGTCACCTTCCACTGAATAAAACTCATGAGGTTGATGATAAGGTCCTGAGCATCCCAGGTCCTCAGCATTGCTTGCTCTGTCAGAGAGTCAGCTTAGTGACTTTTTAGGGACTGACTACTGGTGGCAAGGCCAGTCCATGGCAGTCCGAGGCAGAAAGGCTAGTGAAGAAATGAAGCTGCCTTTGCTGGGGCTGCCAGGTCTCCATTATGGGGATGAGAGGGCTGATTACTGCCAAAAGACCTGGCTGATTCAATATTTCTGGTGAGCTGGGGAGTGCAGCAAAACTTGTTCTGGGATCAGTCAAGCTCAATTCTAGTTCACAAGGCTGATCTGAACAAGTCACTCACTGCTCCATGTGCCCCCTTGAGTTGAAGCTGTTTTGGAGCTTCTGGCAATGGTTAGTCAATGGCCTTTAGCAGCTAATTTCTCCTTGAGTAACTTTTCCCTGGGTTGAACTTCTCTCAGGCTGCCCTCAGAAGGCTGCCAAGTGAACAGTGTAGCAATGTACAGTTTCAGCTTGTTATTATCGAACAGGTCAAGTTGCTTCCCTGTTATTTTGGCCGACAAAACCAGTTGTACCCTTTAACTGTCACAGCTTCCAGCAAGCTGTTTGCTCATCTCCACCCCTAAATGTCATCAACGGTGACATGGATCCCTGAGAGTCTTGTTAGAGTGTCTTGCTGGCAGCGTCTCTACTTTTGATCCCAAATGACAGTCTCAGCCATCTGTACTTCGATCCTCATGCTCAAAACAAGCAGTAGCTCATGTCAATCTCCATCATTGGCATCAAACACTGGCGATATCTTTTTTCCTTTTGCCAAGTCAGGTCATATTCCTTTTGTGGCAGGCACTTGGACGGAGGTGTGTTCAGTGCACTGTTTAGCTTGCTTAGGTCTGTCCAAATGCATAACTTGTTTTGCTGCTTTGATAACTGCACTATGGTTGGAGACTCTGCCTTCGGCCATTGTTTGCCATTTGTTGTGTTGCTCTCATTATATTTTCTCTTAACATGCCATGTAATCAGAGAGGTACCTGCTGACTGCTCACATGCTTCAAGGCTGGAGAATTTTCAGAGAGTCTCGTAGCAGCTTGGATGTAAGGAGATTAGAAATGTTGTCTGCTCTGGTTGCATTTTTTTATTCTACTCATGTTTTTATGATATGAGTATTTCATCCTAGGTTTGCCCTCACCTGGATTTCAAAATTACACTATTTTATTGAAGCTATAGCTGCTGTATCCAACACCAATAGTATCCCTATTACTTCTTCCTCCCTGTTCAAGCTTGGCATGTCCCAAACATGGGACCCAGTCATTCAGCTTCCTCTCGGAACTGTGTGGCAGCGGTCTTTTAAGCAGCTGTACAGCATGTTGTGTCACCTTTCCAGGTGGATGCAGTGATGTATCCAGTTGTCTCACATGCTGCGAAAGGAGGTACTTAAGGGTCTGAACATCTTGTGTGTAATTTAGGTCTCTTCAGGGGTTTTTGGATCCTGCCAAGCTTTAATTTTGCTCTGTTTAATTGCAGGTTTGGTTTCTTTTTCATGTGATGCTGAGAAAGGTCTGGGAACTCAACCTGCTTACCGTTGGTCCCTTTGCCAGTTTACCTTCTGCTTTCTTCTTAATCCATATCTCTTCAAATAAGTAATGCTCTTTCCCCTTCCTTTCCTGAAGCATTTACATAATGATTTCTCTTGCAATAACTGCTGTTGATGAGCTTGTGTGGCATTTGCTGATTTTTTTTTTTTCCACCAGATTTTCCTCCTCTGCTTTGTTCTTTGTCCGCCTCTGCATTTCCTTGTAAATAACTTGTACTTCTACTTTTGTATGTGTTTCTGTGCTTTTCCAGGCCTGATTAGTGAACCAGGTCTTTGCTTCATACAGACTGCCTGTGGAAAGGTTGTTATTAGCTACCACTGTGCACGTCTCCTGCTCTTGGGAGGAAAATGGAATTTCTCTGAGTGTTTCTGAGCACTGCCCTGGCATCTTGGTATTGTCTCTGCTACCTGTGAAGGACAGGCTCCTTCCGCTCTGCTGTCAGCTCACAGATTCTGCAAGTTTCTTTGAAAGAAGATCCTGAATTTGCCCTGGCTGTGGCTTTCACTCCTGCCTTACCCAGGAAGTCCCAGGAGTATGTTTGTACAGTGCTGCTGTGCAGATGCCAGTTGTGTGTGTGCAGCAGAGGAGATGCAACATGACTCTCTGCATGTAGCCACACAGCTGGCAGCTGCTTCCTTTCTCCTAGGTGTGACTGCAAGCACGAACTTCAGTCCGTGGTCTTAGGAGGGAGCAGGGCTGGTTGGAAGGGGCGTGAAGTTCTTCACAGCATCAGGATATTATCAGGATCAGGTGTTGCACTGCTGTAAAGTGGTTGTGAACATGATGGTGGTTGTGGTGCTCCAGAGATGTGCAGGTCAGAGCTACAGGTGAGCTAGGCTCAAATGCCATCGTTAATTCTTGGAGATGATGGGATGTTCTGTTATGTTGTGGGCAGGACAGTGTAGTGGGAATTGGGCTCAGCTCTGCCACTGCCTTGCTGAATGCCCTTAGTCTTGTTGCTGCTCTCCAGATCAGCTTTGTCTGTCTGTTACATGGGGATTTTGTGGCTCTGTGGTACATTTTAAGTTCAGCAGACTGACAGCTATACAAGACATAAGCCTTATTCTTGTATCAACACATTTCCTTTTTCCCTAAGGTAACTGCTGATCCAGCCAGATGCTGTTGGAATCAACAGCAAATTTGTGCATCAGTTCCTTGCTGACATGGTGTCACATCAAAATTGTGTGATTTATGATGATTGTGCTCTCTCAAGACCTTTCTAATTTTGTAATAAAGATACTTTTTTGAGGTATTCCTTTTCAAGCCCAGCCTTACTAAAGTGTTTAGGGTAGAAATAGAGTAATTGATGGAGAAACAACTTTGTTCAGTTTAACTGTTTAGCAGACTGACAAGGCTTAGAAAGAAAACCTGCCTCCTCTGCAGCTATGCTCAAGCTGGGGGGGGGGACTGGGAAAGCAGAACTGCAGATTAGTTACTGCTCTGCTGATGTCTTCTTACCACACCAGCAGCATATTGGCAAGGAGATTGCAAGCTTCCCACTTTGACATAGTTATGATGATAAATTAGGTATACAGAAGAGCTAATGATGGAATTAAACAGAGTTATGAATATATATTGGATCTCTTTCCCAAGGTCAACTCTGGATGACACAGTAAAGATATTATGTCAGTTAGTGATGGGCAGCATGTTACTGAAGCCCAGATGCTAATGTCTGTTAAGGATGTACAAGGAGAAAGAAGATAGAAGCTTTCACGTTCGTGGTATCTCCCTCTGCCCTTGATGGAGCCCTATTTTTTAGTAGGCAATTTTGACTGCTAGCACCCTGATTAACTAACCCCAGCAGCCTTCACACTAATATACTATGTTGGGAAGCTGCACAGGTGCAGGACACAAGAACTGAGCCCTGGGTGCGGCAGACACTTGTCCTAGGGTGGGAAGTCCAGTGTTCCAAAGGATAGAGGCTTGGGCTTTTCAGATGCTACTCAGCAACTCAGGAGGCAGTTCAGTTTACTTGGCCCCATCCCAGTCTCCCCTGTATAGCCTGGGGCAAGTCATTTGGGTCAACATTTCAGCAGTGACTGGTGGTTTTTTATTCCTTTTTTTTTTAAGCACCTTCATGTTTGATTGTTTAGCTTGAGGCAACTAAACTGGATTCAAGCCAAAGCTGCCAGCCTCACCTCAGCAAGTAGGGCTCTCTCTCAAGTAGAATATCCTACATACAGGACTCAGAATTGCCAGTCACTTCTGAAAAGCCTGTCCTTACATTCTCTGTTTCACAGTTCCCCATTGTGTGTACAAAGATAACAGCACTTCCTTTGCCTCCAGGAATGCTGAAGGCATGGACGCAGTAAAAGCAGAAGGGTATTTTCAGACTCAAGGGGATCAAAAGTGTGTCTTAAATAGAATCTGCTTATTTATTTTTTTAATTTATTTTAAAGATTTTGATTCCATTTCCAAAGTCTTTGTAACTACAACCATACAGAAGTCACACATCTCTGCAGGCTTTTCCCCACAAATGATTGCTGCATCGTTCCAGAGGAGCTGCACACCCTGCAGGGAGATGCTTTGTAAAGCAATTCTTGAGAGACAACTCTGTGCTTTCTAAGTGATATGAGAAGTTTTCTTCACATTTCACCAAGTGACCTTGCCCAGAGCTGCTACTCTGAAACAAAAAGTCTCTATGACTCTGTAGGTTGTGTGTATGCAGCAGAGTTTTGTCTTTACTATTTTTCAAACGAGGATGCCCTTTTCTGAGGTGAGGGTATTGAACAGATCAGTTTTCATTCCATTTTTGTTTGCAGTTTGTAGAACAACTGAAAGTGAGCTAGATTTGCTTCTAATTGGTGAGCAAACATGTCTGGCTTCTACTCCAGTAGCAAGGAGAGGAAATATATGCTCCCAGGTTCCACAGAACTGGGAACTGCTGCTTCTGAAGAAGGAAACACATCACAACCCAGTGTTGTTCTCTGTCAGGGGAGCCAGGGGTGGGGAGTGCTGGCAGTGGGGTAGGATGGGTCTGTGTGCATGCTCTGCTCCTCTGGACCGAGACGGAGCTGGCCCCACGCTGAGGGCAAGCGTCAGTGGGTCACGCAGCCACCCAGCAAAGTGGGTGCGTGGGAGACTTCTCAGGTCCTTATGCTGGACCAGCCAATGACCCCTATTTCTTTCTTCCTGATCCTCCCGCACACTTTCTGGCAAATAATCTAATGTACGGAGGGTTTTTTTATTCCTCTTCTATTGTAGCTCTTGGAGAGGGGATGGCAAGCCCTGCACGGGGGGATGGGCCCCTCCCCGTCCCCTCTGGCCCAAGCGCACTTGCTGTAGTAGCTGCCGTGTGACAGCAGAGGGAGACGAAAGCCCGGCGAGCGCAGGGCTGGAGCGAGGCAGTGCCGCAGGGGTCCCCAGCTCGCCTTTGGGGAAACTGAGGCACTGAGCGGTTGGGATTGCCCACGGCACGGAACAGAGAAGGTTTAGTGACCCACCGCGGCTTTCCTGGTTCAAACAGCGTGGTTTTGACTCTTTCCTGGGATGTCCTCCTCTCCCACCATCACATTGCAGTTTTGGGACTTGTCTCAAGTGATGTGAGACCACTGTTTGGTACCTTCATCAATGATATTGACAGGGAGATCGAGTGCATCCTCAGCAAGTTTGCTGATGACACCAAGCTGAGTGGTGCAGTTGCCACACCGGAAGGATGGGATGTCATCCAGAGGGACCTGGACAGGCTGGAGAAGTGGGCCTCTGAGAAACTCATGAGGTTCAACAAGGCCAAGTGTAAGGTTCTGCACCTGGGTTGGGGCAATCCCCATTTTCAGTACACAATGGGTAATGATGTGACTGAGAGCAGCTCTGCAGAGAAGGACTTGGGGGTGCTGGTCGATGAGAAGCTCGACATGAGCTGGTGATGTGCACTCGCAGCCCAGAAGGCCAACCATATCCTGGGCTGCATCAAAAGAAGCATGGTCAGCAGGGCAAGGGAAGGTGATTCTGCCCCTCTATTCCTCTCTTGTGAGACCTCGTCTGGAGTACTGTGTCCAGTTCTGGAATCCTTAACATAAGAAGGATATGGAGCTGTTGGAATGGGTCCAGAGGAGGGTTACAAAGATGCTCAGAGGGCTGGAGCACCTCTTATATGAGGACAGACTGAGAGTTGGGGTTGTTCAGCCTGCAGAAGAGAAGGCTCAGAAATCTTATGGCAACCTTCCAGTACCTGAAAGGGCTACAAGAAAGCTGGGGAGGGACTGTTTACAAAGGCTTGTAGTGGAAAGACTAGGGGGAATGGGTATAAACTGGAGAGGGGCAGATTTAGACTAGACATTAGGAAGGATTTCTTCACTACGAGAGTGGTGAGACACTGGCACAGGGAAGTTGTGGATGCCCCATCCCTGGAGATGTTCAAGGCCAGGTTGGAAGGGGCCTTAGGCAGCCTGGTCTAGTGGAACATGTGCCTTCCTATTAGAGGAGGGTTGGAATTAGGTGGTCTTTAAGGTCCATTCCAGCCCAAACTATTCTATGCACTGGTGGAGTTCAGTGTCCAGAGGGATATGGGACAGGTGAGGAGTATAGTCAGGACACTAAATTTCAGGAAAGCAGACTTCCAGCTCTTTAAGGAATTACTTGGCAGGACCTCCTAGGGCGTGGTCCTCTGAAACAAGGGAGTGGAACAGAGCTGGAAAATATTTAAGGAAGCTTTCCACAAGGCACAAGAGCGCTCAGTCTCCATCTGTAGAAAATCAGGCAGGAAAAGGAAAGAGACTGGCATAGCTGAGTCGAGACCTGCTGGTTAAACTAAAAAAGAAGAAGGAATTGCACAGGCAGTGCAAGCAAGGGCAGGGAACCTGGAACGTGTATAGGGATGCTGCCCAGTTGTGTACGGATGAAGCCAGGAAGGCCAAGGCGCAGCTGGAGCTGAACTTGGCAAGGGAAGCAAAGACTGACAAGAAGGGCTTTTACAGGTACATCAATCAAAAGAGGAAGATCAAAGAGAATGTACCCCCACTGATGACTGGAAATGGGGATCATGTATCAACAGGTGAGGAGAAGGCTGAGGTACTCAACAACTTTTTGCCTCAGTCTTCACCGATGACTGCTCTTCTCGCCCCTCCTGGGTCATGGCACAGCAAGATGGTGACCAGGGGGGTAAACCTCCTCCCACAGTAGGGGACGATCAGGTTCGTGAACAATTGAGGAACCTGAAAATATGCAAGTGTATGGGACCTGATGAGATGCATCCCAGAGTCCTGAAAATGTTGGCAGATGTGGTTGCCAAGCCACTCTGCATGATATTTGAAAAGTCATGGGAGTCAGGAGAAGTCCCTGGTGACTGGAAGAATGGTAACATTGTGCCCATTTTTAAAAAGGGTGGAAAAGATGACCCTAAGAACTACCGACCTGTCAGCCTCACCTCTGTGCGTGGGAAGATCATGGAACAGAGCCTCCTAGAAGCTATGCTAAAGCACATGAAGGGCAGGGAGGTGATTAATGGCAGCCAGCATGGCTTCACCAGGGGAAAATCCTGTCTGACCACTTGGTTGCTTTCTATAATGGGGTACCCACAGCAGTGGACACGGGTAAAATGACGTGTGTGATCTATCTAGAGTTCTGTAAAGCCTTTGACACGGTCCCACACAACATCCTTCTCTCTAAATTGGAGAGAGGTGGATTTGATGGGTGGACGGTACGGTGGATAAGAAACTAGTTGGATGGTCCTATTCAAAGAGTAGTGGTCAATGGATCAAAGTCTAGATGGAGATCTGTGATGAGTGGTCTCCCTCAGGGGTCCGTACTGGGACCGGTGCTGTTCAATATCATTATCAATATCATTATCAATGATATTGACAGTGAGATTGAGTGCACTCTCAGCAAGTTTGCTTTGAGGGAAGTGATTCTGCCCCTCTATTCCTCTCTTGTGAGACCTCATCTGGAATACTGTGTCCTGTTCTGGAATCCTCAACGTAAGAAGGATATGGAGCTGTTGGAACAGGTCCAGAGGAGGGCTACAAAGATGCTCAGAGGGCTGGAGCACCTTTCCAATGAGGATAGGCTGAGAGAGTTGGGGCTGTTCAGCCTGCAGAAGAGAAGGCTCAGGGGAGATCTTATAGCGACATTCCAGTACCTGAAGGAGCCCTACAGGAAAGCTGGAGAGTGGCTATTCGTAAAGGCTTGTGGGAATAGGACCAGGGGAAATGGATAGAAACTGGAGAGGGGCAGATTTAGACTAGATGCTAGGAAGAAGTTCTTCACCATGAGAATGGTGCATGAAATCCCGGAAGAATGTCGGCTTTCTGCAGTAATGGGTGATATTACTTTAAATGGCTCAATAACGCTGCGGCTTTTCTATCTCCTCTGTAATATATAAACTCCATTACAGAACGAGATGGAATTTCTTTGACATCTCCTCAAATTGCATTGTTTTAAGGTACTTTTGCATTTTTATTGGCAACCCAGTTGTAACAGAGTGAATCCATGTAGCATCAGTGCTGCTTTCTAGGAGATGCCTGGTAGATATGAAAAATAGACCAATAAGGTCTTGAACTATAGCTAATCTTATCAGCTGAATTCAGGTAGTTTGAGGTAG
This sequence comes from Cuculus canorus, assembly GCF_017976375.1. NCBI lineage: Eukaryota > Metazoa > Chordata > Aves > Cuculiformes > Cuculidae > Cuculus > Cuculus canorus. The sequence goes on along the minus strand of NC_071405.1, from coordinate 31,836,547 downwards.
AAATTGTGCTACTAACAAGTGTTTCCAGCCATCATTGCCTTGATGAAATGGGGTGGAAAAATGAGAATAGAGCTGTGTCTGGATCCACACAGCTCCTGAATACAGCAGCACAAAGAGAGGAGCTGGCTGTGCCAGGCAGCACCCTCATGATTAAAATAAACAGTTCTGCACTCCTCATGTGCCCTAACACTACCACTGCTCTGGTCAGCCTCCCTAGACAGGGAACTTCAATCCTCTTCAACTAGAGAGACAAAAGGCAAGTGATTGCAAGAAAATACAGATAGTATGCTGGTACATTTAGGGACTCCTTCTAGGTTAAGAAAGGAGTGAGGGCTGTCAGTGCCTTAGGGATTGCTGTGAGTGTAAGCCAGCACCTCTATTTATTTCCATTCCTTTAGGAGCTGTTATATAGGTAAGGCATCATTTTAGCTGCTGGGGTTTTGATCTCTGCAGGCTTTTTGAATAACTGACTGTAGGTTTTAATACCCACATTGGTAGATGTGTAAAATCCACCCTAAAAGCTTGCCAATACCATCTCTTAATGTCTCCCATCTCTCCCGTCTAATGTTCTACCCTGTGGGGCTGCACAGTTATTAAACAGCTTACATGATGTAGTTTAAACTGAAAGAATATTTGTTTCTTAACAATTTATAGCCTCCAATTGGGATCTTAAGATTGCACGAGCCTATGCTCATAAGGTAGTTCTTTGGAGATCAGGAGGTAGCTTCTCAGAAATTACTGCATTTAGCTCAGAAAGAACAGCAGAGGGCTTTTGAAAGGGACCAGTCTTTGGAGTGGGGCAGCTGGAGAAATTTCAAATGTGTGTAGCCCCTTTGCTTCCTGTGATCTTAAAAGGGCTGAGATGTATTTACTCCCCTTCTCTGGCTGAAAAAGGCCTGACTTTGGTGTGTCTCAGAGCCTAAGATTTCCCAGCTCTGTAGAGCCAGGCAGCAATGGTTTCCTGCCCCAAAATCCAACCATGAGGGAGGCAATGCCGGCGCCCATACAAATACTCTCCCCTGGCACAGACAGGGCTTACCTCCAGTAAGTGGGGCCTCCACAGGCATTACAGGCAGCAAGCATGTAAATGTGCTATAAATGGCCGGATCCCATTGTTATTCGCCATCAAATCAGCTCAAAAGCCAATAGCAGATCTCCTGGCCTCTCCAGGATCTGACCCAGACCTGTGTTCTTTAAAGAATGTGGCCCCAGATGCCTTCTCCAAAGCTTTTCATACTGCATTGCTGTTAAGCAGACATCCCCACCATACAGATGTTCGTGCCATTGCGTTGGTTCTCTTCACTTCTGTTCTGCTCAGAGTCCTGGAGCTATAAGGTGAGCCCAACAGTGTCACTGGGGCACCTGTACATCCATTGCTGTACTATTTGTTCTTAAAGTCTCTTGCCCAAGTGTTTATTTTGTCCCTGAAGTAATTAACCATGTACCATTTGTTGTTCCCTTTCAACTCCATGGGAATTGGGGGCCCCTGAGAGCTATCACACATTAGAGATTTACTGGGATCCCAGGGAAGTGGAATCACGTGTAATCCAGGCTTTGGCGGAGGCCCAGGCAAGACAGGAAAGAAACCAGCCCCAATCCCTTGTTTTTCAGTACTGAGCCGAGGAGACTGGAGCTGGTCTGTAATGGTCTTTTAGAGCTGGCACTCTTCTCTGTCTCTCCAGCAGTCATGGGACATGTGCACACAGCTCCCCTCTGCCACGCTGGTTGCAGGGACCCTGTTAAAGCATATCTAGCGTTGTTTGCCTAAACATGTCTAGCCAGAAATGGCAGGATGATGCAGAAGTAGTTCCCATGCCCCCTCAGCCAGCAGCAATCCTCTCCTGTGTGCAGCAGTTGGGGCTGGGCTGCAAGTACACATGCGACAATCAGGATGGTGTGCGTAACTGGGCTATCTGTGTACCAGCCTGAATTTCCCAGTCAGGTGTTTCTGGGATGAGAAGCCATGAGAATTTTTGATGGCATGATAAAAATTAATCACCAAATAACTCCCCTAAAAGTGCTCCATTTACATTGTCATGGCTCAAAATGCAGACGCTTGCTGCAGTTTCATTGCCTGATTTTTCCTGTAGCCTATGTGTTGAAGGAGGCAAAGCCTTGTTGACTTCCACTGAGTTCGGATGCAGGGACTCCTTCACTGGCCAAAGCATGTTATAAAAGGCGGCCTTTTTGCTCAAGTGCTGTATATTTCTCTCCAAGTCGTAGCATTGCACACCCAAAGAAATGCCAAATCTCACAGACTGATGGGTTTGAACATGTCAGCATTGCTAAACACTCTGTTTAGAATTTTTAAACGTTTAATTTGTAGTGATGGAGACTAAATTGAGAATTAAAACCATGCACATCAGTCCCAAGGGAGTTCTCCCTATTCCCTCCCACTCCATCTGGAATGAAGAGGAGTTGGAATTATACATGAATTAATGAATAAGTAATAGAGAGTCACACAAATAAATTTCAGAGGCAAGGTTTTTTTTTTTTCAAATCATCCACAAGTTAATATTTATTTATGTAACTTGCAGAATTCCAGCCAGTGGCTGCATAAATATTAATTAGTAATTAAATTTTAATAGCAAAGCAAAACTCTTTTATTTTTTAAGCGTATTATTTGTTTGGAGAATTGGGTTTGTTTGGGAATGTGGTCAAGCGGAATACAATTTCAGAGCAGGAGACACCCTGGGTTAACCTTGTTTTTTTGCTTTGATTGCAATTGCTCAGAGAGAGGATGAATTAATTTCTTTCTTTTTCCTCCCATGAGGAGATGATAACAAATTTAAAAAGAGCCCTTGGCAAAACCAGGGCATAGCTGTACTCCCAGTTGTGCATCCCTGCTACGTTTTGACTGATTTCCAATACAAAGAGGAGGAGGATGGCTTCTCAGCTATTGAGCACAGCTCTGCTTGCTGCAGTAACTGTACTCATTTAGAACAGCTGATTATCTAGCTTGTAGTGGCAGTTTTGCATTTACATGCCTTTTGGCAGCCTGAAGGCTCACCTGCAATTGCCCTTTTTGCAGGCTACCATGAGTCATTTTATGTTAATATCTTGGGTCAGTATGTCTGTAATGTTGCTGTGTATTACTTTTAGGTACACGTTGCTGGGAAGGAGGTTTACAGAGATGATCTTTTCCACAAAGACAGTGAGGGGGAAAAGCTGGTGAGTCCCTGCAGAGCTGTGGCTCAGCTCAGTCTTCCCTGCAGCACCTCACACCACTTCACTGGCTGTTCCAGTTGCTGCCATTTTTCATTGCATGTCATCCCACTGCTCTGGGGCATTTATGAAGGTTTCCTGATGCCACAGTTGAACCAGGTGTTGCCCCCTTATGATCCAGGCTGGCTGCTGCTCTTCTGGTTCCCAAGTGCTGGAGCCTTGCTGTGATCTGGCCCCCCCGGCTGCAGGTTCCTTTGCGTCAGGAGAAGGAAGCAGAGGGTGCAGCCCTCAAAGTCAAGGGCCTGCAACTAAAGAACATGGATAGTGGTATAGCTGGGAAAGGGGTAATTTTGCTGAGCTGTGGCTTCAGCAGCGCTTGAGTTCGGATGGAGTATTGTGAGATGAAATTGCCAAATAATGCAGCAAGTATCTACGGGATAAATAGACCTGAGGTGCTCTAAGAATTTAATCCATCTTTGGGTAGACTGTGGTTTATGGGTATCTATGAGTTTCTAAAGCAGGGGAAAAAAAGATTCTAGCCACAAAGACAGCTCTGGAATTCTGTGTAATCTCATGCAAACTCTTGTTGGTACCACCTTTGGTGCATCCCAGTTCTGGCATTTGGGTTTGCAGCTTTCTTCTTTTAAGCCAGTAATTACAGATTAAAGCTGGTGAGACCAGCTCTGAGTAAAGCACATCAGACCAATTCATGTTTGTGGGGAGTCAGAACCTGCCTCCTGGTATGGTCCCACTATGATGCTCCGATCCTGTGGTAACTACAGACTTGGAAGCCAACAAGGGGAGTTCCAGTGCTCATTGGGACGTTCCTGTGTAAGATTTTGAAGGCTCAGGGCTTTAATAAGGATGAGGAGCAGATAAAACATTTATTGCAGTACTCTTATCTTGGGCCTCATTTAATTACAGAGACATTACAGGTTAAAGGATTTAATAAGCAATTTTCTTACACAGTTTGATATTGATGGAGCATACTAAGATGAGTTGATTAAAATCAGCCAGGCTTCACCCAAAATTCAGAGCTTAGCTTAGCTTGTAAGGTCTGAAAAGGCAAGTACACGATTGTCACTCCTATGTAATAGCCCCAGAACTCTCCCCAGTGAACTCCCCTGGATGGTGTGTGCACTTTGGTTCAATAACAGTGGATGGCCTTTGAGTGTGTCCATTTTATCTAGAAAGAAGAAACAGAGATACGAAGTAAATTAAGATGGTTACAAGCATGATAAAATGAAGTGCTCAAATTTAAATGTAAAACATTGAAATGTACCAGAAGTAATAAAGACAAACCAGTGATAGGACTCTGAGCAGGAGCTCTGGCTAATTCTGTACTGCAAAGATATAAGAGGAAATCAATATTAAAAAAAAATGGGACCTTTAGCACAGAACATTGTTAAATGGCGTATGCGACAATTTAAAAGAAATAACTTGGAAGTTAGATCCAAGTTAAAACATCCCCTAAGCAAGCCATCACTCCTTTGGAGGATGGCTTTCTCTGTCAGTGTTTGACATGAAAAAATAGAAAATGCTGTGGTATTGCCATTCATCCTTTGTTGATCCAAATTTTTGTTTCAGTATGCTGCTCTCCTTTTAGTGTAATGTCACAGATCTTCATTATTTATAGAAAGACAAAGTTAAAGTGTGTCCTTAATTTCTTTTCAATTAATTCCTCCTTCTGCATTTACAGCAGTGAAAATCAGGAGACACTACCTATGTTGTTGTTCAAAGTTCAAAAGACTTCTGTGTTTGGATAACTGTGCAGTGATCTCGAGTTGTTTTTTTGATTCCCCAGGCAGTTTTGGACTAGCACAGCCCAGTACCATACTGAGTGGCAAGGACATTTAAATACACAATAAAGTGAATGTCCCCTACTGCAAAGAACCACCACTACCCAAAGTGATGCCAGTGCAGCCAGGCCAGCTGTGAGCTGCTGTTTTCAGACCTAAGCCCTCCATCCTTTGGGTGGTGAGATTAAGCATCTTTCTTTACTGTGTGACTTCCAACAAGTCTCAGAGCAATGAGCCACTGCGCTGCTGTTTGCTGTCTTCTTTCTGGCATCCACAAGGAACAGTTTGCTCTGGCTGGCGGAGGCAGTCCAGGGAGCAGACGGTGATGAATCTTTTAACTGCTTTGATCAGTGCAAAAGAGCTTTTGTCCCTTACTCAGATAAAGATTCCCAAGAGGGCAAGGCTTAGCCTCCATCAGATTTTCTCTCTCTTTAATAAAATATACACCATACACCTAAATCTTATTCCATAACTGCTGAGCTGGCTTTTCATCGTGTAGTGGTGCTGGCAGCACATCTGCACTAGGCAGAGGCCAAAGACCTTCCTTCTGATATTTGCGACTCATGCTATTTGCAAACTCTAGCATGCCTCAAGGACTCTGTTGCACAGGCTTCATGTTCCAAGGGTTATCTTCAGAACCTCGGTGAGATTTCCCTAACCAGGAGATGGAGTTTCATTACACATCTGTGGAACAAGGCTAACAACTGATGTAATTAATAGCCAATATGAGTGCAGGATCGAGTTGTGCCTAAATCAGAGTCCCTCTCTCACAGGAACTATGGGGCTTCTCTGTGGGCTCAGGCTTCAGCCTTTGTATTTAGAACACATTGCCTCTCTTACTTTTGCTTGACCTCTTGTTTTTCATGACACTTGCAGGAACTTGCTTATTTTTGAGATCATACCAATTAATGAAATGAGGAAGTAGACTTGGCCCCTGGGTTTAGCGGCTACCAGGAGAAGACATGTGCGTAGTGGTAGGATTGCAGCCTTCTTGTTTCTGTGAGGAACCAGCCTAGAAAGGGAGTCATAAGCGTTGTGATGCCCGGAGGATTCAGGAATGATCTCACAGCTTTGTTTATGTGGGGATGAGAATTAAAGCCAGGAAAGACCAGCATGCCTCGAACCTGGGTGTGTGCCACTGCTGTAAGCTTGGGCTGCACTGCTGAGCCCTTGCAAAGCCCAGTTGCAACCTTGGTGTGATGGATGGAACAGGGAAATTCTGAATATTGAGCATTGTACTGTTTTCTATTTCTTAGAACTCAGATACCATATTCAAAAAGGTTTATACTGATATTTTTGTCTGCTTCCATTTAATTTTTCTTTTCCTTTTGCAACTACTATACACACCCAGGGCTAATTTTTTTTATCAGGCATGACATTTTTCTCCCCCTTTTTTTCTCTAGAAACATAGTTTTTCTAATAATCTTTTTAAAAATAAGATGGATTTCTCCAAGTCTAAGGTTTTACTCTCTGTTACTTGAAGTTTTGCAGGTGCTGCATCTCTGTTTCACAGTTTAGCTGGCTTGGGATGTGTTAATTATTCGATGATTTAAATGAAATATAAAAGGAGTTTTTATTGATTGACATGTAAAATTACGAAACCCAATATATGGCACAACAGACAAATTAGTAGCCCATAAAAAGCATGAGTGAATTACTGTTTTCTTAAAGGTCTAAGATAACATGCTGCAGTATCTGAAAATAAAGGTCAAAAGGAAAAAAAAAAAAAGGAAAATTTAAATGTGTGCACATTAATGGACTGGGGAATGTGGCTTTACTAATAACTTCTGTGCATAAAATTTTATTTTTCAACACAGCAATAATTTCTTTTACCCTGTTGGGTATTTTAAATGTGCTCCTGTGTATATAATATTAATTTAGTCATAAAATAAAAGGCAGTAATTCAGACAGTAGCCCATGTGAGCTATTAAATTCAAAGTACTGTGTGAAGTATTTGTGGTTATGGTTCCTCGCAGTTCTGGATAAGACGAAAACAAACCACTCCTGACAAGATGAAAGTGTTTGCTTGCAGAATACCCGCCTGTGCACAGCTCCAGGTTTCACCATTTCTTTTTCCAGAGATGACACTATCTCTGATTAGGTTGTTTGGGTATAAATTATGAGAATGTTTCTTGGAAAAAAGCACAAAATGAGGATTTATGCAATAGCCAGGCTTTTAAAGGGGATTGTATGTCACCCGAGTCTACCTAAACTAGCTGATGTTATAGTTTGCTTCTTTTTATGTTAGATCAGTGGGCTTTGCTCTTTTAGGAAGTGAAAAGATGTTTTCGCTTGTTCTGTTCATTCACTAATGCTGAGCTGAGAGTTAACCAACAGCAAATGGGCTTGACTACGGAGCCAGTCAGCCGTGCAAAACATTTTCTTGTTGTTTCTCTGAAAAGCTTGAAGCAAATATTCCATCCGCCTCAGTGGCAAATTAATACACAGAAATTAATAAAACTTCTTCTCACTTGCTTTCTCTGTGCCTGTACTTTTGCATTAAGTCTTGGAATGCCTGGTTGTTCTCCTCTTAAATGTGTCTATGCTAAAACTCAACACAAGCACTTCTCAGCAAGAAGAAATTAAGCCTGGAATCAGTACGAATCTTTCAGCGCCTTGGCTCGGTGCCTGCAGCTCAACTAATACATATCTGTCAGCATCCAGCCCTTAATGGTACTGGTGGAATGGCTCAGAGACTCTGGTAAAACCTTCTCTATGGATTCTCTCTATGTGAGGACATATGATCACATATCATTTCAGAGCCATCTCTCACCTTTCAATACACGTGCCTTAGAGAGAGATCTCCTTCTTTCCACAGCTCCCACCTCTGTATGGAGATTCCAGGTTCAAATCTGTGACTGGTAATAGCCCCTGATAAAGGGTAGTTTGCAATGAAAAAAGGATTTCCATGGATCACCTGTGCCACAACACACACAGCTCAAAGGCCGCATAGCAGTCTCCTCTAAAGCCACGCCTAGACAGAGTATACCCGTGTGGGTCAGAGGACGTGCATTTGTCATAGCTGGGGCACAGAAGCAGTGCAGCTCCTCGGTTCCATACTTCTCCAGAATAACTGTGCAGCACAAATCAAAGACAGCCAGTAACAGAGTAGAAGTGATTTCCTTATCCCAATGCTTCCTCTTACCACCTAGGGGCAGATTAAAAGCAGTAGCTGAATTCAAGGCATGTTTTGCATTCTTGATCCTTGGTCAAGGCACAGCTGCAGCAAGAAGTTGATAGACACTGGTTCCTTGTTGCTGCCTCAGTCTTGTGGCTATAGATGAAGGGATGAGTGGATTCCTGCAGGTGTTACAACAGGGTGGATAATTGTAATCCTTCTGGTAGACCTCAGAAAAGCCCAGTCATGTGTGCAATCCGGTCTTTAATAGCTGTATGGCATGACTGCTGGCTTGGCCCAGGCTCCTTCCAGTGGTGCCAGCTCAGCTCATCATCCTCTGCAATGCCCCAGCCTCGGCCTGGGAGGAAGTGCTTTGTGCTGCCTGGGGTCCTTATGGTCAGAGCCACTTGGCCAGCCTGCATCTGACATTGTAGCCATCTTCAGTGTCCCCTGAACCTCATTGTCAACTTTCAGGACACCAAACAGTCTTGCAGGATATGAGAAATATCTCCATCCAAATTTATCCTGCCTGTGAACTAGAGAGAGGAAGTGTGGATGGTTGTCCATGCCAGTATCCCAGGGACTTCTCAGCCAGCAGTCTTCCTAGACAACTGACCTGTTTGCCCTGAGGCTCCCATCCTACAGATAAACATGGGAGAGCCATTGCCAGCATACTGGAAGTGGTCTGAGAGCAAGTGCTTTTGCAATGAGGAACAGAACACAGCTTAGCTGTGCAAATGAGTGCAGATCACCCTTATATCCAAGATGAAGGGTTAATTCACCGCCAAGAGAGAAGAAATATGTGTGGGCAGTCACAGCATGCCCACATCTGTGGTGAGTAAGACACCCCAGAGATTCAGCCAGCAGACGATGAAAGGGAGAAGTAGGTCAAAGCAGACAAAGACATAGAGGGATCCATCTGCCAGATCAGACAAACCAGGAGACGGCAGCGGAGAAGGTATCTGACCTCCTGTATGGTTGATATGCAGAACAGTTGGGAGAGCATTCATCATCCCGCAGCCTGATAGAGGGGTGATGTTTAATGACTGGCAGCTGGAAAAGCAGGTAGCTGAATGAGAAGAAGGTGATGATATGGCTCCACCTGGTCAAATAGCTGGATAAGATTGCAAAGCCATGGGGAGTCCTTTAATTACATGCTTGCTGCATCAATTAGTAAAGGCAAAAGCATTGGCCTGTCTAGTTTAATTGGCAGAACCTGTGAGGAGGGCATCTGACACAAGCACCCTCAGCCTCCCCAGGGGCAAGGCAAGCCCAAATGACTCTGGAGTTGCAGGAGAGGAGCTGTGGCACAGCCTGCCACCTTCATGCTGGTGCATTACTCACTTAAAAGCAGCTCCGGTGGTGTGCAGCTGAGTTCCATGCAGTCCTTGGCCATGAGGTCAGGAAAGGCTCACTTGAAGCTGGTGAATACAAGTTTTAAAACTCAATGCTCCAGAAGGGAAAGGTCAGCCTTTCAGACTAAAGTAATTTCCCTCTCCCTGGCAGGGTGTAGGTAGTATCATTACTATATTTACTTTCTTTGCCTCCTTGTCAGGCTTGGGGCAGGAGCAGGTTCTTCTCCATGGAGGATGCCGCCCCTGGCAGAGCACTGGGGTTTGTCAGTGCTCTGGAAAGTGAAGATGAGTCAGATCTGAAACACATGTACATCATTTCAAGCTAGTTAAATTCTAGCAAGGATGTTCTCAGTCAGGCTTCAAGTCACATAGTTTCATACCACTTCATTTTAGTCACAGGATGAAAGTAATTCCTGCTGCTGGTTTCTCTTGATTCTTCTGGCCATCTCCAGAGACATTATCTTAAGCTGAAGGAAGAAAGTCTGCTTGCTCTAGATGTGTCTAAGCCTGTACCTTCACCAAGACCCCAGGCTGCGTGGGAGTGCTGGGTGATCATATTCTCCTCTCTGTGGTAAGAAAAAAAACAGCACAGGCATTTGAAGATGGTCCTTGGCAGGCCAGGTGCGATCTTGGTGCAGGAATCGGGGGAAAGCAGGGGCTAGGTGAGAGGTTGCCCATCAGGCAGAGCTGGCACAGACGCATCAGTGGGGTCAAGTGGTAAGTCTGACATCAAGGTGTACATAAGACATCCTGCCAGAAAACTGTCAAGAAGAGAAATATGTCTTTCAGGAGGACTTGACTATATGGAAAAGGAATTAAATTAGTGAGAAGATATTAGCCATGCCTTGTGTCCAGTGGGGATGGGGAGCTATGCATGGGCCTGGGAGGTTAAGAAGGACACTGAAATACTTACTTCATCTGGGCATCATGAAGTTTGACTAGACGAAATCCTTCTCAAACATTTTGCAGAGTTCAAGTCCACTGGTGACTTCTACCTCTTCTGTGCAAATTCTGTGCTCTGCCACTTTGGATAAATTATTATCAAAAGATTAAGTCGGTGGAAATTATCAGCCTATGTAGAAATATTCATTGATGAAAAGCAATGAGAAAACTACTTGGCTGTATTGATCAGGGTGGACCTAAAATTATGCAGATCTCTAAAAACATCTGTCCAGGGATGATCTCATCTGACACGGTCGTTTTTTCAGCTATAAGAGTTTGCCTCAACTCTGGGACTTCATTCTCAGCTGCTTTGCATATTTTGTATTTGATAGTACCAGAATGAAAGGAGGGTAAAACCCAGCTTTTCCCACTTGAGAAGGGCTACTTGCCAATTTCATGTAGATTTAAAATGACAGCGCAGCACAGTGGAGGATACTCTGAAAACTCATCACACAAAGAAGAGGATCTCTTTAAGCAAGAGAGTGAAAAGTGTGTTTTCTAAGTACTAAGTCTTCTCTGAAGAGCAAACTGTAGGAGCGGTTGATGGGAGGCTACTCGCTTCAGTGGGAGTGGAGTGAGGCTGGTGTAAGCTGCTCTGAGACGTCCTGACAGAAGAAAATGGGAACCACAACACACCATTGCAACAACAGCCAATGTTTCTCTTGTATAGATGATCCTGCAGACCAGAGAAAACAACAGGTTTGAGGAAGAATGCTGTATTTACAGTTCCAGAAAGGGATGCTCTTGTGCTTGTAGTTGTTACTACTCTCCATTCAGCTTGTCCACCCTCTGTGCCCCAGGGCAGGTTGTATTATTACCATGGTGGTGCCTATCTGGAACTAAGTGAAGCTGTAGTGACTCTCAACATATCCACGCGCAAAAAAAAAAAGGGATGCTGTTCTGCACAGTGCCTCAGTGACCCAGTAGATGAGACACTGGAACAGGTTGCTAAGGGAAATTGTGGCTGCCCCATCCCTGGAGGTCTTCATCCCTGGAGGTGTTCCCAGGTTGGATGGGGCCTTGGGCAGACTGATCTAGTGGGAGGTGTCTCTGTCCATGGCAGGGGTGTTGGAACTGGATGATCTTTAAGGTTCCTTCCAACCCTAACTATTCTATGATTCCATAATTCTATATCCATGTCCTGTCCCTCCCCTAGGTACCGAGCTTGCTGGTTCTTTTAAAAAAAATAACAAAAGCCACACATTTGCCAGTAGCTTTGTTTGCTTAAACTTTCTAGCTCTGCATAGAGGGTAGAGGGTGCTCAGCTACCAGAATGACAAAGCTGCTTTCTGGGGTAGGCTGGATATAGTGGGGAGGACAGCTGTGGGCTGGGGGCAGCAGAGAGGTACATCATGCAATTTGCAGCTCTTAGGTAATCACATCACACAGTCCCCATCTCACATCTGCATAATCCATCACTTTTAAAGACATTTCCTTATATCGGTTAATATAAAATGTTGTTCGTTGTTCATTTTGTCAGCCAGCAGGAGGTTTCATAGGTCCTTTAAGCAACTTAAACAGTGATTAATCAAAAAAAGCCTCCACCTTCTTCGTGCTGTTAATGCTGCTGTTAAGTTGCAGGCATCGTAATTTATGGCATTTTCTGATCCTGTTAGCTAGGATGTCTGATTAATATTCGTTCTGGGATTAAGTCAGCAAAAGAAATTTGACTTCCACAAGCAAGTGATATATATCATCCACCCGAGTACAGGAGGGACAGAACACTAGCTTCCTGCCAATATTTTTATTGTGTCCTTGACTATAGCCAGAAGGTGGCATTATGTACTCATTTTATTACTGCTACTGGCTGGGGACTGAATTGATTTTAAAGTCCAAGACATGGTCAGTTTCTTGATCTTGAGGTGGAAGGGAGAAGGGTAGCATATGCTGCTGGAGACACTGCCTCTGCTTCCTGATATGGACCACAGTGTGCGAACTGGCACATTTCTCATTCTTTGTGCTCCCAGATAACTTAGAAAATGATGTATCAATGACAATCTCTCTATTAACAACGATTTTGCTTTTTACGTATTTTTCATTGCTACTACTTGGGTGGCTTTTTGATGCTGTTGCTTCATTTTGTCCTGCTCCTTATGTCTTGTCTGTGCTTCTTGAGTCTAGAGAGCAAATCTGGGAGATAATACAGATTTTTTTCAGGTTTTCCCTGCCTTTCCTTTTTCTTTCATATACAGAGCTCTTCTTTAATTTTTCTTCCCCCCCTCATTATTATAGAACCTTTTATCAAGCAGGCAAAGGATCCTTTAGTAGTAGATTGATGAAACAATCTTCTCTAAGTGGGTTTCTATGAGATAATTTGAGCCAGTCTCAAGTACACACATACAACAGGGGTGTCTTCATCTAGTAGCGTAGAATTCTGTCTTGTTACATTGGAACCTTACTCTGGGAGGGCTGGCAATACCCATGCTGCTCTCCATGGGTGTAAACAAGACATGGCCATGTGAAAAGCCACTCTCCTTTTCTTCTCTCTGCCCAACATGTCCGTTCCTTTATTTTGGGTAGCAATGCGTGGTTTACAGACTGAGGAGCTCTGTCTGCTCCTTCAGCAGGATCATAGGAAGGGCAGAAATCCAGGCAGACCTCAGGATGCTTGATTCAACCTTTTGACGGGAATTTCAAGAGGAAATCTCTGCTCCATCTTGGCCCTGCAGGGTATAAGGAAAGGCATCTCCACACCGCAGCTTGAGGTGTGACTGTAGCCTGGACAAACATAGCAGACGTCTGGATCTGAAACTGTTCAGAGGATCCTATTGAGAGGTGGCTGTAATACTAGGATGCTGCAGTTAATATTCTTGCTCCATTAACTCTGACAACAGATTTCTAAGACCAGAGTTTTCTAAAACTGTCTTATAAATCATGCTGGTAAAAATACACTGGGATTTACTTGTGCATAGCGTGGAGCTCTGCAAATAAAATTAATCTTTTTTGCAAGTACTGCAGCTAGTATGAAGAAGATGATGGGAACTTAGTGTTAGACTGTTCAAATTTGGGGCTGGATCAGTGGAAACCTGACAGCCGACACTGCATCCCTTGAGCTTTTGTTACTCAGCTTCTCCACAGCTCAACCCAGACAGATGAGAAGTCAGAGCTGGTGGGATCAGACCAGACCCAGCCTGGGAGCTGTTACAGGATTATGACTGAAATATCCAGTTTTCTTCCCAGCAATTAATGATGTTCAACAGCTTCCAGCCTCCAGCTGGGCTTATACCTGTCTGCTCAGTGTACTGGAGCTTAGTACTGTTTGTACCCAAAGGTTTACTCTGTCCTTGAAAACATCTGTTTTACAGAATCAACCAACTACTCAGTCCTTTGTGAAAATATGAGCCTTTAAAAAAAGCTCAATTGGTCACCCAGGAAGAGACCTGCTTGAAACCACGAATTGCTTTGACCTTAATCTCTGAGAGGATGCTACCTTCTGCATATCTCAGGCAATCCTACCAGATAACTTGAAGCTATGCCTGTGCAGTTGTCTGCTGTGTACAAGCTTTTTGTAGCTCCTGCATGGCAGAGCCACAGTGGTTCTGCAAGAGTGAACTGGGTTACCTCCCACCTTGTGCATCAACAGCAAAATTGGGAGCTTGTGGCAGGACCTGTATCAGTGGTGATGAATGGTAGAAGGGATTTTCATCTCTTTGATTAGTTTTGCAAAGCTGATGGTTAGAAAGATCACATCTTGGCTCTCGTGCCCTGAGTTTTGATTAAGGGAGTTCTTGGGAGGTTTGGGTAAAGTAACTTTACTTCTGCAGTGCCCAAACCTTGAGGTCTCACAGTTCCTACGTGCTCAAGGGTAGGAAGCAGGCATGCAGCTAAGCTGGCAGGCTTGGGGAAACCACACTTGTGCTGTCAGTTTGGGAAGAGAAACACTGATGGATCTGAAGTCATTCCTTCTGTAAAGAAAATACTGAGGCAGGAGCAGATCATTTTTCTCACAGAAATAATCTTTTCTTATGTAGGATGTTTGGAAAAAAAGAAAGGCAGGATGGATTTGAATTCTGCTGTGTATCTGCTATGGCTTGTCCTATGGATGGGGAGGACAGAGGCAGGCTGCAGCAGCTAGAGGGTGCCACAAGTCATGCTGTGGGCATGAACCTGGCATGAAGTAGAGCAATGGCTGGATAAAGCCTCAGGGTAAGGATTTTAAACAAGCGTGAGCTTTTTTTCTGTGGTTTACCCATGGTCCCTGCCTTTCCCTAACATCCACTCCCAAGCGTCTCTGTCCTCAGTGAATTAAGTTGCATGTATAGAGCATTCCCTTGCTTTTTCTTCTACCAAAACCAGCTATTCCTAACTCCACTTATTTTTCTTTCACCCTCATGCCCTCCTCTATAGCCACAATAGGAACTGGCTATCTCCCTTTGAGATGTCTACCTATGATCTGGGTCTGATCATGTCTGATCTGCCTTTTGTTAGGGCAATGTAAATCTAATCTAATCTAATCTAATCTAATCTAATCTAATCTGTAACTCTAATCTATAAATCTCCACTGCTCAAGAGAAACTAGTTTCTGCCTCCTTGTAGGTCACTGTGATCTTCTTCCTCATGCTGCAAGGGTGTAATGTGTGACAAATATGTGGTATTTCAGCTGAGACCATGAACTCCCCCCTTTATGGCAAAAAAAAATATATCCACTTAACTAGGTAGCAACAGTCTAATATGTCAATTTTATGCTAGTCCCATGAGATGCTGTGGGTTTCCTATGGGACTTCAGACACTGAGCGATCTTGCACTTCATTTCTTATTAAACAGGGAGATCCAAAGAACAAATCCTAAAGAGGGCAGCAGAATCAAGCCCAGACCTCTTGCCTATGGCTGGCTGAAGCAATGCTGGTGCTGCTAATTGGATGTGCTTTATGTACGAGTGCAGTTCAGTACATACATCCAGAACATGCTGCGTATCTTTTGGTGATATACAAACCGACTGGGACAATTTACAATGGTGATTTTTCCACTGACGGGTAAATTAATGCTCTCTATTATAGGCATTTAATCAATGCCAGCTCCCTAAGTCTCTAAACAGGCCACCAAGATAGAAGATTGATTGGTCTGAATGCATCATATATATAAGACAGGAATGCTTCATAAGAACATAAATGACGTATTTGTTTCCCAGAGCCACAAAGAGAGCTCTGTGGTAAGGAGAAACATTGACAGCCTCCTACTGAGACACAGCAAAGGGACAAGAACTGGGTTTGTTGTGGGTGTTTTATCTTGGGGTTTAGTAGTTTTTTTCCAAGACAAAAAGACTGAAATTACCTAGAGATGTGGAGGAAGATTTTACTAGCTCTGCACGTGTGCATGGTTATTTGTCTGTAGGGGATCTTGGTGATCCTTGAGCTGTCTGTGTGGCTTATAGAGATGCTCTCCTTGCACCATGCTTCACAGCAAAATTAGCAGATCACCGTAGAGGTCTGAAATTTGACCTTGTAGTTTCACAGGTGACCAAAATTCCAAAGATGCTGATCACCACTTCATTTATTAATATTTTTTTCTCTTTTTATTTAGAACAATAAAATGATGTGTTGCTTGGCTTAACTGTGAGACTAAACCTCATGTCCAAGCCTGGTTTAGACACCTGGGGGCTGTTGATGGGAAGGATTTGCTGGGGTCATGGAAAGCCAAGCTCTCCCTGAGTGCGTATGTGCTCTTAACTGGGACAAACACAAAGTAAAATGTATTAACACACATGCGCCTGAAAGAGGTATAAACTGACTCACTTTATGTCATGTGAACTATGGGTTAAAGCACACATGAAGACAGTTTGCATTGTTTCTTGAACTTTGCAAAGTCAATAAGCCAAAGTACTAAGTACTTTTTTGAAACAGATATCCATCTTCCTAGATCTATGGAATATAGCATACCTTTTCTTATTACAACTAAACACATCTATAATTGTGAAAATAAAAGGGGAACACAGAAAGCGATGGTCACTCTGTCAGGGTCCTGAACCCACACTGCCTCTGAAAGCCAATGAGACCAAAGAGGCTCAGGCATCTAACCTTAATCATGCTTAAAATGAGATGTGCCTCAGAAGTTTATTTACCCTGACTTCTCTCAGGTCTGTGAAGTTATCATTAGGAAATCAGTCTAACCAACAGCTGGAAAGATTATTACCATATTCCTTTGAACTGGATGGCCCACAGTCACTGCTGGTTTCTGCTGGTGGAAAGCCACAGAGCTCAATAAATAAGACCTGGTATTTTGAAACCTCATTACTTCTCACCCATAAGGTATTTTGTATATGTCACTGAAATTATGGAGAAAACAGGAATTTGTGGTAGTGTCTCTGGGGTAGCATGGAAGTAGTACCAGCATTTTAATGCATTCTGACTTTGTTCCTGCTCTGCCCCTGAGTTTAGTCCAGGGATCAGCGCAGGTTTTTATCCTTAGTTCTGAAATCCTCTGCTTTGTGAGCTGGTTTATCTTCTCAATAAGGCACACGAGGGTGTCATTTACAGTCTAGTAAATTCATACCTTGTGCATTTGGTGGCACACAGTCTTCAGGCTCCTGGTTAACAACACACAAGTGTGACTTGCTGCACCGTAACTCATACTCTGTCACAGCCCCTGGCTTAATTACAAAGCACTAAAAATGTGGAATAACAAAAATAATTACTATAATAAACTAATGAAATAAAATATGTTTTCCTGAAATTAAAAAAAAATAAGTCCCTGACCAAGCTGAAAGGTCCAAACATTAACCTGTGTGTAGGGACTAATTATGATCTAAGGTACATGACAGTAATGATAACTTCTGTTGGACTGCTCCACTTCCAAGATCAGACCGTAGCTGTATGGGGAATATGTTCTTATGTTCGCACAACATTTCTGACAGATTTATTTGTTACTGGGAAGAACTGAGATGTACAGCCCTGGTTCCACACTGTTGTGGGATATATGCCCAGTGTATGGTGAACTAGACCTGGGAAAGAGCAGAGACTATGTGCAGACTCTCTTGTTGTGTGAGTCTCCTGTGCCTTCAGGGCTGATTCATCCTCTTTTGAGCTGTGTGATGAGATCTTTGGAGGCGAGCTCTGTGGTGCTGGTGACCACAAGACACTGTGTGGGAGTCTCCAGGTTACTTGTAGCACACGTTGTCATTGTCACTGCAAGGTAACAGGAAGAGGTCTGTGCCACCTCGCAACACAGACCTTCTCTTACAGAATCCACACAACTTGTGAATTGGTCTGTGCTGCCACTGCTATAGCACAAACGTGAATGGGAGATATTCAGGTGTGTTTGGGAACAGTGTTAATTTCTGTATGTAAATACCGAAGTGCGGTTTCCTTCTGTTTTTCAGTTCCCTGCTTTTTCAAGGAGATATATATGTGATTTGCTTTGTTTCACACTCCTCATTCTCCCTAAAGGTTGGGCAGGTAAAAGGAAGAAGTGAGAAATGTGCCTGTGGATGCAAAGACAACATAAATACCCAAGAACCTGAAAAGTTTTAATTCACTTGCTTTTCTGGCTGTGAAATGCAGCTTTAATACATCAGCCACACACATTTAACTTAAAAAAATCAGCTTTTAGGCTTCTAAAATTGGCATCTGTTTTTTCATTGGAGCAACCAAATATAAGATTTGGTGTCTATTTTGCATCAGTTGGATATGTGGTAAATGTCAAGAGGACAGCAGCTTTCATTGACAATGCAGTCAGGCAGGTTCAAATTTGCCTTGTTGACAGGAGCTAAGATGTTTGGGGAAACAAAGCCACCAGTTGCTAGTGCATTGGCAGTCTTTACGCAAGAGGAGGAGAAGCTGAAGAGGCATAAATTTGACCTGTAACATGCAAAGAGCACAGACTAAGAAGTGAGCAAAGCATCAAGCTTTTTGCATTTGGAGAAGTATCCCCATGAGTCACCAGTGGCAAATCCAAAATGCAAAGTGGTGTGGGAACAGGCAGCACCACAGGACTGTGTCCTTAACTGGCAAAATACCAAGAGTGGAAATATTCCCATTTTCTGCCCACCTGACAGACCTGCTGAAACAGTGCTTGGTAATTTTTAATACTGCTTTTCACAGAGAAGAAACCTTTGTCTTCAGAATTTTTGTGTTTTAAAAAGTTATGCATGATCCCAATTGTCAGACAGTGCCCAGTTCACTCACTAGAGCAGGAACTCCTTCTTATCCCTTGGTGTTATCTGGCTGTGAAACATCATTTGGGCATACCAGCTACTCACTAACCTGTGAAACCAAGAATGAGATTTGTGTTTAATGGGCCTCTTAAGTAATGCATGTACTCAGGATTTCACACATTTCTGGTGTTACCATTGATTGTGGGCTGCCATGCAGATAACTGTGATTTGCAAAAACTCACAATTCTTATTAGGATTGGCTCTTGCTATTACTCATGTTTGTGTGTCATTTATAGTGAAAGTAGGCTTTAAAAGGTAATTAAGCAAAAAGTTTGACAGTTCAGACCTGCTCTCATTCTTAACCATTGAAGTTAAAATAAATTATAGCCACCAAATGTTATATTAGACCTCAACATAGGGCTTACCTTATTAGAAAGGGAGTGTTTGTCAGCACTACTGCCCTGGTAAAACTCCATCGGCATCTTTCTGCTAAGCATAGACTGAGAGCAGCAGAATTCAGTCTTCTTCAAACAGTCTTGTGCCTGGTTTCCATCCCTGCCCATGTCATTCCTCTGAGTGCCTGCAACTGGACCCACTCTAAAGCTGCAAATAGAATTAAACCATTGAGTATGACAAACATCCCTTGGGGACCAAAAGTGCTTCCCCATGTGTCACCTTGTGGGAGGCAGCCCTGGTGCAGCTGTGTTCAGCTGTATGTTCTCAGAGGAGGTGCTGAACAAGTCCAGGTGTAGCTGGCAGCACTTACTCAAAGTTGTGGACCATTCTTTAGGGTCATATTAAAGACTGGAACTCGCCTTTGCACAGATAACAAGAAATTTCATGTTTAGGATTATCAGATTTTCCAGCTACTCTGCAGAAACAGCTGTCAGCAAATCTGTGACAGCAGATGTTGGGATGTTATTCAGTGTGCTGTGTGCTAATCTGCTGCTCTGCCCTCCCCAATCAGACGATCATTTTTTGCCATCACAGGAGGAAGCTTGGACAAATATTATTATAAGAATGTGTAGCAAATTAGTCTGGGTCCTTCCAGAGTAAGGAGTCTTAGGCAGGTGCTCACTTTTCCCATCAATTGACCTTATTTAAAGAGTCCTGTCAAGACAATCATCTTGTGCTTTGCTTTCCCACTACTCTGTGGGCATTGTCTGGGTGGATTGTCTCAAAAGATAAGGGAAAGAACTTGTGGGGACAGGGACTGTTTGGAGGCGACAGCAAAAGCAACGCACTGCCTGAGCTGCACTCCAGTAATCTTCAGTTATCTGGCCGTGATCTAGCTTACATGAAGATTGGTGTGAATTGCAGCCTACCTTGCAAATACCATCTCCTTTGTATGTGAGATGTACATTATGCCTTTGGTTATATGTGAAAGGATCTGCCAGCCTATCCATAGAAGTAGCTGCTAATGAAATCCAGACTCCTGCTGTTTTTTGACTTAATTACCTTTGAAAACCCACTCTCACTGTAAAAATCCTTGTGAAAAAGGAATCCTTATCTAAAGCTGAAGCCTTGGAGACAGCATATTCTAGTGCTTAGCTGCTAGAACTTAAACTCAGAAGATGCATCTCATGTAAGCAAGTTTTAAATGCCTCTTTCTCAGCAGTAGTGTTGGTTTGAGCATATCTCCTAACCTAGTCTTTGAAACTTAAAATCTCTGAAGTCCCCACCTTGAAAAGCACCTTCCCTCTTTATGATCTGGGAAGAGGCAGAAGTGATCTCACTAAGAGAAACTCGTTGGCTAAACTCCTGTTGGCGATTTTTGCGACTATGTCATGATACCTCCTTGTTTCTCTGTTAGGTGAATGTAACTCCCAAGTGGATTTGTACATGGGCAAATCCAACACATGATTTCTGCAGGCTTACCTGTAACCCTGTCACAGGACAGGCTGATTTTCAAAACATGATAGAGTTTGTACAGTCTAGAAAAGCTCCTTAGAGATCTCAGATTATATTTTACCTCTGTAATTTTTTAATAAAATCCAAAGTTAGCAGAAAGAAAAATAGTTATCTACTTTTACCCAAATGACAGTGTTCCTGTATTATGGAAATCTCGATCATTACAGATTACAGATGCAAAATCAGAAGCAAAAATGAGGCTGATTTCTTGGATTTTCTCTGTCAAATAAAGACATATAGAAAAAATTGCCTGTCACCTGGGTTGTAACAACTATGTTTGCTTCTGAGCTGTTCATGCAATAACTCTGCTGCAGTGAATGGAAAAAAAGGTATTTAAGGCCATGGTTCATCTCATCTATTTTGGAACAAGATGAATGATGCCTTGGAAGTGCTTCTGTGTCCACAGACAGACTCAAGGTGACTTGCTTAAATACAGAAGTCATGTTGCCGACATCTCCTTTTGGTCAGACAAATCCTGCCTGTGGTGATGATGTAACTGGTTTTAGAAAAATACAGAACAGAGGAGAGGCTATACTTACATTGCACAGCGGTTTGTACTAAGTTATTATTAAAGGCAAACGCACATTTTTAAAAGGCTCTCTCAACAGAATCATCTGTGTGAGCTGACAGGAAAGGTCAACAAAACAGTTATTTCATAACGTCTGGTGAGGATGCTGTGCAAACTCTTTGTTTGCCTTGATCTGGAAAGAACTGCCCCTAGAGAGGAAGAGGAGGAAGCAAGTTACAATAACTATGGTTTCTGAGAAATTTTGCAAGGAAATGGAACAATAACAGAGCAGAAGATCAACAGTTCCAGGTAAACAACATGCCAATATGTTGATTTTACATGTATGGGAATTTTCATCCTTGTATTATTAAAGTCCCTTGGCTAATGCTGTGATTAATGTTCTCCTTCCAAAACAAGTTAAAGATTAGCTGCAGTGTCCATGGAAGGGACTGGTAAGGATTCCCATATTGCAGCCAAAAAAATAATGATTCCCCTAGTGGCATTCACTAGGAAGTTCACTTTTCTTCAATTTCTATGTGAAAATATACCAACATGCTTTTTTTTTGTGTGTGTGTGTTTCAGCAACACCTGGGATAGTTCTACACAACATAGCAAGGCTGTTGCTATCCCACAATGAACTCCTTTGTACATGCTCTTCGTGATAGCTCCTGCACTTCTGCTGTCTCTTGCTGTTTTTCCCCCATATTCACATTTGCATTGAGTCAAAAACTTTTCAAATCTTGTGAAAATCCTCTCTAATTTCAGCTTCAAACCCCTTCCTTCCTTGTGATCACAGTGACCAAACTGTTGATTTCTTGCCTGGTTTCTGCCCTGGTAGAATTTAGGTTTAGAAATACAGTTTTGCTGAGACCATAACCAAACGTTGTTCTGCTAACGCGTGGCTGCTCACTGTTTATGGTTTTGACACCCTCTTATTTCAGAAATGGTCATTGAGTCACAATCCCATCTCTCCTTAACATAAGCTATGAGCCTACAATAAATGACAATCACAACTTGTAAATGCACAGAGCACTCGTAAAATCACAGCTGGAACTCATAAATTGGCCATAGGTGGTCCCCAAACTGTTAAGACGTGCTTGTCTGTCTGCCTTCATGGATGTGCTCCATAACCCTAACTCTCCCCCCTGACCAAATGCTGGCCAGTCTCTTCTTTTAGGGATGCAGTACTTGTACTGAAATTTGTTTTATTTCTTTCTTGTAAGCTTGCTTGCTGCTCTCTCTTGCACAGAATACAAGATTACCCTGAAGAATAAAATAAAGGAATTAATTGACATTTTAATTAATTACAACTTTTAATTAATATTCACGAGGGTGACAAATGTTCTGGAATGCAAAACAGGAATAATTCCTGAGGAAAAAAGAGAAAAGCCCTGCAGTTTATGTTCACGTTAAATGAAGACCTTGTAGCAAATATCTGATTATATCAGATGTCTGCTGTCTCCATTCAGTGCCTGAAAGTTTTGCACATTTTGAAGCAGGAGGGGCAGTTCTTTATAAACAATATCAGGGGCTGTTAGCAGGGCTCAGAGGCAGAACACACTGACTGAGTGGAAAGCATGGTCTATAACCTGAACAACTCAATGTCTAAAAACATTGTCTGAGCTCAGGCACCACAGCATGGAAAGAGAAGTCAATGAATGGACATGATAGGTGCCATCTCGTCTTCCTGCTATTTGTAGCCTCCCATGCACTGAAGAAACTCACACAGGAACACAGAAGATGTGCAATCTGTTGATGGCTCTGTTGGGGCTGAAGGACTCCCCATAGCCACCCACTGCCCATCCTTACTATGAAATACTGAGCAGGGCTGTCATGAATTGTTGCATGGATGTGCTGTATTTTATTTGCATAGTGGGGATCCCTTGCTTGAATTGCTATAAAAGCTGTCCTGTAATTTTCTCCCAGGCATGAACTATAGCTCGTTGAGGTGCCTGTGAAAGATGGGCTCCTTTTACTTACTGGTGGTAAAGAGGCGGAGGGGGAAATTCTCCCTGTATATAATTTAGTATTCACTTTATAATGAAGGTTATATGTTAGTAATACTCCACTGATTGCAAGGAACAGCGGTGCTTACAGGCTGCCATCATGAAGGATGGGGCAGGGCTGTATTACTGGCTGCATCAAGTGTTTGGCAAAAGAAAGGAAATGTTTATTTTCCTGAGTTTAAGTAACTGTACCTGTTTGTAGAAAGAGATGAACTAAGAACAGTGGAGAATTCTGTGTCCTGCCTTACTAGCATGAATATCTGTAGAGACAATAACTATGGAGTAGTGCCAAAAATATCTTACTGCCAAAGTTCTTAGCTTATTTGACTTTGTAGTATATTTGAAAGAATGAGTATAAAAGAGACTTTGGCTGTTGTCTGAAAGACTGAAATATCCCTTTATCAATGGAAGACAACACGACAGTTGAGATGACCCAGTGACTGATTTTTCACTGAAAAAAAGAATTTTCCCATTCACCTTTCTCTTTAACTCCTCACCCCCATCTGCACTCCAGCAGCAACCCTAGTCTGTCAGCCTCACCCTTGCATGAGCCAACACAGCTTTTTATTCTGAATTAGTTTTCTGCCAGGTTTGTGAGTTCAATCAATACAGCCAGGACCAGGAAAACTACCCCAGTCACAAAAAGAGAAGTAGAAACACACAGCTGGGAGCAGGGAAAAAGAATGCAGGGAGGCTGGGGGGACAAAGATTGACCTCTCTCAGTGCAGTGATCATTAGAGTGGCTTAACTGTGTGATCCAAAGGTCTTGGAGAATGTTTCACTTCTCAGACAACTTTCTGGTAGCACAACAATTGGGAAACTCATTTACCAGTTCAGAACAAGTGTTATTGAGTGTCTTCATCTTGGATAGTGTTTTCATCTATTGAGATGATTCACAAAAGTTAGACCATGATCCTGTAATCTTTTCTCAGGCAAAACTCCTGGGCTGCAAATGATTTGTTGCAACACCAGAGCAGTCCACAGCAGAGGCTGAACCTTCTCCTTTGGACATCATCATTCAGTTATGCTCTTTAATTGATGGTGGTGATATCTTGCACGATGCCCATGACTTGTCCCAATCCTTTGGTGACCTCCAGGTGGTAAGAAGCCTTTTTGACAAAAGCAAGGTCTACACTTGTGTGGTTTGGAAGTGTTTCAAAGAAACTGGTCACCCCTTTTGGGCCTCTCTGCTGACATTGGTTGTATGATGTTACCACAGTGGTGGAGAAATAAATGGAGATGGACTTACCTATCCATCTGACAGCTAAGCTGCAGGTTATGTTCTGAGGCAAAGACCACTTGTTGGCTCCTACACCGGGAGGAAAAGGTGAAGCTCAAATCACTCTGGAAGAGAATAGGGAGAACAGTCACCAGATCTGATCTTGTGACTACTCCAGCATTCTGGAAGTCAAGAAAACCAATGGACTTCAGAATGAAAATACAGATCCTGCTGCACATCAGCATCATGCAGAGTCAGACCCTAAATAGCAAATGAATTTACTGCAATCCCATCTTTGCCAGTTGTCTTCTGCTTCTAAATCAAAGGAAGCTTCAATGTTAATTTTAAAATATTGCTGGCATTTATATTTAGCCATGTAAAACTCCAGAAGCTATAAATAGTGTTGATAGTATAGATTAAATGCTCCCAAGGTACGTATTACTGATGCTACAAAACACACATGTAGACAAAGATATTCTCCAAATTCAGCATTTCTTGGGCTCATGCAAAAATGTTGAAGCACACAGTTGCCTCATCAGATTTCTGAAAATGATTGACACTCCTTTTCAAAAGCTGTCCGTCTTTATCAGTGAACATATTTTCGGAGGAGCAAAAGAAGCGTGCCTGGGCAAACACACTCACGAGCTGGAATATGAAAACATGCTTCCTTGGAATTATGTTTTTCAAGCAGTAACTTTTAAAGGTGGGAAAAGTTTATTTCAAGGGCTTTGAATCTTCATGGTCTTCAGTTTCCAGATTCTCAGCCTCAGAAAATCATATCTCTTTGGTCTCTTCAGGATATTGTAGGCATATAACCCATAAATGAGCCATTCTGAATTAATAATCAGCTTAGAAGATGTTAATTTTGATCTTCTGGTGTGGGCCTCTGTGCCCAAAAGCAATGAAAGGTATCTGTGTAGGCAGGAACAAAACAGAGTCCTTATCAGATACTCGTCCCTAGTTTGGACAGGCTTGTGTGGAAAGGTGGATAGGATCATCAGGAATAATCTAGAAACTGTTAAAATAGCAAACTGAGAGGCAGTTGAAACCAGAAATTACACACTGGCCAAGTCTACACATGTAAAATCTGACCATTAATGTAATCAGCTGATGTCAATACTACCTATAATACTTTTGATTATAGGCATGCATGACTAGGAAACTTATGCTGCACTTCTGTGAACATTACTAAAGGGTAATCTTGCCAAAGAAGGTAAAGAGAGTTCTATTTAGATTTAGTTCTGAATGCTCCCTGCAGACAGTCTGCCCCATCACCTGGCTGATGGTACTGGTGAAAGGCTCCCTGGGCTTATGTCTTCTGTAGGTTTGCCTGTTTACAGGAGGAGGCTATATAGAGCCTGCCTACAGCTAGAGGTGGCTGCGCCATTGGAAGCAGAAATATACATATATGGTGATGTGTATTGCATAAGACAGACACTTATCACTCCATTGCTTTTTATTAATAGAAGGAAAGATACTAAAAAATAACTCAAGCCCAAGACACAGAATGGAGATAAAACTGTTTTATAGCATATGAAAGCACGTGGAAAAATTGTTGCATAGCTGAAACTTATTTGGCACTAGGGAAATCATTTGTTGAGCTGTCATTAAAACTTGTAGGAGAGGAAATACTTATAAGAAGACACCCAAACAAGCAATGACCTTCCTTCCCATGAAAATTCAGGTCAAATATAGCACTTGAAATCATTAAGAACACCTGAAAAAATGAGCCTATGTTGCCACTGGGAATGACTCAGAAAATGGCTCGAAACACGATGTATGTGTTTGTAAGGATCCAATAGCTTCCTACCACCCACAGAACTCTCAGAATTTGTTTCTTGAGCACAGCAGCTGGCATAGCTTGGGTGGAGTTTCCAAAGTTCAGCTTCTGTGCTCTGAAGAGTGAGCTCTGTCTGTAACACCATTGCTCTTGTTCATGTTTAACCCAAGGGGACATTTCATTACTCACTAGCTTCTATCCGGGAGATGTGGCTGCATGCTCTGGCACAAACTTGGTCAGCTTTTGAAAAAGCTGTGACGCTAATCTGATTTAAAAGGATACACACTTTGCTGTTGAAAACTGTGTCCAATTTGCTTTCATATAGAAGCATTGGCTTTACGTTAATACTGTGTGTCCTGTGGACACAGTAGTATTGTCCTACATATATATGCAAGTATTGTTGCTTTTAATCTTTATACAGAAAACATTCAGTGACAGTAAAAAATCACAGGCAGCCAGCACAACAGAAAGTTTATTGTAGGCTTTTTTTGGTGTTCACTGAAGCTACACTTTTTTTTCCCCAAAATGACAAACAGACTTCAGAAACATAAATAAAAATGTATGTTTTTACGTCATTTAAAACCTTCTTTTACTTTATATTGCATCTCATGCAAGAGAAAGAAGGATTTTCTTTGTTGGCAAAGTGAAATGTATCAGTATACATTTTGCTCTATTTCCATTCGCTGTAACTAAGCCTTCTGTGATCATCTTTTGCAGCCAGTGTGTTGCTGGTTGTTTAAGAACTTGAGGTCATTATGGAAGATAAATGACAGTCCTTGGAGCCCACGGCTGAAGCACACATTAGTCACTACTAAATGATGTATAAAAAATATTCAGCTTGCAAAAAGATAATAGTGGTTCCTATTTGAAAATGCAGAAAAATGCACATATCTGGAACACAAAAGTGTCTCATCAATATCTCTGCGGGTAGAAAACTAACCTGTCAAGAAGAAAATGTTGAAGAGATGGAGATATTTATGCACTCACAGCACTGATCATAATGATGTAAAGGACTATTAAAGCAAACTTAAAATATTAGTGCAAGTATACAACTTAATTGTTTTTTCTATGCAGCCTAGGAACATTTAAAAAAATTCAATTAGAAATTGTTCATTCCACTTCTGTGACCTCCAGTGATCCTGCCTCTCCCCATTTCAGTTCTATCCGTAAGCATAATATTCATTCCTGGTTTGACCTTTTACTAATGGCAAAGTCCTTCACCTCCTCCCGGTGCTGGAGCTGAGGACTAAGACTCACAGTGAAGGAAGCACAAAGGACAGAGTCTGTCTTGGTGACTCCAGGATTGCCAGTGCTGTAGCAGCATCCACTATGCAAGGATGTCATGCCCTCATGGCAGCGTTCTTCTCTGCTCCTCTTCTCCCAGGTGATAATTCCCGCATGAGGTGTCACCTCTGCATTACACCAAAAATCTTATTGCCCTGCAAGAAGAGGGCAATTCTGTGGAAATTGAGTGGAATTATCCCATTTCAGAGACTTTTATTAGCACCAGACCTTGCTGGATGAGCCACTTGCAGAACCAGACTGTCACAGTGTGATCGCTTAAGACCTGCAGTGGAGAAGGCAGCTGCCTTCCAAGAGAGAGGCATATATTTCTAGCCAGCAGCTTAGGTCCTTATCGACCTCTTTCCTTTCATTCCTGGCTCCTTTAGCCTAACTAACAAAGGACATTTTCTGCATGGCTTTCCAGTAGGTCTGCACTGACCTAAAGACAGGCAGAGCCAGTCCTGTTTCATTTCTTCTACCCTCAGGCTTAGTCCTGTGTCCTTTGCTCCTTGTTTGGCTTAGATACAGTGCTTCTCTGACTCTTCACTGAGCTGATATAACTTATTCATCTGGAAGAAAAGAAATATAAAGATATTCTATTTATATATATAAATTGGCCCAATTTTTAGCTATCCTAGTTTTCTGTCAGCTGTGCAAGATCAGTGAGAGGTCCTCTGAGGACCAGGGCAAGTGAAAGAAAACATCAGAAGAGTGGAAAGGAGAGTGGGAGACAAGAAGCAATGAGGTGGAGAGAGCAGGACCACCCCTTCCCAAGGCAGTAAACTGCTAAAGCAGTCCAGATGTACCTTTGAACAATTAAGGGTACAGGTACAACTCAGGGACACTTAGCATGAAGCTGGGAGATCTAGCAGAGGGGCAGGCATCTGGAGGGTGGGAGGCAGCTCTCTGCTTCTGTAATGGGCTACTCAGTACCCAGTTTGAGGGTTGGTACTTATACCTAGAGGGTAAAATCAATTCGTCAAGCTAGTTTGAATTTTCTTTTTCATTAGTAACTTCAAATTCCAACGGAAAAGAAAAAAGTAGCAGTGTGACACCTGTTGAATGTGGTGGATGCTAAAGAAAGCTACTTGTACTTCTTCACCATCAACACACAGAGGCAATAGAAACTCTGTATGTCGGTCAGTCAGATGCTGCCCAGCAGCTTGGAACAGGATCTGGGATCTTCAGCTGCCCTCAGCTATACTTGCATTGTATGTTGAAGCTGCCCTGCGCTACCAGAGATGACCTTGGCTCTGAGAGGTTTTTTCATTTTGTAAAGATACCACAGCTAGTGGCATATTGAAGTTTTGATATTCAATCCCTTCTTCAATCCCATGAAAATACAGTAATATTTTGCAGAAATGAAAGCCTGGAGAATTTGCCAGCTTTCTGCTAAACCTTCCCTGTGTGGTTTGCACTTAGGGGAGGTGGAAGGTTAGTTTAACTCCCTCAGCACAACAGAAAGCTCACACCATAACAACAAATTGAACCTGCCCACATTC
Organism: Cuculus canorus; assembly: GCF_017976375.1. Classification (NCBI taxonomy): domain Eukaryota; kingdom Metazoa; phylum Chordata; class Aves; order Cuculiformes; family Cuculidae; genus Cuculus; species Cuculus canorus. Next base: position 31,807,869 of record NC_071405.1, on the reverse strand, counting down.
TGACCTGATCAGCTCTTCTATAATGAAAAGCAGTCAAATTCAGCATGTAGCAACTTTATTATCAGAAAAGAGAGAGAGAAATCTCTTTAGCAACACATTATTTACTTGAGAAGTAACCTTGAGTTATCAGCTGAAGAGGAATATGTCCCCTCTCTGTATCCACTTCACATTTTCCTTGCTTCCAAGGTTCAAATTCGAGGCAGCATCTGCTGCTACAGGAGGAACAATAGCATGTTGCTGAGTGCCTGGTTAAGATATTTATAGATGCACATTTAGAGCCCAAGACTGGACTGTAGCATTGTGTTTCCTAGACACAAAAAAAACAGTTACATGTTTTCAGCTAAAATGGTTTTTATTTGAAATGAAGGCACTCAGTGCCATAAAAAGTACAAAATCAAACTCAAACGAAGGCAGCCTGCTGAGCATTTCTTATATGAACCCTGCTGCAGGAACAATGAGAGCAAAATTGCTGCTTTTCCAGGAGTATGAGAAGGGACTTTAGGAAGTCAGTCCCCCACTAGCAAAGGTAGTTACCTCACAGCTGCTTATTAGAACAGATTGGGAAAGGGTACTCACTCTTATTCACAATGTTTCTGTTCTGACACAGTGTGTTACCAAGGCCTCTGAAATTTTCCCTGAAAATGGGGAAGGTGAGGGAGGTTCTGAAAATGCAAAGCTCTTGTTCACCTCTTTCCTTACTTCGTCTCCTGGCTGGGAGCTTTTACTGCCACACTGCTGGGGAATTGAGGGTAGAAACAAGCTTTGAAGCTGTCTTACTTTACTTGAAAATGTTTTATATGTGTGCCCTGCACCTTAGGGAGCAAGGAAGATAAGTATAAAAAAAGGTGAGTAGAGGAACATTTAAATAGTCTGAGACTCTTTAGCATGGAAAAGAGATGACTGATTGATGTCTACATACCTGGATTACCAAATATAAAACAAATAAATGAATTCCCCAGGTCAATTGGGAGGTATTTTTAATTGAATACATCTTGTGGTTTGAATAATGTTGTCTCTTCCACCAGCAGTTGACTATGGAGATAAAAAAAATTATCCAACATAAAGCCCAGCCAACAGAAATCATCATTGAAATTGTTTAAATGTTCCGTAAGTGGGAGTGAAATGCAGCTATATACTATTATGGGGAGAATAGAAACGTGCAATCAGGCAGGATGCTAAGAGAGAGAAGTTCAGCAAGTTTTCAAGTTTCTGTCTATGACCCACATGATTCTATAAGGCAAATCATCTAATGCATATCTCTGGCCCACAGAGATATGTTGGCCCACAGCCACTAAAAGTCCTTTTAGCTTACGTATTTGAAAAACAAAATGATTTGGGGTTTTCCCCCCTTCCACTTTCTTCCCCGTAAAGAGGAGAAAAATGTGAAAAACTGAAAATATTGGTTGAGGATACCACACCTGGGACACTGTAATACTGTCCTGAGGTGGAGCTGATTTGATGCAGAGGAAGGACTTTGAGAAGAGATGCACTATTGAGGTTTCTGGCCTTTGCCTGCCACAGAAAACATTTCCTGGAGATGCTTGGGAGAGAAGATCAAACTTTCCTCTAAAGGAGCAATGTGGGACCCTATCCAAGTGTCACTAAATACACTGGAAAAAAAGACAAAGTTTAGGAGCTAAGGAACATGACCTGGCCTACAATTATAAGCTGGAAGTTAATAGAGTCATAGAATCACTAGGTTGGAAAGGACCCACTGGATCATCGAGTCCAACCATTCCTAACAATAGGTTACAAGAGAAACAGTGGCTTTCAGAAAAAAACATTATGTAAAATGTTAGAATTTGAGGTTAATTAAAGCTACACCTTCCTTTGGAATTGGGTCATTTGTATGTTTGCTCTAGGAAAAAAATAAGCAAACATTGACTTTTGGTGGATGTTTATGAACAGAGATCTATTTGTTTTAAAACTTCTCCAGGATTACATCTTAGAAATGGAAATGAAGAAAAGAGGTAGATTTTACTGGAATAACTAAAACCCTGCAGCCTAATTTGTCATTTGCATGAATTATATTAATTACACGATGTTTTGGAGTTTTGTGAGCTGGGTTTTGACAGCATTGGCCTCCAAATTATATCCTGCACTGGAGAAGTTATCACTGGATTGAAGACCCTGAGTTGCATCAGCAAAGCAGCACTCCTCATAACATATTTTTGCTAATAGCTTCTGTTGCAAAGTCAAACAAAACAATAGAATTGCAGCCTGACAGGGGAAAGAAAGGCAATGCAAGCAGCCACTGCAGCACCCATGCTATCCATTAAGCACAGACTTGACCAGGGTGACAGGAGGTTTCTACCCTGCCATATATTCTGCTCCAGTGGTCAGAAATTAACACAACAGCAAACAGTTGCAAGATGTTTTGTTTTCATTCAGACATCTTCTTACTTGATACTCTCAGCTTTCAGAAATCCCACTCCTCCCTGCTTAATTATCCCTAGGCGCTGAGCACTGGCTTCTCTGTGGAGTACATAGCCCCACTGCTGTCTGGGCATCTAACACTTCCCTTGCAATTTCTGGGTCACTAGGGGTCTGCTTTTGTATACCTAGTTCTTCTTTTGATTTCTCTTGAATCACTAAAAAAACAAGAAAATATGTGAGGCTGCTTCGGTTTGATGTTGCTGTTCTGTTGCACTGGAGGGAGCAGATGGCAGTGCATGCGAGGGAGAGCACCTTGCACAGGTAGCCCTCAGAGAGAAAAAGAGAGAGAGTATCAGGAAATTCTAGTTGTGAAGCATGATCAAATATCCTCTGAAGTGGATCTGATTTATAATCCCCCATCTCCGAGATCTTTCCTCTCTCCATACTAGAAGCATGCAGCAGAGGAGTGATGATGCTGAGGAGCTGGCATATACTGGGAGACTGACATTCCCCCTGCTCCTTGGTGATGAGAGTCCAGGCCTTGTCATGGGATAATGAAATATTAATGTATTTCGGAACTGTATTTCCCTTGCACTTGGGCGCTGTTCTCGCTGACTGCAGTGAAGACCCAACTAGCTAATTTAACTTCGAGGTGTGTGTCTGTGTGTACTGCACTCAGGTTTTATGCCAGTATGAGAGGTATTAGTGAATCTGATGCCTTCTACCAAAACTATTCGGAAGCTGTTGCTTCAGGAGGAGACTGGTGTTAGTAGGCGCTAGGGATTTCAAACTGCAGTTCTACTCAGAAAAATCTTCTTTAAAACTAGCAATATGCTTTTGTATTCCCCTGGTTGCTATATGAGATGCCATGTATTCCCAAGGATATGTTTGGGTTTTTCCCTCTGTAATTGCCAGCACTAGAAATTCCATCTCAGATCTGAGGGCAAACAACATCCTTGTCTTCTCATATGTCATCACCAGCAATAAAAACCTGAAGATCAAAGTGTGCCCTTGGTGACACCTCTACAATCACTTTATGCACAGGTGATCAGTAGATCAGTAGGAATCCTGCGAGCACTTCTGTCCTGGGCGCCTGAGGAAGGGCAGAACCCAGATGGCTCTTTGTGTTAGGTCTTCGTCAATAGCAAAAGAAAAACAGAAACAAACCAATTGTTTTTTAAAATAAGAATGGACAAGGATGTATTATTACCTCACTGTTACTTGATGTAATATTGCATCAATGTTATTAATCTGTTGAGAATGTGATTTTACCTTTGTGGACAAGATGCGCAATTCAGTACACCTGAACTGATAAATATTAAACACTGACGTTGCTGTTATCATCCCTGACAAGTCTCTGTTAGGTGTCAGGAGTAGAGAAGATTGGCTCTGAAGACTAAGTGGGCTTGTGGTACCCTGCAGCTATGATATGCACTTGGAGAGCCATGAAGCTCAAAGGGATGTACCTGCTGTGCTGGTTGTGGGTCCTAGCCCTTGTCTTGCTGGCACAAAAGCTGTGCCCAACCATCGATGTAAATTGAATCTTGTTAGGAGCTAATGGATGGAAGAGTTTGACACACCTTTTCCCTCTCTGTAGATGGGAACCATATGGTTCTCACAATGTTCCGCAATCTGAAGATGAATGAGCATTAACAGATGTTCTCTGGAGTAATTAAAAATGTGATCATAAACATAGTCTGATTCACTGAAGGTAAAATGTGTTACTAGAGGACTCAACTCCAGCAGCAGGGGAGCATCTTTCAAGAAAACTAAAGAAATGGGAATTGGAAAACTACTTGCGAGATGCCAAGCCCATTTCAACTGTCAGTTAAACTGCAGAATTTTAACTCCTTTTTTCGTATTCATGCAATATAGGTTTGATGAGGTGCAAGGAGATTACACGTCATCATTATGAAGAACCTGTGCAGACTGGTTTTGCTGAAGGCAGCTACCGAAGATTGAAGTCAAGTCACTGCTAAACGTCAAGCATCTATCTATGGTCCCAAAGCGCAGCAGTGTGTTTGGCATTGGAAAGGAGAGCACCAGGAAGAAGAAAGGAGATTTGTTTTTCATAAACCACATTAGGTTAAAGCTCTCTCTAGAAAGTTTGAATGAAAAGATTTTAGTGTGATTGAGTTAAGACATTTCATGGTGTAAACAGAAGCAGTTGCTGCAGCTCATCTGGGATGAGGTAACTCACTAAGGAACTCAGTCAGGTGTCCAAGCCCTGGGAAATTCTAATTGCCAACCAAGAGCTGGATTTGAGGTATTTTTGAGAATTCCCCTGGGAAGTACCTGATGACTGAATAGCACTGGAGATAAAGAAGAAATTCCTCAGACTGGAGGAAGAGGTTTTATGCTCCTCTTGTAAGAGCTGTATTTCATGGATCCCTTTACCAACAACACAGAAAAACATACATTTCTTCAGGCAAAGTTAAAGTATCCCATCCTGGAAAGCTCTGTGAAAAAGGAAGATGATTGCTGTTTTCCATCTCTCCTGAGAGAAAAAAAGTGACTGTGTGTGAAAGCACACAAAGACAGAGAGCTGATCAAAGTGAAAAATATTCAGAGATACTCCAGCGCAATCTCTTGATGTACTGGTGCAACTTGCTTGTTGTGTGCTTTCCTCTTCAAATAGGTGCTTATCTTCATATCTGTAGGACATCTTGCTTATTGTTCCTTTCCCTTGGGATTAGAACTAGGTGTCCTCTGCACTAGGGGTCATTGTACAGCCATGCCCCCACACTCTTTTGCACCCCACTTGCCTTTATTTCTGTCCCCTGCACCAACCATTGAGACCCATCACTTGCCTATGGGTTGTGTCTGACACAACTTCTGTGTCTCAAAGAAAATAAATTTTAAGAAACTACACTATGCAAGGTTAATCTGAATGCCGCTGAAGTTGGTGAGGAAACTAATATCAAGTGTAGAAGCATTTCACTTCAGGAAACATAATATCGATAAGTGTACAGGGAATTTTAAAGGCTTCAAGATGAAAATTTCCAGTTGGTGTTCATGAATATTAACAAAGAGTTATTATTTAGGTGATTAAATGCACTTCTTGTTTATGGCTGGGAAATTCTAGATCAGATGTTTTGCTTTCTCCAAATTAACGATACATTAATAGGAAAAAAAGGAAAGGAGCCATCTCTTACAGTGAGATTAACATCAGTAAAAACACCTCTCCAGGTCTGAATGTATATATTTGAATTAAATATTTTGTCATATGATGTCTGTTACTTTAAGTTATTTTCTGTATATTTGAAAGTACAGTCTTTTTTTAAAAATGTTGTTTTTAGATAAATTCCAAACATATAGTGGGTCAAAAGGCAAACAGAATAAAAGGCAAATTTTTTATAAATCATTTATTGCATTTAGTGAGTGGTGATCCAGAATAACAGAACAGAGTTAGGTCTTCTGTCCCTCTAGGTCGTGATATATTGCTATCTGCAGGTCCTTTTCCATTCTTCACCCATTCATGTCTCCATAAAATGTCTTGAAAAGAAAGTGAGTAATAACCCAAGTCCTGATGTCCAGGCGCTGTCAAATGGATAGAGAAAAAAAATGTGAAAAATGTAAATGTAAACTCCACACTGCCATGTAATAGTAGGGTATAATTTGCATAAATATTGTTTGCAAAGAGCAATTAGCAGTTCATTTACATTCAGTGAAGTAGCAATTTGCACATTTTCAGGAAACAATTTCTTTACCCATATGTGCAAATTTTGTGCACTGCAATTGACACGCTAATAAAAAGATGTTAATAGACCAATTTTTTTTTACTTTATATCACAGTGTACTGAAATATTGATTCACTCTCCTGAAATATTGATTTGGTGGGCTATTTGTAAAACTAGAAAAATGCAGATTTGATTTTTTAAAACTTGCTTACCAAAAAAAAATCAGAATTAATTTCAGATGTCTGCTGTCTTTATGCTCTTTAAGTGGTATTTTAATGGGTATTTTTGTTAGAGAAATATAATAAACATTATTAGAAAACATTAGCAAATTCAGTTTCCTAATCTGCAATAACAATGAGTATATTTGCATATCACAGTATAAAAATAATACAGTCCATTTTCTAATGTCAATATAGCACTCAATTCATCTTAAAATGTTAATAGAAATATTTCACATTTATGCAGCATTTTTTTCAGAATGCAGAAACTTCCTAATTAAGAGAAAATTTTATACTTTTTGGGTGCAGAGCGTATTCTTAAACAACAAGAATTTACATGGGAGATTGTCAGAAAATTAATAAGCCCATGTGAAACTGCTACTGTCAACGGACATGTCTCGCCTTTGCAGCAGAAGAAAGTGATGTTGAGTGAATATATTAGACCTCCTACTGTACAGTCATTACTAGTTGTTTTGTTTGTAGTGTTGCCTCCAGTATTTTCTGCATTTGTGGAGGGGTGAGGATCAGAGGTCCCACAGGCATTGGGTTGCATTGAAGTTGGTAGCTATTGAAAGAATGGAGAGAAATCTTTGAGGCCACATGATTGATTTTTAGGGTGCTGCGTTCTTCTATTCTCAACCTGAGCTTCCTACAAGGGTTGGGTGTTTTTTTGAGATTGTTCAGTTCCCCATTCTGAAGGGTAAGCGTTGGATATTGCAGCAGAGAAGGATGCAGAGAGACATGAATTTCTCTGCTAGTTAGATCTACCTTTGCTCTTTGAGCCATGTAACATGTCCTAGTTACTGTTTGTGTAGGGAAAGTGTTGGTGGGACAACCAGACATCACAAGGCACCTCTGAAAATCTTGCTCATACTCTGCATTTTAGTAAAAGGCATTATTTGTCAACTGTTGATCAATCACAAGGAAAATGAATACCAAATATGACAAGAAACAGCAAAACTCCCAACAAATCCCCTTTCTACATGCTTGTTAAAGTAATTGTTGCAATAATGAGCTTGTATTCCCTGTCTTTTCATCTCTGCCACAGGATAAGGTATCATTATAGTTGCACCCAGGAGTGTGACATTCAGATCTATTTTGATGTCTCATTATTGCTGTTGTCTTTTTGCTTTGCAGATCACAGATCTATATTTCATCTCCTATGTCAAGTATTCAAAGCTCTGCTTTGATCAATGTAAAATGCATGTGTCCCTGACACAACATGGGACCTCTCTTTGAACCTCCAAAGTAGATAATTTTGAGCTAACATGTGAATGTCTGATTTGCTAACCATTTTTTTACTCCATTTTTATTTACAATTTTTTATTCACCATTTTTTCTTCTTTTTTTTTGATGGCATCCCACAGAACATTTGAAGCCCTTAGCAATAATGCTGCATAATACAACTACATCTCATCTACTCAGTAACTTGTGGGCACCTCAGGGTTTATCCAAGCAGTTGGTATTATCCTCCCTGTACAGGCCTTTAAATACAAAGTCCACCACATCATTGTATAACTGATTCTTGCACACAGCAAACAAATAACACTGTAATGAGAAGGGGAATACATAGTCAAGCCTTTTATGTTTCCAAAGCCTCAGAGGGACTACATTTTGCAAACAACTTGTAACATTACAGGAGAGGGTAATGATAAGAGAGGAATAGTGACCTGAAACATTTGGGAGTCCTCTGACCTTCAGAAAGCCCATGGGTTTGTTGTTTCCAAAATCAAGTAAATCTATCCGATTTTCAGTTGATTACAAGTAACTAACTCCAGCAACAGCAACTGGGGCATACCCAGCATCCATGCATGGGATAAACTGGGGCCAGCCAGTGTTATTAGCTGGCAGGTGCCTTTGATTTGGACTGAAATATGGAAATGGAGCTCTGCAAAACCACCTGGTTTATGTGGTTTCATCTGCTGAGCTGAAAAAGGCACCAAGCCAGGAATATGACGATCTGAGACTCTTTTCTTTTTGAAAATGTATTTCTCCTTCTTTCTCAGTGGCCTTGAGAGAAGATGTACCAGGTCAGACTTCTTGCTGGCTGTAATTGTTAGTGCCAGTGCCTTCAGCTAAGAAGGTGAGCTGAGGAACATTTGTCTCTATTCCGCATATGAGCAACGTGACTAATGAGGCTACAATACTCTCCAGAGCTATTTGAGGGCTATACTCACCTCATTTCCCTTTAAGTATTTGTGTCCTGTATTTTATTGCGGCTGGCTCTTAGCTTTCACAGCTACCTCCACAATATGCATTTGGTGTTGGGACTTTACACTGGTTGACAGACCTTATCTTCAGGATGCTGAATGCAGACTGTGACTTGATTATGTGGCAGAGAAGCCACAATTGTGTCTAACCCTTAGTATATGGATCCAGAATAATTTTAGAGTCCACTTTCTCCAATTGCAGCCACATTGTCCCATCTATGGACAGCAGCAAAGTCCCATCTTAATGTTTTGAGTTCTGTTTTTCTCACTGCCTCATTAGAGGTAAATAGTCACTCTGAAGTTTCTCCTCTCTCTAGGAATTAAGGATTTGCCTTTCTGTCCTGATTTATTCACTTTTGAGACAGAATGTAATTTTGCAAATGATCTCTCTCCTCAGTCTTTGCATTTATTTTTGGCAGGAACAGTTGCCTGCAGCATGAGCTCTGAAGACTAGCTCACTGTTAATAGTTGTCAGAGAAAATGAAGAGGCTATTTCTCACATCAAACTTTCACTCTGCATGACAAATGCTAGTTTGAGGAGATTAAAAGTCAATGCATGGTATAATATGTCACACATAAAACAACTACATGCTATTAATTGGCATGTTATGTATTGGATGCTCTTAGTATATGCCTATGAAAGCAGAATGGAAACTGGTGGACATGTGGGTCAGAACCTCCTTTGGTATAAAAGAGTGCAGCACTGTTGGAATAAATTGAGATATGCTTATTTGTAGCACCTGGTTACTTGAACAGGGGTTTGAGATGCTTTTTTTTGTCTTCTAAAATATGATTCAACATACATTTAATTAGAATGGCCAGCAGAGATACTTTGTAACACAACGCCCCCTTCAATCTAAAACTTTTTTCATCACAATGATGACTCATTTAAAAACATGAAATGGTTTACAGAGGGATAATTTTTTCTGCTTTTCAGCTGCTGTTGTGGTGGATTCTTGATTACTGACCTTGAAAATTTCCCTTTGAGAATTTTAAAGAGGAATTGCTTCATCTTAAGATACAAAGTAGTAAGTGACTGCACATAAAAATGCTTTTACAATGAAAACCTAGATGAACAAAGGCTAAAGTTCTTCTCCAAATTTGTATTAAAACTGGGAAATGTTTTCAGGAAAAAAAAACCCTGAACCTTGTTTTCGTAAGGCTTAGAGTCAGAGCATCAGCGTTGCAAGAGCTGGGTACCCCCTACACCAGCCCCCGAGTGCCAGGCTCACTTCTGCAAAGTGTCAATTGCCAGTAAAGGCCTGAGAAGAAAACAGTTCAGAGGTTTTCCCCAAAACTACTATATCATAAGAATTACCTGTTAAACACACCTTCTGCAAGAAGTAGAAACAGAGAGGGGACATGGACAACACAAGGCGCTTTGCTGCTGTGTGGCCGGTGAGGCCACAACCTTATCTGTAGATTCTGTTTGGTGCCACTCATTCTAGAGAGCAGGCAGGAATATTAGAAAGAGGCACAGGACAGCCGTTTTATCGAGGGAAACGGTGTGACTGTCCAGGTGGAAAAAAGCAGTTCACACAGAGCAGAGCACTGATACAGACTTTGTTATATGAACACAAAGGGCTTAAGGATGCTGCCTGTAAGTACAGAAAGCACAGGCTCTGAAGTTTTGAGCAGAACCAGCACTGTTCAGATGCACAAGACCTCAGTGATTGCACGACTTCTGTATCTGGTGATATTACAGTCTTCGACAGTTACAGATTAAGCTGCAGATGTAAGATATTGATTTAATGTATAATGATCCTATTTAATCTAAAGTGTGGCAGAATTACATTTTTCCTCAGGCTGGGTTTCAATGCTCGAACTCCATGGATTCCTAATTCGCTGATATCTCTTCTGTCATCTTGCCCCTCACCTCCTGCCTCCTTCATTCCTTTTATTCTTTTAAGCAGTGTCTGTATCTCCTATGCTTTTCTGACACCTTTTTGATGCCAGATGAAAATATACATTCACTCCTGAACTTTGTCTTTTAATGCACTCTTCACCTGTGCAGAACCTGGGATCAGGGCTTTGATTGAGTTTGTCCTACACTCTCATCACTACCTCTGTGCTCTTATAGAGGACAGGAGAGGAAAGTGAGTAAATAATGTGCCATTTTGGGCCCATCTACCTGCTAGCTGTTATAGCTATCATAGGCTGCAAGGTGGGGTTAGGGTTAATGGTACTCTGAAAAGCTCAAGCACCCTTTTTTCTTTTAAATTTGCATTTTAGCCATGGTCTGGCCTTGTTCAGTTCAGAATGCAAAAAGGTTTGAATGTGTTTGTTTTCCTTTGGGTGTCACAATACAGAGGTTATTGTACCTGGACATATTAATGACGTTCAGTTGCTTCCTGATAACTGCTCCATTAATGCCTGTCAGCATGGCACCTTCTCTCCCATAACCTCTTCGCAGACAAGACAGCTTTCCTTGTAGAATGGAGCTACTTTAAAAAATATTTGCATGAAAAAAAAAAAAAAGTGAGAATGTCAAGATGTTCCCTGATGAGATGCCCCGAGAGATTCATGCCACAGTAGTAGCTGTGAAGAAATGCAGATGTGACAGGTGGCTGACAGTTAGGTACTTTACCTATAATCCCTCTGAACTAGAGGCAGACACCTTCTTAGATCATTATGAGAACACTCTCCCAAAAAGTGGTACTTGCAGCAACTACCACCAGATGATATGCAAGATGTCTGGGTTCTTTCTATTTGTTTCAGAGGACAAATACCACAGGTCAAGAATTCTGCAAAAATAACAATGGAGTAATATAATAAGAAAACAGACCAGAAAATCTGCATAAAATAGGGTCCAGAGCCTGGAGCTGATTTGCTGTATTAAATGGGCAAACTGCATTTGCTAAACCATTTGGTAGAATGGGCTGAGGCATTTGTTTGAGCTTCACAGAGAATTTGCCTTTGGGTTTGCTCAAAAGCAGCCATTTGGACTAGTTTTCTCTGCCTAGAATACAGACTTAGTGCTCCCTGGGCATCCTTCTGCAGAGATACTGCTCTGACTCTGTGCTCCTCTCCAGAAATAAACAGCACATTACTGGTATCAAGATGGTAGCCACCTTCATGACGTGCAGCAATTATTTTTCTTGGACCACAGAAATGAAATACCCAAGGTAAAATAAATATATAAATAAATAAAATCGCTCACAAAAATGTTTTTGCCTGAATAATTAATTCCTCAGCAAATTTTCCCATGATAAAACATGTCCTAATGAGCTATCAAGAGGAGTGAAAATTCATCACTTACTTCACAAATATCAACTTGAGAGCACTGCTCATGTCAGATGGCATAATTAATGACTTGAGAGGGAGTGTGGAGCAGCACAGCCAAACCCACAGTCCCCATCAGTCATTCCACAACAGTCCATTTCACACAGTTTTACTTGATCTACAGAGAATTAGCCAGGCAACTGGAAGGAGATATGGGGCTGAAGGGAATACAGGCAAATACAGTACCTCTGATCTTGATTTATCCAGGCTGATTGTCTGCTTATCACTGAAATGGCAACAGCGGTCGACCCTGCAGCCTGTTTTGGGTTTTTGTGACTTTTTTCCCACACAAATAGAATTTACAAGCTTTGGTCTTCATCCTCCTTGATGCTGGGTAAATCATCTTCAATCTCAGGTCAGCACATGATCTCCTTGGAGTTTCTTCCTTGCAGGAGATATTCTTTCTGTCCTGGGCAATTGCAAGTACTACTCCACTGAGTTCCTCCACAGCGCAAAAGGGACCAAATGCTAACCACATGTTTGATTCAGTGGTAATCCTCTTCTAAAGCTGCTTACAGAAGCCAAGGCATGGAAAGGTGCTTTGGAAGAAGATCCCTCTCTACTTGGATGGCAAAGCTGAGGCAGTGGTTGTAATAAGAACCTGAAATGGCCAAGGCTGGTGAGACTAAACAACTGTCTCACTCGGGTTTCCATCTCTAATGACAGCCAGTAGCAGATGCTTGGTTTAGGGGAGAATGGAGGATTCTGGCAAATGCAGAGTTATCATTTTGTGGCTTTCCTTTCCCAGCAACTTGCTGTTCTGGGACTTCTTGAGCTGAAGGTTACTTCCCCAGCTCTGTGTTTAGTGGCCCTTAATGGACATTTTTTCCCATTAGTTTCTCTAATCTCTTTTTGAACTGATATTTACTTTTGGCCTCTGCAGGGCCCTATGGTAAGTGCCACAGAATAACTGCGTGCTGTGTGCAATATGTGCATCTTTTCCAATGGACTTTCCTTTTGATTTTTTTTGTGGACTTGGAGTTTTTGTTTTAAAATTTCTGCCTGATCTGTGTATTTGATATCATTCATTGCCTTTCATATGGGAAAGAATGAATAGTCATTCACCTGGCCTTGTGCCTTTCTCCCCCAGTTTCATAATTTTATGGGAACTAAGCCTATTTAAGTATTCTTTGTAAAACACCACTACATTTACTCCACTAAAACAGCTGTGTATTTCAGAGACCTAATTCCAGCCTAGAGTAATGTTTTTTTTTTTAGGATTTACAGGAGAGAAGAGTACGAGAAATCCAGGCAGCTGCCAAATGAGTGATGGCTGACAAGTTTGATTTCTACCTCTTTGCTCACTACAGTGTGTGGTCGCTTCATCCGACCAAGCACTGCATTTCAGCAGCTGCCAGCCTCCTGAGTGCCACTGTGTTTTACACATCTGTTAACACTTGTAAATACCTAACAGTATTTTCTGAAACTCTCCTATAAATGCTTGAGTTTGTTCATTAGCAAAGACAGCTTTATACACTATACAATTCACCCTTACTTTTCACCTTTGCAATAACCCTTCTATGAAAGAGCTCCATGGTTGCTGGTGGTAAGATCTGAGCATTGGGCTTGCCCACAGCAAAGTGCCCTCGGCATCTGTTGGCCCCTTCTGTGGGCTACAGTGTAAGCAATAACTGAGCTTTTATGTTGGTGTTGACCTCCCAGGTTAACTTCAGAAAACACTATCTGGTAAATCTGATGTGTCAGGCTTCAAAGAAAAGAGTTTTTCAGCCCAATCCAAGTCTGATTTCCTTCTGGATAAAGGACGAAACCCTTTGGGAATCCAACACTGCTTGGAAGCAGGGTTAAAAGCAATAAGCTTCCGTCCTTACTACCAGACTGAAATATCAGCAAAATATTTGTTAGGAGTGCAGGTTTAATCCCACAGGGCCAGGCCAGTCCCCTATAAATCATCTTGTAAAATTGAAATACAATTTTTGATGATCAGAATTGGGTAAAGATCAGAAAATTGGCCTGACACATTTAATATATATTGACAAAAGTTTTTATTTGAGAAGCAGAATCTACAGAAAAAATACTTTCCCTTTATGACTAGGGCAAGATTTCAAGATCATATGCATTACAAATGATTTACAATGAAGCTGAATTAATGTTTTCTCAGAGAATCCCCTAGCACCTGCCTCAGGATGGTATCTATAACATCTTCACGGCACAGAAAAACAAATGTTTTGTTCCCCAAAGGAAATACAAGCCTGAAATCCCATCCCAGATCCTCATCTGCTCATCTAAACACTAAACAGTGCCTAAATCGAGCAGAAACAACCCTGGGATTAAGAAGTGACCCAAGATCTGCAGCTGATTGCAGACTGGATATGGCTAGGAAATTGGATGAGGAAATGAACTGGAGATGAATTGTGGTGTCTTGTGTTGAAAAGAGGATTCATGTTTAGATGGAAAAGTGAAATTGGGATTGAGGGGAAACTCTAACTTGGGGTCAGTTTAATTTGGACTTTGTGCCAGAAGGAGGACTGAGCACAAGTCACACTCATGTCTCTGATGCCTTCTGCTTTCTTGCATCCTGGCCATGCGGTGTGGGGCCCTAGAGCTGAGGGGATGCTCTGTTGTCTTTCCAAGACTGGTGCAGGATTGGTATCTGGCAGTGCAGAGCAGGGTGGATGCTTACCCCTGGTAATGAGTGAGTGACTGCTGTCCCTGCCATACACATACCATTGCTATGCTGATTTCATTCTCACCTCAACCTCTTGCTTAACAGTGTTCAGGGTTATTTTCTTTTACCCCTGTTCCGTCGGCCAGCCAGGGGACAATGCAGGTGATCCCAACACTGGGCAGCCCCTAACTGATTTCAAAGCTCAAAAAAAGTTATTCCAAGTCTGGTGAAGCCTTGCTGCCACTTGCAATATCTTGTTGGGGGAATGAACAGCTGTGCTAGGAACAAAACCAGCCCACCTGCAGGTTCTGGGGTGACTGTTCACCCTGTCCCTTATTGTCACCATCTGAGGCAGGCAGATGGATTTTTGGAAAGTGGGGCCAATACTTGCTGGGACCCATCAGCTAGGATGAGACTGTTTTTATTTTTATGCAGTGGAGGGGGGTGTGTGTCACGGCCAGCAACATGGGTGATGTCTACGTCCTGTGTCATTAGGCTGATGCGCCACTGAGAGCCCGGTGGTACCCAGCCCCGGTGGGGAGGCACAGACTAAATTAGCCTTTTCGGCATTAGGTTGTATCAACAGCCAGATTTTCCTGAAGAATACTGATCCCCTGCAATAGCTCTTTCTCTCCACTCGCCTCCATGTCCCTGAAGCCATCGGTGGAGGCAGCTTGGGATGCGGTAGAGGGATAAACCGCGCCTGGAGGAAGCATCGCATTGCCTTGCATTGCAGTGCGCATCCTCCCTCCCCACCCCCTACTGCTGCAGGCTTCCTCCTTTCATCCATCTATCTATCCATCCATCCGTCCTCCCACACCTCCCTCCCCGCATCCCTCCCTCCTGCATCCCTCCCTCCTGCATCCCTCCCCCCATCCCTTCCTCTGCCTGCGCAGAACCGCGACCATGGCGCTCAGCAATTTCCTCTTCGCTCAGTGCATCTGCTACTTCCTGGCCTTCCTCTTCAGCTTCATCGTGGTGGTGCCTCTCTCCGAGAATGGCAACGACTTCCACGGCCGGTGCCTGCTCTTCACTGAGGGCATGTGGCTCAACACCAACCTGACGGTGGAGAGGCAGCGCTTCACCGTGCAGGAGTGGGGGCCTGAGGCTGCCTGCCGCTTCAGCATCTTCACCGGGCTCCTCTCCCTGCTGCTGGCCACAGTGCAGGCATGGAGGACCCTCTTCTTCCTCTGCAAAGGGCATGAGGAGTAAGTACCCCTGGGGAGGGTAGGGGCACCCATCCGTCCTGTAGGCTGGGGCAGGTGGGAACAACCTGGGGGTGAAGCACTGGGTTTTGTGCCCCCGGAGGGGTTTGGGGTGAGCCCATGTGTTGCCTACATCCGTCTGCACACACATCACATACACCCCCACCTGTGCCCAGGGCCCTTTTTGGAGGATGCTCCCCTGAGGGAGTTAGGGGTGGGGGTCTAGATTCACTGCTGTGCCCCCACTGCTCTTTGGCTGTTTGGGAACAGCATCTGGCCAGCTCTGCTGTGGTGGTCACGGAGGGTGCTGGGGGCAATGGTGATACCATAGACTGAGGCTCGCAGGTACCTCCTTACCATGGTCCCACTAAATGTCCCTACAAAGGGGGGCCTTGCCCAGATATACACTGGGTGTGTAAAAAGCCTTGAAAAAACATGGTTGGTTGTGGGGGGTCAGAGGAGAACAACTGATGATGTGGTTCCTCGTCCCTCCCCCTTTTTATACCTGCTTTTGTGGTGGATATGGCAACTATTGCAGAGAACAACTATTGCTTGGTTACAGCATGAGAGCAACACTGAGCACTCTCTACAGCAGCTGGTTGCCGTGTTTAGACAGACTAAAGGGGATCAGATGCCAGGAGGTATAGAGAGAGGCTTAGTGGTCCAGGCAGAAGCTTGGGAGCTCTGAACCCTGTGCTTGGCTCTGTAGTGGCCTGTCCTTCTACCTTGGGTAGGGCCCTGGGCATAGGTAACTGTGGGTAACTAGCAGGTGCTACGGGACCAGGGCCCTCCAAGCATCCAGACGTACAGAGGTGGGAAGGCAGGAGCCAGGGCTAGGCTAGGAAAGCCACTTTCCCGTGGTTTAGTGACCATGCCAAGGATAAATTGCTCATATTCTGGTGTATTTGGACTCGAGGCTGCTGTTATGCCATTTGGGCTTGTGCACTACCCCGATGTTGTTAATAGTGGCAACTGGATAGTGGCGTGGTCTCTCTGGATCTTTCCAACTGCTCTTAAGCTGCCTAATATTAAAACTTGCTGTAGTAAGTATAGAGTAGAAACTTATTTCCATGTTAAAACTTACCTTACAAGTTCTAAATATAACCGTGTACTTCTTAATACATTTGAATTTAACTTCCTCAGGTGATCAGATATCTGTAGAAGATTAGTTGAATCCAGATGCTTTTTTTCAGTTTTGCAGTCCAGAGCTAGTTAATTTTTGGAAGAAACCAGCAGTAAAACTCTTTAATAATGAAATTTTGATGGGTTCTTTGGCCTGCTTCCAAACATGGTTATTTAATTAAAAATGTTGGGCAAGTCTCTGGAAATTGTCCCTTTAGGATCACTGTGGCTTGGCCAGCTGTGGAATAAGTTGCACAGATGCAGTAAGGAGCATCCTAGCAAGGTGACCAGTTTTATGTGAAATGGCTTCGAATGATTGCTGTCAGATAGTTAGGATTGCTAAGAATCCTTCTTAACAGGTTTTCAAGTACCTCTTGGCTCAGACGCAGGTCAAGCTCAAGCTGCCTGCAGGAGTAGGAAAAGCAAGTGCTGGCCATGCCCTGGGCCTGGGACTAATTCAGCTCAGCTGTAAGATAGAGGTACAACTCAGATACTTCACTACTAGGACTGCAAAGCAACTTCCACTTTGAATGCAAGCTTTTATTGTTACACGGTATTCACTCAAACTGGAATGTATAGCTTGAAATTATCATCTAAGAAGAGAAACAGGTGAGGTAAGGAGTCAAAATAGCACAGTTCTCACCCAGGTTGCCCTGGTGTTTGGATATCCAGCACATAGTGATGGTTAATGAAGGCCTGGTGCAAATCAGTGCAAAGCTGAGTCCATCTTTGGCAGTGGAAGGTCAGAGTCTGGACCTTGACACCTCTTATACTACACAGTAGGAAGCAGAGGGAAGGCTAGGTGTCCTGGGCTGGTGATGTTCAAGTGAATAATCTTGATTAACTGTGCCTTTTCTAGAGCTGTCAACTAATTCTGGTGTCAACTCTGTTTTTATTCATCGGACAGCTCAAGTCTTTACTGCCTCTCAGGCCATCGTACCATGCTAAGGTGCACCCAGTGGATATGGCTTTAGCAACACTTAAGATGAAATTCAGGGCACATGTAAAATCAGGGCAGGGGCAGTGAACATGCGAAACCGTGGTGTGCTTGCACCAGATCCCTCTGCTGTATGGGTGACCCTGGCACTCCCTGGATGTGAGCTAATCTAGTCCACCAAGTCCAGTGAAGCCAAAGGACAAAAGTAGGATTCGTTTCAATGTTCGCCTAGATGTCAGGTGTCTTAGACCCCACTACAGTCTGTAAGGACCCTCCTAGAAGGTGATTTGTTTCACTTCTTTTCTGTCAGTATTGGGATAAGACAACTCATTTTGGAGAGAACCTAGACAGCCAACCTAAGGCCACATCAACCCAGGAACAAACTTCCTAACCCTGCTGGTACTTGTTTTGTCACCTTATTTTAAAGAAGTCCTCCTGAGGACTCATATGTCTCATGATGTATAACCTGTAGAAATTAGGGTTGTCCAACCTAGAACCTTCCCAAGATTCAAACAGTGACTCAAAAAGCCTCTTGACTTTTCATTTAATGAGCTACCAGGGAAAACGTATCACTGTCGTTTTGTTTTCTGGGGTGAGTAGACTCATCCTATCCCCAGCATAGTGTGAGGGGCACTTGTGGGAAATTCGTCATATGTATCCTTACCACTTAACCTCTATAGGCGGACCTGTCACCTGGAGTTGCCAGTCTTTCTCTAACCTAGAGTAGATGTCCATTTTTTTGATAATGAGACTTGAAGTGCCACCTAGAACAGTTTCAAGCAGAGTAGAGCTTGGTCAGATAGATGAGAAAATGATTAGAAAGTTTTCACTGGTTAGAATTAAGGGGATGAGTTAAACAGCAGGGCAGGGAAATGAGTGGACAATCCCTTGATCTTATGGGACCACTTTGAGCATCCTATGCTATACCATTCCAAACTTGCCTAGGGCTTGCCCTGGTTGGGCAGACTTAATGGGGCTAAGGTAAATTGACATTCAGCTGGCAGAAATAGCATACTGACATTGAAGCCAGAGAAGTCCCATGAGAAGGTGGCCTGCTCTGAAAATTGCCCATAAAACTGAGATGCTTGTCCTACGATGGCAGTACCTTGTGTTACATTGCTTAAAATGACTATAGCTATCACTACTGTGTTATTATATTTTTCGTTTCCCTCTCACAGGCAATTTTTGTCCCAATTACCACTTTAGTCATGAAATACTTTTAGCTCCAGTTACTATACAGTTTGAGCTAATGACATTTATTTTAACAGTGGTGATTTTCATCATTACAGCTAATGAAAGCTACGCTGTGTATGAACAATTGCCACCTAGTATTTATGGTTTAAAGATCTATCCTCTTATGGTGAAAAAAAATTCAAAATCAAAATCACTTACAGATGAAGATAATGCTACTCAAAATCACAATCCATAGTTTTTCAATGCATTGGGTGTTCTTAATTAAAGCAGATGTGATTCAAATGAAAACTGATATCTTTGTGCCCTATGTCGGCTACTTTGAGAGAGTGCTGATGTTGTGTTTCAGCTGTTTATGAGTTACATTTTTCTTTGTTTTTATTGCAGCTCTTTCTTTTATGTCTTCCTGAATCTGCTGATCAGCGCCTTTGTGATGTTTATCACATTTATTGCTAGCACTATTGTGAGTGTAGGATTTAACATGTGGTGTGATGCAATTACTGAAAAAGGAAGCATGCCGAACAGGTTAGTATTGAAGAATACATTTTCTTCCTTTTTTTTTTTTCATATATGCACAGATGAACAGTGATGTTAAAGACTGTAGTTATTGTATGCAAGGCGAGGAAAGGAAAGAAGGCATTTTTAATCTGGAAGTCCAGATTTTTTTCATCTGGAACAAAACCAGCAAATAAAACTTTGTTTGCATTTAGTTTCTCACAAAGAAAAGGACAGTTTCCACGGAGTTTCGTGGTCTCTTTAAGAGTCACAATCATAAGCGAAAGGCAGGATAGATTTGGAAATGTTGAAAATGAGGCAAGTGTGGTGTTGAAGGCAGAGCAGAGGACTGGGAGTCAGGGCTCCCAGCTCACTGTCCTGACCTTGCCGCTGACTCACTGTGTGGCAATGGGCAAGTCAGTCATCACGCCTGTGCCACAACAGACCATCATCCGAAAACTGGTATAAAGATGCTGGCCTCATAGTGGTGATGTGGACACCCTGAGGGCTGAAAATTGGAAAGTATGGTTGATTCTTACAGTGCACAAAATATACAGCTCTTAAAATGGTCTATTGTATCCCACAATGCTTATGCTCCTTAGTGAAAACGTGATAAGTTGAGGTTGAGTTTTTCTGCCAAAAAAATAACAATGAAGACAGAGGAAAAGGTGACATTTTATGTCATATGATATTAAATAAATGTACTACCTAACACATACATTTATGTTGTGCATTGTCATATGTTGTAAAATGCCATAGTAAATGTTCTGTTTAGGGCTGCAACGATTAATCGAATTATTTGAATATTCGGTTAGAAGTTCAATTACAAAAAATGACTAATCGAATATTCGGATAAGAACCCAAGATGACCGACAGCACTGAAAAGGAGAGAGAAGAGGCTGCAGAAATCAACCAAGAGATAGAAAGACAACCTCAAAATCCTGGGATTATTTTCACATCAGTAAAAGTCCAAGTTATTTGTAAAATCTGTAGGCAGCCTCTGTCTTACCATGAGAGTATCGTCTCCTTGCTGGAGCACCCGAAACAAAAACACCCACACAATCCCTTCTTCTGAAGCTTTTCCTGATGAAGTCAAAAGGTAACTGAGGCTCATACACTTTGTTTCCTTGAGGGGTGAAACAACCACGTTGGGGTGATTCCAAATGTGTATATGTGGGAGGCCTGGGGGTAGTGGGAGAAGAATGTTTTTTATTACTGTTTCACTTATGGAAGATTGGTGTTATTGCTTACGTAATTATACACTTTTGGTTTTTTTTTTTTTTTAATGAAATGCATTACGTACGTCTTTTAGCCTAGTTTTAAAGAAGATTGGCAAGAAAAGTGGTTACTGCAATATCATAAAAGCATGCCATTGTGACTGTTTGAAACACATATAAGATATTGCTTCATTTTCTGTTTGGTTTGCCTGTTTGGAATATCTGAAATAATTTTCTCTTTTCCCCTTCAACTGCCTTCCTTGAGTAGCTGTGAAGAATTACAGGATATAGATCTTGAACTGAACTTAGAAAACTCTGCTTTCTATGACCAGTTTGCTATTGCACAGGTAGGTCAGACCAGATCATGGTTCTGTTCCTGTTCATTTACCATTTGCTCATTGATCTAGGGTTCCTGGAGCTGAACTACCATTCCTCTGATATCAATGGAAACATTTCCACTGACTTCAGCAAGTGCTGAATCAGGATGATAATGACAGGCACATTTGCATTTTAAATTCAAAACAGATAATTTTGAATGCAGACATGTCAAAAACTGACTCTGCCACTGATCTTGTTACTCAAGGACAGCAGGAGAAGGCATTTCTCCAACAGGAGGCTATGCCTAAAAAATCAAAATCCATGCACTTAAATTGGAGGAGAGTTAATATGTCATAGCATAGAAGGATCAGCCCGAGCTGTTGGATGCAGCTCCCCACATGAATCCATGTCCCTCCAGATGCTCCTGAGTAGAGCTAGTCTGCAAGGTGCAGCCACTAAGCTCTGCAAGCGCCCAAGTACTAGGAACCTGGGAAAATAACACCTCCAGGCCAAGAAAAATTCATTCAGCCTCAGAAGCCGAACCCAGTAGTATAAATGGAATCCTGAGTGTGACTATTTGAAGAAAGATCAAGCACAGAAGGAAATCCTGCAGCATCTCTCCTGATATCCAGGGTACAGTAGGAAGAGTTGGATGAAGGCATGAGAACGAGTCAATCTATGGAGGGCAAATAAGCTTCTTTGAAAGAGCGGAATGAAAAATCCAGGAACAGAGTAGATTTACTGGTTAAATCAAGCATTTTCTTAGAAGTGCAATAATTTCCTTCAGCAGGTTTTACTTAGAAGCAGTGTTCTGAATGGAGATATCAAGATTGTTGACAATTTAAGAACTACAAATACAGGCTCTGGATAAAATCCAGAATGGAATAACAGGCAGCTTAACTAAAGCCTTGGATATTTGGTGCATGTATATGTGTGTGTACGAACACACAGACACATGTATGAAGACCCTGTCTCTGTCTGCTTTCCTCCATTCAGAGGCTTCCAGGACATCAGAGTGACTCTGAGAGTTTCACTGAATTTGGCCAAATCTGTGTAGATTCTTTTGTGTCAGATATCCTGAGAAGACTACAGCAGTAGCAGATGTCTGAATACCTTAAGGATAATATTTCATTAATGAAGTGGTGCTAAAGGAATTAATGCAAAGCTTCAAAATCTTCAGATATGATCATATAAAGCCAAATTAATATCTCTTATTTCCAAGATCTGTAGAATAACTCAAAAATATTCTTTACAGGTGAACTGAGGTAATTGTAGGTATGTGCAGAAATCCTTAAGAGAATTTACAAAGTGCATAAGATGTATAGAAATATAAACTCTCTTTAAAAATAGTGCCACTTGCTTATCTAAATTGACTGTTAGTGTAAACAGCTGTTTCACTGTCTAGAAGTGTGTAAATTGTTGTGAGATTTTTTTCAAATCAAAATGCAGTATGCCAAAACTGAAATATAGGGTTTCAAATACTGTTTCTTGTCTAAAGGCATGGTAGAATTAAAATGGAAAGCCTTATTACAAATAGGCCTTTTCTGAGATGGGATGGCCAACATTAGAGTACCTGTACCAATCAAGGTGTGATAATATCTATGAAGTTAAGCAAGAGAGACTGACAAGTTAGTGAAACCTGTTGCAGATCTGAGGCTCCAGTATCTCATGCCAGATATAATTAGTCCACCAGGAACTTTAGTGGATTGGAGTGGGTTTCTCTTGCTCTTTGAGTTCATGCTAATGTGAACCAGTTACCCTAGTTCAATTGGTAAGAATTTCTCAACAATATATTGAATAGAAATACCTAAAAATGTATGCTTCTCCCCAGGGTAGTGGGGGTCCTGAAGGACTTGGGAAGAAAGCTTTGGGGAATGTATTAAAATATATTGCAGTTTTAAAGTAACAAAAGTGAAATAATCCCAAGAAATTGGGGCTGGCGAGAATGACAAATATAGGAAGTTCCATGGATGCACCTGGGTTATACAGATTTCTTTTTTTTCATTATTGTGCTTGGTACATTTTTGCCTTAGTTTTACTAGTACATAAAGAGTTTTTCCTTTTAAGCTAAAAATAACTTGAGAGACATGAGGAACAGTGGGGTCAGGATCTCTCTGGATTAACTTGGCATGACTTCATGCATCTTGGCCAAACTGAGATTTTGATACTTACCTGGTGAGTTGACTTTGTTTTTGCAACACAGTACTGACCTCTTTTCTTTTCTTCTCTAGTTTGGTCTCTGGGCTGCCTGGCTGACTTGGCTGGCAATTACCATTCTGGCTTTCCTGAAGGTTTATCACAACTACAGACAGGAGGACCTGCTAGATAGTCTGATCCATGAGAAGGAGCTGTTGCTAGGAAGATCCTCTTCACGAACCTCTTTGCAAGATGAGAAAAGTGGCATGATCTAAAGTGTACACAAATTTCCAGAGCAGGATCTAGATTTTATTATTCAGTAGTGTGAGCTGAAGTTGAGTCAGGGTATTGAGTGTGTGAGATCTTTCCTTTCCTGAAAAGAGGTGTACTTGTGAATCCCCTGCTTCCTCCATGAGAAATTGTTGGCAGGAATACTTATATTAGGTTACAGAGAATAAGCAGCCCCACGTGCCATTGGCAGAGCAAAGTTTCTGTCCTGTGGAGGCACAAGCTGTAACCAGCTCTTGCTAGTAGAACTCCTGTATGCTATCGCTGGCTTTTGGGGCAGGGGCTATTTTTGAGGACTGTGCTGGCAAGACCAGGTTACAGAGCCTAGGCTATTTCTTCAAACTGTTCTGCAGCAACAGTTGTAACTGGGACAGTGTCTAATTTCTCTTCTCTCCCTCTTCTCCCTTTTTGCCAGTAACGTTGCCCCTATTCTCACTTAATCTGGGTAATTGCAACTCTGGTCCAGGTACAGATTCTTGCTGCCTCTGCTTTTGCTATGTGTGGACACAGCGCTGACAAGCCTGTTGCTCCTGCTTTGATTTTGAGTCCATTTAGAACAGATACTTGTGTTCCAGACTTGATGTTTAGTATCAGACCATGTTAATGAATTTCATGAAACCTCTCTAATATCACAGTATCTGTAAAAAGCTGTGTATCATTATTGGGAAGGATGGTGGAAAATTTTTGTGCTCTTTTTTCTTCTTAGATTTTGGCATGACTAACATTTTTTATGATTCCTGTAGTGTAGCTAGCAATTGCTGAAGCTTGCATACTAAGAAATGAGGCTGCATAGATAATATTAATGCTTGTGCGTTTACAAATGTAACTTGGTCCCTAACGTATATTATTCAGTTTTGAGTATTAGAATTTACTTATGATATTTATTTCATATAGGGTATGCAAGATTACTGTGAACATTTGCATTGTAGGTGACTCTATGTATCTGTAAACTTAGCAAGGAACTTGAACAGCTGAGTTATTTTATAGGTATTTCAGTGTCCGTTCTCTCCACTCATGGGCAGGAATACCAGGGCTGATAAATTTTGCTATGAAAAGAACTCTTACTTTCACAGAGCTCATTAATGACTTGGATGTTGTTTTCAGTTTTACTTGGACAGTGTTTCGACAAATAAGGTGAATGGTTAAGACAGGAAGTAGATGTGATAATTAAGTGTCACTCAGATGACTGTGGGCTTTGCATGTCAGAGAAGTAAAGTTGTACTAGAATTAGGCAATTATCCTTGGGTACACATTACACAAAAGACCCTGATTCAGCAGAAAACTTAAGCAAGCAGTCAAGTTTAGGCTGAAGAAGATTTTTCGGGAGAACACTTTGACTTCTGTGTTTGAGCTGAGATGGAATTTATTGCAATATGAGTGCAAAGCACGCACAACTATATTGACTGGTAATGAAGAAGGAGAGGAGAGAAGGCAGCAAGCTGGTTTCCAGCTCATCAGAGTTCAAGCCTGGGACTAGCACAACCATGCAGATTTACTGTTGTCTTCTAGGGACTATCTGATGCTTAAAGCTAAGTAGTGGTTTAAGCATAAGGTTGAAACAGAATTTAAAGACGTAAAAAATCCCTGAATTTGTAAGCATCTTAGGGCATATAATCTAACACTTTTAACAGCCAAATTTTTATACTTTTAGGGAAAAATCCCTCCATAGGCTGTAAGCAATGAGCCAGCCCTGTGAACATCACTAATAGCCCCAGCTGGCCACAGCTGTCTATAGAGAGTATTTCAGTATAATTTCTGCCCACAAGGGAATGCAATTCCTTTGAAAGCTCAGTGGCTTTTTTTGTAGTTGTGAATGGACATCAGAGGAGAGAATTAGAGATCAAGTTAGTTAATATAAAATTCATATTCAGAGATCAGGACTGTTAGAGTGCCTTTTGTTATTCAGTTGATTTAATAAGAGAGACACACTTGCAGATATCTAAGGCCTTTACCAGGCTATGAACTTCCCCTTCATACCGTAACAAATAGCTTGGGTCCTGAAAGTTAACCTGTTTCATGTATTTTGCCAGTTGCTTCTTCAACTGTAAAAGACACTAGTTCTTCTTCCAATCTCACTTTGAATTTGAGATTCAACTGTGATATCTCTTCCCAGAAATTAATTCAAAGCATGCCTTACTTTTCACGTGGAACCACGATCCTGCTTTGCATAATATATTTTGTGTACGTGCTAAATCCAGTTTAGGTTGAATTAACGTGGGTTGTGACCACCATTCCCAGTCTTGCTTTGGGGTTTGAAGAACCAAGAGGCAGAAGATACAGCAAGCGTCTCCTCCTCATCCTTGCCCTGAGATACCAGGGCTTAAGACTTGTCTCTGGTTCTGAGGAGGAGGAAGATACTCCTCATTGCTGAGGTTGTCCAGAGCTCATGCTCTCTTCTAATTCTCTTTTCACTCATCTTAGGGTCTCTTCTCCTTTCCAGTTTCATGAGAATCAGCAAACACTGCTCCTGGGATTTCGGGTCTTGTTGACTTTTGGGGTTAACATTTCCAGTAGTATTTGTCACCCTGACACTGTCTCCCTGACACTATCTATCTTCATTGTTCTGCAGCTCGATTGACAAAAAGTGGGATCTTTAAAGCACCTGGAGCAGCCAGATTCCCACCTTGAAGTAAAAGTCAATAGGAATGAAATACCTCATTTCAGTCTTTGGGAAGTCCAGCTCAACACAAGTGCATATACAGACTCATCTGTTAAATTTGGCATCAAAGCTCAGCCTCTCTAATTCATTTACCTGGGTGAATTCATATTAACTGAAAAGAGGCAGAGGCTTTTCTTAGAGTCTCACATGCATCCTAGTCTCTTTTCACCAGCTTCCCTCACTTAACTGAGTGGGCTGAGGCTGGCATGCAGCTTACAAGCATGTGCAATATTTAAAAGAGAAGCGAGTTTTGAAGGAAGCTCCTGGGCAGGTGCAAAGGTAGACCATTTAGTGAGACACACTGTGTCTGAGTTGAAGGGAGGAAGGGCATTGCAGCACTCAGTTATTGGACCTGCTTTCTTGCTTGAGCTTTCTCATTCGCATTTCTCTTTCTCCAACTTTTTCTCCTAAAGCTTGCTCACTCAGGCCAGCCTGATGATACCAAGCTGAAAATGTGTTAGAATAGCAGCATTATTTAAATACACATACATACATACCTATGCTGTCTCTCAAACATGTCTCTCTTTTGTACACTTCTGACCTCTGCTTTTAGTCATCTATTGCAAATCAATGCAAAATGTGGCTGCAATCTTCAGAGTCAAATGTTGCATTTCTATGATATTTCAATGACTTCTTTAATTTGCCATCTACAAAAGCGAACTTCTGGTAACACTCCAGCAAGAGGTGCTTTCAAAGAAATAGAACCCTGTGTGGTATTTATATGTGTATTTATTTATTGTCACATGGTGGAAGGGGAAAAAGCCTCGTGGCCTTTGGCCACACAGCCCTTCCTGCTGCTGCCCATAGCAAAACTGTGAGCCATTCTAGTCGATAACATGGGATGCAGTCATTAGGTCCCTGTGTTCTCTATGATGCTAAAACAACAATCAGATGGTCTTTGTTTTGGCCTATGAAAGCTGCTAGTAGTGCAGGGAGAGCCTTACTTGGTCGAATGTAACTGGATGCTGCTTTCCGAGGCACCGAGGTGTTGCCACTCAATTATTTTTTTTATACTGAGTATATTCACCATGTCCAGGCTACAATCTGTGGTTAATTTCTCTGCCAATTCCCTGCCAGCAGTTCACATTGGCATAGAAAAATTTGAGCTAACAAGTGCTATCTGAGCTTTTTATTATATTGTTTATTATTATTTTTATAATGGAGAAACAATTGAAGCCAGTTTTTTTGGAACAGAATTTCCTCATGAGGGCATAAATATTCCTAAGTTCTTATCCTACTAATTCATGAGACATCTTTCAACTGTGAACTTAAATAGGAATTGTAAAAATAGCAGCATGATGATTTACTTTAAAATCTGAAGGACACATCTGTGCTATGGCAATGTTTCTATGGTCCCTTAGAAAAGTGATTGTTATAATAACCAGTGACGGATGCTTGAGTACATAGGCCTTGTCATGAAAGCATCTGTGAAAGCATTCAGGGAGTTGGTGTATGTGTGTATGCACAATGTACACAGATATATGCCAGAAATAATTTTACTGTTCTTCTCTGATATGGATAGAGGCTTTTTGCTTAACAGGTAGCTTAGTTTGGAGTAGTTGTGAGGTTGCTTTAACTTTCTACACTGCCTTTTTCTTAGTTAGTATTAGGATCTCTGCAATGACAGACAGGTTATTATACCCAGAGGTGGATGTGGATGCGATGTGAGTGGAGTAGGAAAGCACTGCCCGGTGCACACTGTCTGAAGGGTTAAGATGAGTTTCTGTTGTGGGTTTGCTGATGTTTTAACTGCTTCCCTGTCTCTGGATAATGTCCTGGTACTAGCTCGTATTAGTCCTTTAGGAACAGAGTCACGTTTCCCTCGATGGTCTTCTGTCACTAACACAAAACACCGTTGACTTAATATACGTAGTATGCAGGATGGAAACAGAGCTGTGAGGAAAAGGAGCACACACTTTACAGTTACATTGTATGAGCAAGGGGTACTTTTCCCCTGTTTCAGGAATACAGCACTACAGATTCCTAAATGACCAGTGACCTTGGCATGAACATAGTCCTGTAACTAATTCATTTAAAATACAGAATTCCAGGCATCAAACAAAACATATTTTAATAGAAGTGTCAGTCTTTCCATTGTAAAACCACACTGTTCTGCAACACAATACGGTATTCTGGCTCAAAACAGCCAGCATGTCTTTTTGTAAATATTTCTTTGCTGTTAGAGAAGAGAAGGTGAAAAAGGGGCAAAAAGATGTATGTGTAATAGAGTTATTTAGTAGTGTGTTTAGATCATAGAATCATAGACATCATAGAATGGTTTGGGTTGGGAGGAACCTTAAAGATTATCTAGTTCCAAACCTCCTGCCATGGTCATGTTGCTCAAAGCCTCATCCAGCCTTGTCCTGAACACCTAGAGGGACAGGGCATCCACGACTTCTCTGAGCAACCTGTGCCAGTACCTCACCACCTTCACAGTAAAAAGTCTCTTCCTAATATCTAATCTAAATCTATCCTCTTTCAGCTTAGAACTTCTATGCCTCATCACTGCGCTCCCTAACAGAGTCCCTTCCCAGCTTTCTTGTAGGAGCCCATTAAATACTGGAAGATTGCTATAAGGTCTCCCGGCAGCCTTCTCTTTTTTAGGGTGAACAAGCCCAACCCTCTCAGACTGTCCTCATATGGGAGGTGTTCTATCCCTCTGATCATCTTCTATTTATTGTCTTAATGGCTGAATAAATTCAGGCAGATCTTTGGTCTAGCAAGTTGGTGTGTAGCTCTTGAGGGACAGAAGGACTAAGATGATCTATGGTGTCTGAGAATGCAACCAAGATAACCTTCTGTATTTAAAACAATGTGAAAACTCATCTTAAGAAAACACATGCACTTGCCCCGTTTCTTCTAAGCCCCAGTGTAAATGGTGGATTAGAGTGCCCTAGACTCTGTTATTCTTTAAAATGCTGGGCTAGACTGGACAAGCTGATTGCTGGTTTGAAGGCTTTGGGGTTTCTTGGTGCAATGGCTACTGCATGTGAAAAGCATGACTGGTTCAGAGAGGACATTCAGGATTCCCCTGGACACCTGAAGGCTCTCATCAAAGAGCTACAAAACCATGTTTCACCTTCATTGTTCTTCAGAATCTTTCGTCTGACATATTGGTCCAACCTCAGTTGTTCACACCTCATGCTCCTTAGCCTCTAGATTCATGGTTGATTACAATCCCCTGAGAAGTTGGGGGACAGAAGTCTTTCCAGGCTGATCTGGGTGCAGAATGTGGGTCACATTGTTAGGGAAATGTGAGCCTCAGGTGTATAGGTTTTATGCTGGAAAGAGTTTCTGCTCAACCTCAAATCACACATTGATCTATGTGATGGATCTCAGAAAATGCAATATCAAATGTTCAGATTCGGAATGGATCTCACCTACAAAATGTTCAGTGTAAGAATGTACATGCATACCTAGCATTTGGGTGACTGTAGCTTTTATCATCTCCCTTCTCCAAAGCTGCACACCCCTGTCCCCAACATATTGCATGTATATTAACATTTGAATGATTATTTAAATGATAAATTTAACAAAAATTCAGACAGTCATTCATACCGGCAAGACTCAAAGAGTATTTAATGATAAACCGATTTGGATTTTGACAAAACTTTTGCCATTTCTTCTAAATCAGTGGCCTGGGTGTGAACATCCTTGAGCTAATGGGAATCCTGTCTGTATCCAGATCCTAAATTTATCTCAGACCATTTCCTTTGCTCATGGAAATAGCCCATTTTTAAGTTGTTGGAAAGTTTGCTTTGGAGACCAAAAATGTCCTTTCCTTATGCTTAAGCAGTCTGGGAAGAGAGGCAGCTTTTGCCTGGCTAGTTTCTGCATCTGCATGCAGTGAGAAAACACTCATATAGGTTAATGAGCACTGAAATTGTTTCAGAATTTTTTCTGTTCATGGTCCTAATACCTCGAAATGCATGGTTCTATTTTTGTCTTCAGGTTAAGAAAACTTAACCTGAGCTGTATTTTAATATGCACAAATAGACGTGTAAGAGATGTTCAAATTTTTTTTAAGTGACAAAATTCCATTTAATAATTTGTGAACCTAACAACAATATAGAAGATGGCACTTGGATGCGCTCCTGACATAAAAGAGAAAAACACAATTGCACTGTCTCAGAAAACTTAACATTTGTTTCTGAAAGGTTAGACAGGAATTTACTTAATATATAGCAAGTACTGCTTATTTTAGTGCAGGCACATTATTGATAGCATCTTTTCACTCTGTTGCTGGGAAGACTATTTACATAGCAATGCTTTCTCTTTAGTTTCGTTTGTCCATGCCAAAGAGTGCAATTGAACTAACATTGCAAACATAGATTAACATGAATGTATTCACCTGAGTGCTTAAACTTTTCTACCTCTCATAGCTGCTGTAACTGTTTGAGCTGTAGCTGCACACAATAGTCAACAGACCTGAATTGTGTTAGTAAGAGTCTAAATTGTGTTTGTGTAGATGGCTAAAAGATTTAGGGTTTAAATCTTATTAGCTTCCTTATCAGATCCTTATTCCTAAAAAAATAGGCATAGGAATCCAAGAAGGGCTATGTGAATCACTCTTTTGATTGGTCAAATGATTATTTTACTTTGATTTGGGTATTCTTTTCATTTTTTTTTCTCACCAAAACAAAAAAGTACCAACTGTGATTTGTTAGATGTGGAAGGTTATATCTTACCTGTCAAGTAGCATTTCACAAAGGTGGAAGAAAGCAGTGAGCTACTTGTTAACATGCCTGTTAACAGTCCCAGTCTTCCCCAGCTAGCAGGTAACTAAGAGATAGAGGTGTAGTCTCCCACTGTGCCTTAGGAGACAGAAGCCTGCATCTCCATGCTTCCACCATGGCGTTATCCTGAAACCACCTCAAATCCTCCTGTTAGAGCCCTTCTACTTGTCTTGAAATTCCTAAATAACAGTTGTTTGGCCTGTTGGTCCTGTGTTTTATCAAGGAAGTAAAGTACTTGACAGCAGGAGCTGCTCACTGAAATAGCTTGAATTATTTGTGTGTGGTGAAAACTCAATTTGAGAAGTTTTTGTTTCTCCTTTCCACTTGACTATGTTGTAAATTGAGTGTCGAGACAACCTGCCAGGAGGCAGGAATAAAGATTCATAGTTGCTGTTGATATCTTGGGTGGTTTCTCACACAAATGAGTAAACATTCTTATGACAAAACTACTCTTCCTTACTTTTCCCTTGTTTCCCCCTAGATCTGGGCAAGTTTGACTCCAGTTTGTATATGGGTTCTGAAGAGTATTAATGAATGAATGTGAGAAAAATTGCTGCTCCTATGGCAAACTTTATATTTTGTCAAAAAAATAAGATAAAGTGTCACAGATGTTCCCTTGTTCTCACATGGGCTCTCTGGAGTATGACGTCAAACCCTCCCCTTTACATAAACCAGGCCTGATTTGGGTTACATGTTGCTCTAAGAAGTTCCCGAGGCTGATGCCAGCAGTGCCTTGAGGAATCTGGCAGAGTTAAGTGAGTGCTATGTTAAGCCATACATTTTTTATGGGAAATGTTTGAAAATTGTTTGTCGTGGTCTTCCACATAACAGAGTGCAGAGCTCTTCTCCCTCTCACTCCTGCAGCAGAGGGAATTATTGTTTCCTATTGACACTACAAGTCCAACAGTTTGTGTCTGAAATACAGCATATTTTCCTGCACCACACTGGATCAGCATTTCACCAGTTATCCTTTTCCACTTTCTTGTTCTTGCTGCAACAGTTTTAACTGTCATTGTTAGAACAGTGTTCAACATTTGGCTTTGGAAGGTGCTAACAGTTTCCTAATATTATTAAACCACACTCTTCTGGAGCTGCAAACAGTCCATTTTCTAAATGATGCTGAGAAGTTCTGTGCTGAACAGTGTCCTTCCATGGGGAGAAGCACTGCATTGCGGTCCAGAGTCAGTGCAGAGTGATGGTATGAGAGCAGTTCTGGTCAAACACTCTCAATAAAACTATTGATTTTTTTTTTTTTTAGCCCAAGCCACACAATTGAGAAATCAGGATATTATAACCTGAAGTACACTGCTAAGGGATTTTGAAAGGTTTATACACAAAACAAAACAGCAAAACCTCCAATACTTTCACTAACATCTTCTTGCCCTGGATCCTTTCATCTCCAAAAATATTCTTGCAAACTTCTTGAGAGTTTTCTTGCCATCAAGGTGATCAGCCCTTACTTCTCACATATCTTCCTTCCAGGGACAGAAAAGTGCTGAGGGTGACAGAAAAGTGGCATAAATCACAACAGGAACAGGTAGTGAGGAGAACTGTTAGTGCATTTCCAATGATGGGTTTTGGCTTTCAGGCTGTGATGGGAGGGATCCAGCATGGCAATCCAAGCACTGTCAGGGCTGACTCTGATTTCAGCCTTTGCTTGGCCCATTCAGCCCCAGCCTGCTAATGTTGCTCCTTGAACTGCAGAGTATCTCGAAGTATGTGTTTGCCTTAACTCAGCTTCTGGAGGGAACCACCTGTGTCAGCTGTGCAGATACCTGGTTTAAAGGGGCTGGCATTGCCACCAGGTCTGGAGGGGCTGCTTTGGAACTCTCTTCTTTCCACATTGGCAGCTTCAGCTACCCTACAGCTGGCCCTTTGCCCTGTGCCGATTGTGGCTTGTGTGGGGAAAAGTCTGTTCCCAAATCTCTTGCTCTTTCTGAAAGGAGCTCATTAACACCCATAGTTTTAAAAGGTTTGGGGTTTTTGTGTGGTATCACCTGCAAAGATCTGAAGGTGACCTTTCTTGTTTATAAATCATTGCAGAGCCTGAAAGCATTTCAGCCTCTCTGAAATGTATATCCTGTGACTTATGCATTTGTGAACTACTCTCCTTATAGCCATCTGGGAAAATTTTACATGAGTCTAGACTAACCATTATGTTATGCTGCTAATGAGGTCTCCACATCATGGGTATTTGGGGACTAAATTAAACACTTTTTCATAATTTGTTTATTTGTTGAAAGCAGTAGAGGGGAAGATCCTTTACTGATGTATATAGCTTAGCTTTGTGAGCTGTGCTGGAGACGCACCAGTCCACACAAACAGAGGGTAGAGCCTGGTTTATTTTGGATATTATCTCTCCTGGTTTGTGTGTTCTTCTGCAGTGTAATGACTGCTGAATTGAGGCTTTAATTGCATGCGTTTGACAGAGCAGAAGTGGAGTGAGGTTTATTATTGTTTTGATACAGTCTCAGAAGCTTTTTACTAGCATTTTAATATAGCCCTTTGTAACAGTTAGCAAATAAAAATTGAGTCCAATCCTTCTGCTAATGGAGTCATTGACTAAGTTTCCTTTGGCTTTAGTAGGAGCTGAATGGGTTCAGTATACGTGTACACTCTAGTGTTACTGATAATGAGTTAATGTGTTTTATATATTGATGCTTTTTGCTGGACAGTGCATTGCCTTTTTATGATTTGGCGATATATACAAATAAATTATTTGAAAAGTCAATATTTCTGTGTCTCTTTTTTGAAGGTGAATTTAATTTGTTGCAGCATAAGATAAAAAATAGTTCTCAAAGTCAGTGTTAATGTCCAGTTTGTGTAGTCAGTGCAGCTTGTACAGTTAAGGATATAGCCAGCCATCCTAAGCTGCCTGAGCCCTTTTGGTACTGTCTTCCAGCAGTGAACCCTAATGTCATAGCAGTCAAGGAGAAGATGCTTACATGTCAGCACAAACCTGAAAGGCAGCGTGTTACTGGATGTAGATAGGGACCACAGGCAGCATGGGCAGGTTAATTTTCTAAAAGCTAATTTGTTAATTTTTGTTTTGTAACATCAGCCTTTATCTTTAGAAATGGGCCTAAAGGTTCTCAACAGCTATTCTGGAACAAGGAATTAATGCGAAACAAGTTCACGCTATTATCTTAGAGGTTTCTGAGTTATGCCTTAAGGTCAGCTGGTAATACCCTATTTCTAGTCACATGCTGCCAGCCCTTCTGCTTGCTTCAAAGTAGCAAATGACAGAAATGACAATTAAAGTTGCTGCTATGGGCTTCTTCTGCTCCATTAACTTGGAAAGATGAAGGGAGAGAATGGATCTAAGAGCAGTCTTTGGGGCTGCATTTTACCAGTGCTAATGCTGGGTGCATTAAAAGGTCAACACAAAGAAAATCTAGTGTCATCTCACTGGGTCCTTTTCTGTCTCCTCTAATTGGATATGGGTAGCCTGCTAGTGCAATCAGGTGCTGTTGATATGGTGAGCCTCCCTGAAGAGGGTGTTGGCAGCTATCCTCCATTCCTGCAGCAGGAATGTACTGAACACTGTCAAAACAATGCTTATCCCATGCTGCTGTGATCTGCTGATTTCTGTTGTGCATTAATTTAATACCCATTGCATAAGAGATATGAGGCAGCACTTCTACCCTTAGGCCCTGTCGCTGGCCCATTTTCATGCACAGAACTCATCCTACTTGCTTCTGGCCCTTTGACGCTTGCCACCCCAGACACTACAGCTGGGAACCCCACCTACTCACTGTCTGCTTCAAAAATTGCTGCAAGAGTCCTGTTCTCCATGACTCCTCCTTCTGCCCTTTAAAGCTAAAACATGACCATTTCCAAGCTTAATTAAATAATTTGCTCAGAGCTAGTTGGCTTCAGGACTTTTGGCTTTTAAAGCCATT
This sequence comes from Cuculus canorus, assembly GCF_017976375.1. Lineage (NCBI taxonomy): Eukaryota > Metazoa > Chordata > Aves > Cuculiformes > Cuculidae > Cuculus > Cuculus canorus. The sequence continues at coordinate 31,773,271 of NC_071405.1, read as the reverse complement.
CACCACACTTTCCATTCACACCTGTTTAGGTGAATTCAAGTGAACATCTCAACAACTTGTAATAAATTATGAACTCCTTCCTTTTAACCTCTTTATGGGCAATTCTTTGAAGTTGTACTAAAGGGAAATACTACCCAGCAAGGACTGAAAGGGAAATATTACCCAGTGTAGCTGATCTTGGGTAGCTTCAGAGCTCCTATCAGCTCTTCCAAATTCATGGATTCATGAAAATGTCACACCTAGAAACCCAGAACTGAACAAGAGGAAATCCCATCTAGCTCATAGGAATGAGCATAGATGTGTGATGGATAAAGAAAAGAAAGAAGAGGCAGAGTGGGAAAAAGATGTATGTGTGTGTTTGTGTGTGTAAGCAGGAGGGATGAATGGGAATAGAGATTCAGCTGAAAAGGCAATATAACAGGTAAGTCCACAGTGAAGTTGTGCAGCAGTAAATAAATGCAGGCCCAGGAGTCTGGATTTTTGCTCCTATTCCCAGCCTTGTTATTGACCTGTTTCATTCACTCGCACAGATGCTTTGGCTTTCTCAGCTTCATTTTCTTCACCTGCAAAGAACCACCACTCTCACAGGGATGGGGTTTAGCTTTTACATATTTCAAATGTTCAGGCTTTGTAGCAAACTTATTTTGGCAGTAAACAATTCTGAGCCTGGAGGCCTTGCAAGGGCATGTCAAGTCCTCAATAGACGACTCAAGTACTGCTTTTGCCAACTAGAGCCTAGGTAGAAGCCAAAAATAAATGTTCCTCTGCTTAATTTCCCTGTCAGTCTGGATGCAATAGCTGTTATCACTCACACTGATAATGTTGGGCACCAGCAAGGAGAATGTGGCTGTTTTCCATTTAAAGCAGACCTGGGGAGAAGGTGGTCCCATGCCCATCTCCAGGGGAGCTGTGCAGGGAGGTGGGCACACATATGGATTTCACACTGCTCCACATCTTCCCTAACAGTCCTAAGAGAAGTTTCTATGGCTTGTTTTAAAGTTATTGAAAGCAGGTTGCTAATATACTGAAAGAGTTCACTCTGCTGCTTCTGAGATTGCTCAGTTCTTGTCAGCACAGGCTTTGCTTTCTTATTGCAATGTGTCATGACGTATCGTGAGGGAACCATCCCTTCAGAAAAGGCTACTGTTTTGAAGGGTCTAGTTGCTATGTGCTGAGGCAAATATGTCAGTCCAGAGCCAAAAAAAGGAATACCATTGACTTGCCAAAGAGTTTCGACATTACCATTCAAAAGATCATAAACATTACAAAAGAAAACAGAAGTTGTAATGACAACCTTGCCCCGTGCATATGCCAACTCAAAACTTTTCATCAGACATTCATCAGCACACAAGTTTAGAACCTTTCATCTTTATTACATGAACAGGACAGCTAAGATAGGGGAAAGGGAAGGGAAGAAGTGACGAAACTTACCCTCTGAGCTGGGGTACCCGAGTGGTTTGCATAAAGAGCCCCTGAGCTAAACACTCCTCTTGCAGCAATCTCTGTTTCCCAGACTGACAGTGTATCAAGTGCAATTGTTGTGGTCTTTGACATGTTAGGAGGAGCATGAAATAGCCACTGAAGTCACTTCTTTCTGTCTGGGACTGCAGTTGTTTTGATTTGTTCTCAAACAAATTGCTGCCTACCCTCATTTTGAGAAAAGGTGGCATAACACATTTCTGTTTATTTTCCTCCTGGTTACAGTCCTTGGGCTGCTTGGAAGAAGGTTGTTGGGCAGAGAGGTATGGCCCTCATTTTTAAAAATACAAAACAATTAAAAATAAAGCACCGTGTTTTCTTTTCAGTGGGTTGCAATGGCAGGGGAATTCAAGCCCAGGTCTTGTGGGCATCTCTTCCATCTTCTCTGCAGTGTTTTCTTTCTCCTTTTTTTTTTTCTTCCTTCTTCCTTTTCTTCAGCTCTTACAGATACTGATGTCTATCTTATTACACCAAATAAACCCAAGCACACATCAGGTGCTACTTCACAAGAATCTAAGGCCTTAAAAAGTAGTTGTGCTGGTTTTGTCTAGGAAGAAAGCAGCTGAAGCTCCTAAGCTTGCTTATTCTCCTCTCTGACACTCAGAGCAGCATTCCAGTCTATTGCAAGATTTCCAACACAAAGATTCCCTTCAGAGGGGTGCATACTATGGTGGTACAGTGGAGGGATAAAGGGGCTTTGCCTCCCATGCCTTCATAAACTGTATGTATTACAATTGTGTAAGGCCTTGAATGTCCAGGCATAAAATCGTAACTTCTGGCTGAGTACAAGCGCTACCACAAATCTTGTAAGCTCAGGTTGTGAGGTTTATGGACTGAATCAAACCCAGAAGATTAAATTGCTGATTTGATAATTAACCTGGGGTTCAATGCTGCTATTTATTATGTTAAGCAAATAAACTGTTTACTGTTTAAATGAGATTTCACGTTCTTTTTCACACCTGGGAGTCCAGTGAAACATTAAGAAACAGCTTTTGCCTGTAGAGGGAAAAATGGATGAAGGAAAACTAGAAAGCCATTTGCTGGGATTTTACTAATCATCATTTCAGGTACATAAATATAGCAGCTTGCCAAGCCTTTGGCCACCAGAGCAGTGTTTGCACAATAGCTCAGTTTTATTTTAACTTTTGCAGAATAGCTCTTAGGAGACTTGAGGAGAAGGATGGTTTGGTATTTAAAGCCTTGACCTTAGACTCAGGAGACTTTTGTTCAGAGCTTGCTGTTGCCTGCACAGATCAATGTATTTCTCTACTTCGGCTCCTCCTATATGCAGTTTATAAGCTGTTAGGGGGATAAAATCCAGATGCTTGTTTGCTGTTCAGGATGATGGAGCATGAGTTAGGTGGGACCCCCTAGGTGCTACTGGGACTCCCCAATAATGTGAAAAACAAAAAAAAAAAAAAGAAAAAAAGAAAGGACAACAAGTGGCTGCTGAAAAGTGCACAACAGGAGTGATTTTCTTGCTCTTCGAATTGGATGCCTGTGTGTTCTCTGCATGTGGCAGGAACAGACTGGGAGCTTTGTGCTGTCACATGCTGGTTAGCAGTGGTTTGGGATGTCTGTCAGGTCAGAGGACATTGCTACTGCCTCATAAACCAAGTCCAGCATTTCTGAGCAACGTGTCTTATTTGAAGAAAGAAGATAACAATTCGGGACTGAAATTCCTCCAGGATTTTGACATCCTGCTTCATGCTGGTATAGTAGAGACTCACAGCCAGGATGAGCATGGCACAAAATGAGAGCCACAGGAGCACAGGCAATCCAGATGATGACCTGTCATCTACTGAACAGTGATAAGGAGAAAAGAGAAAGCAGCATTATTTTAGTGTCATCTTAAACACTTCCCAAATTTGAACCCCTACTGATGCCTTTGTCCCACTTTTCTGGGAACAGCAGGGTACACTACACTCTGGTCATGAGTGCTTCTGTAGGCATCAGTTAAGTGATAGTGAGTCACACCTTCCAATGGAGGGCGGTGAGTATAAAAGATGTCATCTAATGGAGCATTTAAAGAGTTTAATCATATACAATAAGAACAGGATTACCATAGCTAATGCAGGATCTCAAATTTCCCTCCAGCAATTTTTTTTATACCTTTAAGCTAAATCTTACGTTAAACACTAGGAGAATATTAAGCTATCTTTTCAAATTATTTAATGCTCACAAGCATTCCATAAAGAAGAAAAACTTAGTTTTCTGTCCCTTTCTGTGGAGACTCAGCTTGTTTTGGGCTACTGCTAATTACAGTAGGAACTGAGATGCGACTGTTAACCGAGAGGCATATTTAGAAAGCTCTGTAGGGTTTAACCTCTCTCTAAGTGTTAGGTGTTCTCATTACACTGGAATACCCTCAGCACTTGCTCTGAAGGAGGGCACTGTAAATATTTTTGTTGCCCTTAACATATAGTTCAAGGATGTTTGAAGTGCCATAGGTCAGGCACAGGACATGTGGAAATTAGTAGGCTACATTTAGCTTGCTGACATCCGTGCAAGTCCTCAGAGGTGGTGCCACAGCCCTTGCACTGAGGATCCAGTTTGATTCAGATCTGGCTGCTCTGTTTGACTGTGTGGCCATTGCATAATCAGTATTATTTTACAAAGCACATTGAGGATTAAATATGCACTATAAAACCAAATTCATGCCTGAATAAAAACCCAAAGTGTGCGGCTGTTTTCTTACCATATGCACATAATCAATAAGGAGATAAAAATGCATTGTCTATTA